>NC_079446.1:9996143-10338643 GCF_903798145.1 Danio aesculapii
GGTCGCTGTCAAACCCATCATCCCCAACCTCCTCCCGCCGAAAATGAGGTCACACGGAAAAAACGAAAAGTAAAGCTATAAATAATACACAGCTACCGCAGTGAGTGCATTCTGAGAACAAGATATTTTCAGGGCACCATCTCTGCACAGAAATATAATTCTTCAGGCAGATGAAAACATCTGTTCTGCGTTCCCGAAGCGTTTTAGATTTTCGCCGCATCTCTTGTTGCATAAGACAACATAAACCAATGCCTTAGAGAAGACATTTAGGGCTTGGATTTGGATGCGAACATAAAAACAAATCAAATATGAAATCAGGTAAAAAAAAAAAACAATGTTGTTTCATATTTCAGAATCTAAGCCCACAATCAGCCTGTTTAATGAGTAAACTTTCTCCAAAACTTGACTTACAGTATATTTAAACTGTGTCAGCAAATTTCCCTTTAGGTCAAGCTTGATTCTGGTATAAAACAGGAATTAAATCTCATTACAAAAATGAAATGAGCTGTAAATGCAGTTTCATGTAGAAAGTTATTTGATGTAAAAGACAGAGTTTGGATGAAGCCGATAGATGTTTAACAGCGTATAAAACAGAATTAAACAAGTGAAACAGGAGTTTCAACAAAAACACAGATGTAGGTTTTTTTATGTGCCCAATGTTACAGATTTCTTGGATTAATTATTTTACAATTATGTCTAATGCTGAGTTCAGACTACACGATGTTCAAAATAGTCATGTCACAGATGTTTTCACACTGCATGACTATCTGGGTTAGCATTTCATCGCTGCTGAGTTTAGACTGTAGGATGGATCGGCGACAGGGGGTTCACACTGCATGACTTTAAAATAGGAAGAATCACCGACAACTTTGTCTTGGTCTCCAAACTACGTCTCACAACCAAACACACACCAGAAGTGACATGGAAACAACGCAAAGTCATGTAGTATATCTTTTGTTATTAACTACATCATGAGAAAGAAGCCTTTAGTGGGGTAGAAAGTGTATTTATTTTGCTAACCTGGCCTTTGAAGGGAATTAGCAATTTCTCCTCAACTTTTTCTTTTTCGACCCGGTTGTGGTATTGCTCAGACGACACGTTAAACAGACACAGGTGCTCCTGCCAAACTTCCACTAGTTTTTTCTCCATTTTTTGAGTCCAAATAGACAGAAAATAAGAGCTATTAACTACGCCCCCAATATCCTGCTGGCATGCAGATACCCCTACTAGTGGATGCTGCTCTCTTATTGGCTGTAGGTAATCACTGACGTTACTTTCGATCAGAACACATTTAACACAGCATGATTTGAATCGCAGACAGCTCCAGATATTTAGCATGTCAAATATCTCACGGTTGTCGGCGACTCATCTGTGATTCTCTCAGATCGTGTCTTTGAGAGTTCACACTGTGTGATTGTTACTCGCTTAAACAAGCACTGATTTGCTTGTGATTTCGGGCATTTTTTAGCGATTTCTCAAAACCTGTCAACGAGTCAAAGGACTAAAATCATGCATTCTGAACTCAGCATAAGGTGTTGCATGTAAATATAGACACATCCCCTGATGTAGTCATTTTTGGGGTTCCAAAGATTTGGTCCCAGTTTAATTCTAAACAACTTGATATTTTGGCCTTTACCTCATTATACCGCTGTATTCTACTTTACTTGAAATTAAATAAGCCTCCAACCACATCCCAATGGCTTGTGGATACCATGCATATTCCAAAGGATTTATACTTTTGCATCAAGTGATCGGTGCCTGCCTTGTGTGTAGTCGTGCATTTATACTTCTGCGTGCTGTTTGTGTTGCTCTGCAATAACACTGTAGAAGCGCTAGTTGGCAGTAGGTTTTTATGTTCCTCTGTGTCGAGTTTCTTCATGCGGGTTTTGTCTTTTCTGAATGCTTCGTTAATGTACAAGAAGCTAAAACTCATGCAACAACTTTAATCATAAGGTAAACACAAAACAAAAGTTTCCATCTGGAGCTTTCACGGGACTTGACACTTGTAAACACTCGGTCCATTGGACTTGCGGCTTTCAGCACCGCCCACACTCGTCACAGCTACCAAGTCAACCAATCACAGAGCTTGCGCTATGCATTTTTGCAGCGTGTAGTTACATTTTTTTGAGAGGTGCACGTCAGCGTCAGCCATGGCTGGTTGCACTGGTGCATACGTGTGCGCTTGACACAGAAGTATAAATTAGCCTTTACTCTCAAGATCTTGCCTTCCATTTAATAGATGCACTCTCTTTCTTTTTAATTGATTTATTTCATAGTAATTTAAGTATTGTTTGCTTTTAACTATTATTATCCTATACGTTTCATTGTAAACATTTACTTTCAACATTGACAGCATATCTGAACATTTGATTGTTGAATAACTGCATTCAGTTGGTTGTAATTTTTTGTACACTTTTATTACTTTTGTTTCCTTTTTTCTTTTCCCATTATTTTAGTTATTTCTTTAATTATTTTTTTCTTCTCTTTTGTTAAAAAACAACAAAGAAATGTCACAATTTGTATTGTAATAGTGCACTCAAAAAATTGATTATGGCTTTAGTTGGTCCAAAGAATGTAACTATGATTAAATGAAACAATTCACTTATGTTTGTCTATTAAAACTAAAAGCGATGTGTTGGAAAGAAATAGAAAAGGTACGTTTTCGAATTTAAACAGCTCGCTTAATTAAAATAAATAAAAGGGAGTTGTGTTGCTTCTGCAGCACCGCATTTTGGTCAATAGGTGAAGTAATATATGCACATGCACAGTTTCAAAACAACACAGGAAGGAAGATTCAAACCACAACAATAGCTTTCATTATATGTAAATCAAAAGATGAAGATTATAGTACAAATTGAAAACGTGCTCAGAAAGTTTCCCCAATGTGGACCCCCATCTTTTTATGCATTTATATTGAGGCTGTGACAACATTTGAATCATTAATGTAATGTACTCCTTTGTGATACCATATTGTGTATGACGTTAACGTTATAGTTTTGTTATGAAATTGCCATGTTACTATGCCAATAACTAAATGGATTAAAGCTATATTATTAATGTTTTGTTGATTGAACTAAACATTACATTAACGTTATGTAACTAACTTAAGCTCACTAAAATATATATTTTTTCTTTAAGGTAGCTTAACTCGGTTACATGGAACCTTTTGACATAAAAAAGTTCATTAAAGCCAACATATCATTTTTTTGAGTGTGTTTGTTTGCTTTTTTGCCATAAATTAGAACAAACATAAGACTTTTATGAATCAGGGGTGAAATAAAAAGCTAAATTGGACATTACACGAAGCCTAAACATGAGTTTTCTAAAAACAATCACTTAAGAAGATATCAGTCTATCAGGGCCACAGCAAAAGCTAAAATAAAATGGATGAAATATTGATAAAAAGTGACAAAGACAAAGTTAGTAGCTCTTTTGCATTGATGAATTACATACAACAGAACCAGAAACGTGTCACAAAGAGAGCCGATTTGGATTTCTTGTAGACTTTAAGTAGTTCATTAAAAAGAAAACACTTTATTCCACACATTAAAACCCAAATAAGACAAAAGATAATCACAACAAGCTATTTTTTTCTGCAGAAATAAGCCCTTTAATTTGAAAGTCTCATTGATTTCAGCTTGTTTTTCCACTCTCGCTCTCTCTTAAAGCAGCTCAGCTCTAACATGAAAGGCTCAGAATGAGGACAGAGCAGCCTGCCAAATAACATTTTTCTGAAGCTGGAGGCAAGCGGCCAAAAAGAAATCTGTAAAGAAAGAGGAAGGGCAAGCGTGCATTACATTTATTATAAGACGGGCACTCTCTCTCTCTCTTTCTAGTTCTCTCTCTGAACACAGGCCGGCAGTATTAATTCATGTCTTTAGATTGGAGACGCAGTGGTTTGGGTACACTGCAGTCTGATCAAATGAACATGGAGGAGGGCAGCGGCGGGGTGGCCTTGACCTTCATTGGGTCTATAGATCTAGCAGCTTCAACTTGTATGATGTAATATCTGGCGGAGAGACAAAATAAACGACCCCTAACGCGGAAAGCGAAGTTGTTTACAGGCTAGCATGCAGCTGCAGCACTCGTTGGTCTTTTGCTTTGTTTACATTACCTCAGGTTTATTCAGATCACAGTGAATCTATGCCACGGTCAAGTCTTTAATGTCAACATGAATTCAAAACTGACTTTATTTAGTTTATTGTTTACTTTCTTAATAGATGTCGATTATTTAGAGCATGTCAGACACTGTAGAAAATGCTGGGTTACACCAAAGTCCCTTTAAGGCAAGTCATTTCACTCGGCAGCCATCTTTGAAGCTCTTCTCAGGCAGTATGCTCAAGCATTCTGTCTGAATAGAGAGACATCAACTGTTTGCCACACTTATAACATAACATATTTGGAACTACCAATAAAATTAAACAACAACTGTCTCATAAGTTCAGTTTCTAACGGAGTTTTCACATCTGTTTTATTTAGTTCGGTTGAATCACACTAGAGTTCATTTTCCCTCTTAGTGCGGTTCGTTTGGGCAGGTGTGAATGTAGCAAGCGCACTAGAGTCTTAGCACACTTTCAAAGAAACCCTGGATCGGTTCATTTGTCGTAAGGACATGATCCAAACTAGAACAGAACCAACCGCAAAAATACTGCGCCCTTTTGGACCAATCCAGCTGCCGTAGGCCGATGCACTGTGCATTATGGGATGTGGAGGAAAAATATTTGTTGACAGTGTTTTACCAACAATTTTAAACAGAGAGAGAGAAAGAGGGAAAAACATTACCTGATGGTTCGTTGGTAATATTTCCGGAAGATGACGCAGTTTAGCAAAATTAATTCACACTTCCTCCTGAAGTGACTTGAGATGCCCCTTCACCAATTGCAATGCATTAAAACATTGTTTTCCAGCTGCACCCGCGCTTCATTCTCAAAATGTATAGTTTGTCTAAAGTGATGTATGCAAATACAAATATATAGTATACTATGACCAGGGATACAATCAGCCAGTACAGTCATCCCTCCATAGTAAAAAGCGACATTTTGTGTCTGCCGGTTTGTTTATTTGCGGGAGTTCCATCGACCTTTTTCGCACGTTAATTCTGACCAGTCGAAAACCAGTTTAAGAAATACATTCAATAACATCTGGCCGATGAGTGATGTGGATTTTGTCACATGACTGCATTTTGCTTCTTTTCAACTGGTTCGGACCAAAGCAATCAGTGTGGTGTGAAAAGGACCCAAAACCCAGAAAAATGCAACATTGTATCATTTGTTGCCCTTGGTTCGGACCAAATGAACCGAACCACAGATGTGAAAGCACCCTAAATGTCTGAATCAAACAAAATTGGCATTTTTTGAGGTTGCCAGAGCTAATACGCACTCAAAAAAAAAAAATGACATCATAAACCTCATTTATGGCCGTTCTGCACATTATCATCCTCTGGATAATGCTTCGCTGGTCTTCTAAAGTAATCCACAACTTGGTCTTGACGGCAAATCTCCTCCAGAAATGACAGCGACTGTTTGTTTGTAGGGCGTTTGAGTAGTTGCAGCTGTCATGTGAGTTTGACAGGAGGGACTGTACCTCGCTTTCGTTTCATACAGATTACAAAACCAGAAAACTTTTGTTTTTAAGTGCACTTGGTTCTTTTAAAAGCACAGATTTCAAGCGTTATGTGGATATATTTCTTATGTCTGTGAAGCAAGTATTCACTGAGATTTCAGTGTGTTTGTTGAGCACCAAACTGTTGATAAAGCACACGTCCTGCCTGAGCTTTTCCCTTGGAAAATCGTCAGTCTATATCGATCGATGATTGGCTTCTGTACTAATAGGCGGGGCTTCATTCGCCATATTGACAGTTACAATTTTCCCCATTCAAAACTAAACAAGTGACACGTCTTGTGTATTCTATAGTCTTTGGTTTTACACAATTCCTTCATGTTGTCCCAACGCAAATTGATTAAGTTAACTTAACTGTTTTTACAAGTTTAAACGGACTGAATATAAAACTATTAAAGTGCCCCACCCAAAAAAAAAGAAAATCAAGAATTGTGTCGATTCAGTTCATTTTAAATAAGTAGTTTGAACAAGCAGCAAAAATAATTTGAGTGCAGTCAATTTTATCCACTGCCATTGAAGATTGCTTAATTTCCACACACACTGTTAGATTCATCATTTATTAAAGGGAAAGTTCACATAAAAAATTAAAATTCTGTTACGCACCCTTCACTTCTTTAAAACCAATTTGAGTTTCTTTTCTTCTCTTGAACACAAAAGAATTTCATCTTGATTTGTACATATGCACTGCGCATATACATTTGTAATTATGTTCATATCTATCCTCATACCTCTGATTATTAATAGCTACCTGTACATACTGTATAGACCATTTTGAGGGATGTAAACAAAAACAACAGTCCCAACGTATTTCCTGTTTTACATTATTTTTTTAGCTTCCGAGAATCCAAAGAGAGCCACATTTTGATAAATTATGTTATGACAGCTGTTTTAACATTAGGTTATGGATAAACTGCATCCTATGAAATAGATGCATGATCTTATTAAAATAGTTTGAAAACAAGCAGGAAACGTTCATGGGCCAATGACATGACCACATTGATATTATCTATATTCATCTATTGTAAATCTCTGTTCATATTTAATACAACCTGTACTGTATATAATGTTCATTATACATCCATCTGTAAATATTACCCATAATTTTTCTATAATTGCACTTTATAACGTACATTCTGCACTTGCTGCTATTGCACTGCTGGTTAGACCTAAGCATTTTGTTGCTCTGTACTTGTACATGTGTAATAACAACAAAGCTGAATCTAATCTATTAAAAAGAAGATATTTTGAAAAATGCAGGTCCCCATCGACTTTGATTGTATTTTGTACTACTATAAAACTCGATGAGTGCTAGCAGCCAGCATTTTTCAAAATATCTTCTTTTGTGTTCAACAAAAACTCAAGGTGATACAAGAATAAATGAGGTCATTTTCCATTTTGGGTGGAACATCCCTTTAAATGTCCTACAGCACATTTTACCTTCTTGAATATCCAGTTGCACACAGAAATGAGCCACATTACAGAAATAAAACTACTTTACGATGACAATTCACACGTAATCTCACTCTAGCTCGCTCTTTAAATTGGCTCACCTTGCTGAAAAGAGCACCGATCTTGCAGGATCCTGACTCATAGATTCCCACCAGCGGTTCTCTTATTTCCTGATCTCAGCGTGGCGGTGGCAGAGCCTGGTGCTAGTTCAAATCTGTAACTCTGAAGTAACCTGTGCTGTGTAATATCCAGGCGTGTGTCTGGACGGCACAGTTCCGCTTCGTTAGATGAAAGAACAAGGAAGTTGTGATGTAATATCGCTGGTTACATCACCAGCATCCACTTGCATAATAGGGTGCCACAACAGTGCAGAGTGGTCTTGATCTAAGGCTGACCCAAACACCTGCTCACCACTGAACTGACTTAAGAACATGCGTATCGCCTGACCGCATGCCCGTGTAGAAATAGTACAGCCGCTGAACTCTGGTAACTGCGACCTCAGCTGATAAGCTTCTAATGTGCTTTATCTTTACAACCACACAATAAAAGAAAAGCTTAAAGTTTCAACTACAATAGAGCTAAATGAAGCCTTGTATGTGGAGGAAGAGTTCACTAATAAAGTATATAATTTTGTCGTTATTTACTCACTTTCTTGAACTTGACTTTTTTGGGGGGGGTCATAAAAAGAGATATTAAGCGTTATATTTCTGCTGCTCTTGTCCATACAATGAAAATTGTATTCACAGCTTGTCATGCTCCAAAAAAAAAAAAAAAAGAAATGTTTCATTTGTATGGTTTCTTACACACTAGACCAGGGGTTCTGAAACTTGTGGAAATCTGGTGTCCTGCAGATTTTAGCTCCAACTTGCCTCAACACACCTGCAAGGATGGGAAAGCCTAGTAAGAGCTTGATTAGCTAGCCCAGGTGTGTCTGTTTGGAGTTGAAGCTAAAATCTGCAGGACACCGGACCTCCAAGACTGAGATTGAGAACCCCTGCGCTAGACTATTAAAAACACATCATACAGAATATGTTGAAATTTAGAGCAGAAGAGATTAAGACTGTGTATTTGGAAATGATGTTTGAATCTCAATAAACGGTTTTGTTGTTGTTGTTGTTGTTGTTGTTGTTGTTGTTGTTGGGAGCTATAGAGCCAGTGTGCAAATGATTGTTTGTTCACTATTTTGTTTCATTTGATTGATTTTTACCAACAGATTTTATTTTATTTTATTTAGAAATTATGAGAACACAAAAAAATATGATGTGGACGATCAGCATACCACAGTAAGCATAAAAAAATACATTCAATAAACAAAATCACTTTCCCGAACTCTCGCATTCAATCTGCCCAGTTGGTGGAATGAACTCCCTAACTGCATCAGAACGGCAGAGTCACTTGCTGTCTTCAAGAAACGACTAAAAACTCAACTGTTTAGTCTCCACTTTCCTTCCTAATCTTAACTGCCTCTCTGGCTATACCACTAACTGTACTCTCTCTCTCTCAAAAAAAAAAAACTTTACTAATGCTTTGCTTCTTAGACTTTACACACCTGAAACTTGTCTATAGCACTTATTCACTGCTGCTCTTATAGATGTGTAAATTGCTTCCTTGTCCTCATTTGTAAGTCGCTTTGGATAAAAGCGTCTCCTAAATGACTAAATGTAAATGTAATGTAAAATGGAGGAATACAGAAGGTTGCTAAATAATAATCTTAATAATACTGCATTTGTTGTCAAATTTGACCAGTTCGTTTAAAAAAAGAAACACATCCGAAAGTCAGTTTGCATCAGAATGAAGGTGAGTAACAGGATTATGTTGGTCTTATTCATCCATTTAAAAAGTTGTGCAGGAAACATAAGGTGCTGCAGCATTTCTAGGTCGAGGTGATGTGATGTGGCCTGTTTCCGAGCAGGTGTGTGTGAGCGTATTCATTTCTCTGGCTTGTCTGTCACCAGCTACGTCTCTCTCGGCTGATAATCCTCTCTTCCCGTTTCGCTCCATGCCGAGAGCGTGTTGCACAGATTTGAAGCGTGTGACATTAATAAGAAAGTCTCTTTTTCATAAAAGAACTCCAGCAGAGATGAGCTTGTGGGGCTTAGCAGAGGCGTGTGTATGGCACATGTGCCGAAGAGACCGAATAAGCAGCAAAGAATGGTAGAGCCCTGCTATGTGTGTGTCAGCCGGTGACCTTCTATAGGACTGGTGTGTGTAATCATAGTCTGAGGACTTAAAGTTATCTTTCTCGAGATGCATATATGTAGTGATACTGATGATGTGATTAACTGTTCATTTTCACTAGCTGGGTTTCTGGCACATTACAACGTATTCTAATCAGGTGCAATGTGTCAGCAACAAGCTGTTTGTTCACACTGATCCAATATGATGAGAAACTATTTCTCTGATTGCTTCTGCTATCTGTATCATTTATGTGTATTCTTGCGAAAACTTAGGAACAGTTTTTTAGTTATTTGTTACATTATTTCCCATACTTTAGAATAGATCTGGGTCAATAAACGATACTATATTGAATTGCAATAAAAATTATTTCAAAAACAATAATGTTTTACTCTATATTGATCTAAAAGCCAATCAGACAGCAAAAATGTGCAACAATGAGAATCTAAACGTGTGTTGATATTAGAAATGTACGAAAATTCATCGGCTGAAAATGTTATGCCATTTGATGGACCCTCTAATTTTGTGGCTTCAGTCATTGTTGGTGTACTCTTTTAAATCTGGAAGCATTAAGAACTTATATCGAAATATATATTGTTCTCGTTCAATATGGAAAATAATTATAGAGATTGCATTTTTGCCGTATGGCCCAGCCCTATTTTAGAAGATTATTTTACATATTTGACCATAAACCACAAAACCAGTTATAAAAGCACTGTTTGTTGTATTTTTGCGGTAACTTACTGGCAGCACTGTTGCCAGCAAGTTACTGAAGCTGTAAATGTGTTTTACAGTAGCAGGGCCCTACCGCAATTTCATGTAACAGTAAAATAGCCTTACTGCAACTTCTTTTTATGGTTAAATGCCCTATAGCATATTCATTTTACAGTACAATAATTTTTACAGTACTATTACTGTAATTTATTAAAATTTTACACTAGCAGTACAAAACCTATTCCACACAAGTGACTAATTTATTCATTAACGGTCTAATTTTTGTCTTCAACTACAGTAGCGGTACTTGATTACTTTGATTACAGTACAATACTGCAAATTCCTAATATGCAGTAATTTACTGTAAAAGTTTTAAAATGACCCGCAATGCAGTGCATATTACAGTAATGAACTGTAAAGATTGTATGTGGTATTTTCCTGGACGTTTTTGCAGTAAATAACTGCAATTGTTTTATGTACTGTCTCATTTTTGTCTTCAACTACAGTATAGCAGTTCTTGATTACTCTGATTACAGTAGAATACCGCAAATTCCTAATATGCAGTAAGTTACTGTAAAAGTTTTAAAAATGACCCACAATTCAGTACATATTACAGTAATGAACTGTAAATATTGTATGTGGTATTTTACTGGGCTGTTTTTGCAGTAAATAACTGTAATTGTTTCATTTACTGTCTCATTTTTGTCTTCAACTACAGTATAGCAGTACTTGATTACTTTGATTACAGTAGAAAACTGCAAATTCCTAATATGCAGTAAGTTACTGTAAAAGTTTTAAAATGACCCACAATGTAGTGCATCTCACAGTAGTAAATAGTAAAAATTGCATGTGGTGTTTTACCAGGCTTTTTTGCAGTAAATAACTGTAAAATTTCCGGAAAGACTAACAGCATGTCAATATCAAAGGTGAATAAATAAGCTTTCCATTGATGTATGGTTTGTTAGGACAGAACATTATTTGGCTGAAATGCAACCATTTGAAATTATGGATTCTGAGGATTCCAAAAAATCTAAGAAAATCATTTTTGAAGTCGTGCAAATTGAGTTGTCAATGTACATTACCAATAAAAATTGAGTTTTGACAAATTTACAGTAGGAAATTTACAATATGAATGTGTCTTTGCATGAAGTTCACAGGATGAAGTTCAAAGGATGCGCTTTTATGAGCATGGTGTAATAACAACAATGACGGGCTCATTAGAATTAGGAAAATAATAAGTTATTATAAGCACATTCGTTCATATTGTATAACTCAGACGATTCTGGCCAAATCCACAATGAGCGCCTCATCTTACATAATAAAGAATTAAATAAAACAGTTGTCATGCCAACTTTCTACCTTAAACAGAAGCTCGCAATGATTGCTCTGCCTCCAAGCTCTTCTGATTGGGCTACTGCTTTTGGACCTGAGAGTGTTGAGCAGCACTGCGTATAAAAGATCTTGACATGACGTCTAAAAAAAAATGTGGCACGTGACAGGCATTTCAAAAGACGCAAGACGCAAACGTAATGCTCAAACACATCCATTCAGTGCGTGTTTACATTGAAAAACAATAGAAAAGTAGCACATTGAAAAGGAAAACGTGTTCTGTGTGAACAGCCCCTAAGATATGCAATTAATACTCCATAACAAGACATCACTGAATTCAAGTCAAGCCTTATTATATTCATTGATGATTAGGACAAAAATTAGAATAACATGGAAGAAATGTCCTAATGTGGCAGACAGTTTTGATTTCCCACACATTTCTGTTTTTATGTAGAGCTGAACAGCCAGTTCCTCTTCTGTTTGTGGACGTACTGAACTTTTCCAGTTCTAGAAGTCAGTCGGCACTTCACACTGCTGTCAGCACAGAGAGGGAGGAAAAAGAGAGCAAAGAAAGAGAAAAGGCTCTGCCTGAAAGCCTGGCGCACTATCTGCCACCACCGAGCAGGCAGAAGAGGAAAAAAAAAAGATGTGCTTGTTGAGTCACATCAGTTTCACTGCCCTAAGGACAACACCTACAAACAGATAGAACACTTGCTGTTTAATTAAACCTGTATTTTGAATAAACTACTTTAAATAACTCAACCTGTAATGTGATAGACTGTTCAACCATTCGATTAATACACAACATCTCTGTATAAGTCTGTATATAAAACTCATTTCCTTGCCTATCAATCTGTCTGGACTTTCTCAGTTTGCATATTCCTGCTATGTTGCTATATTTATGCAATGAATTCTAATCAGATAAACTGTTGAGACCAGACTTTGAGATGTGTGAAACTTTCTGAAGAGGCCAGTCCAGGACTATCACCACTCCAAAAGTCCAGCCCTTCATGTCCTATGGACTTCACGGTATGCAAACACTACTATCTATGACCTTTACACTGCTCAATGCCTCACACACTTCTCTGTCAATCATGTTAACACGTTAGATTGGGTTTCTATGAGAAAGCCGATTGAAAACAGCTTGGTCTTTGCTAGACTCTTTAGACATAAGCAACAAAAACACAAGACATCATTTGTGCAATAATAAACTATTATACACACCATCTTATCACACTGAACAGCTTATCACTGAGCTCAGTCACAACAGACATCTTTGGCTATTGCATCATCAGCTATGCTTACAGCAAACAATCGATTAGTGTTCAGATTGACAGATCAATCCGACTGAAAACTCTACATGTACATGTTTACTGATCTGACTGAGGTCACTCTGAATTAAATTTTATTTGAGTTGGAAGAGGTGGAGTAAACATTTTGCACTTACATATTGCAGTTTATATACCGTACAAACAATAACATCATAATATCCTGTAAAGCAGCTTTGAATAATTTAGAAAGTGCTATGCAAATACTTTTTAACACTGAACAGCATAACTTGACACATGACGTCTTTGTCATCTTCGAGATTAGGAACGAAAATAAAATGAGTTTGACTAGCTTAAACAATTAGGTGTCATTTAAACGAAAGTGTTTTCATTTTTAAACCTCATTTTTAGTATGAAAACACTCTCTTCATCCGCACTATTTAAGGGTCAGGGCACAACAAGTCGAAGCCAAACAACTAGCGCCGATGAAAACCGACTGGCTTGCTTTGCCT
This sequence comes from Danio aesculapii, assembly GCF_903798145.1. Classification (NCBI taxonomy): domain Eukaryota; kingdom Metazoa; phylum Chordata; class Actinopteri; order Cypriniformes; family Danionidae; genus Danio; species Danio aesculapii. The sequence continues at coordinate 10,009,210 of NC_079446.1, forward strand.
TCAAATGTCTGATAATCTAATAATCCATATTGTTTGCAAATATTTTAGAAAGGTAACGAAATTACAGCCGTTTTCTTTGTTCCTTCACAATTTTATTTACTTGGATACATCACTTCAGTTTTGTCCTCGCGCTCTGATTTGTTGCTGAATAACCAATCAGCTCTCTTCAGCCGACAATATTTATACATGCTGAATCAGGCCAACTTGACACTGGAGCGTTTCAGTGTTTAGTGTTGATTAGCTGGTTTGTCGATAAGACGACATACTGTACGAGTGATCCGCTGATGAATCTCAGCTTTAAAACGCTCCAGTGTCCCTGTGGTCCCTGTGGTCCCTGTGGTATCTGTGGTTCCACTCAGTAAACAGCAGTGAGTTCGGTGAACTGATGATCTTCACAGCTAATAAGTCATTTCTGTTGAGCATGTGAACACAAAGGCAAATCAGCGCTGTTTAAGAACGAGTTCAACAGCGCTCAAATGTTGGACGTTTTCAAAATTTCAGTATTGATTGGTACCGAATTCCAGTATTGTGACAACCCTACATGTGAAATACAGCAAACAAACTAGCTAGCCCCTAAAATGCGTCATTTCACACTCAATAGGCATGTGCTCATAATCCAGAAGACCAAATCAGAGAGTGCCTTTGGATAGCCACGCCACATTTCATAAGTTAGCAAAACACCACCTTCAAATGAAAATGAAGTCTTTAGTATTTTCAAAACTCTCCGTATTTAAAGTCTGCATGAACCAGAAGCAGCGACCATTTTTTTCTTTAGTAATGTTACGTAATTCATAGAGAAACTAAATATTAAGTAAGACAACAGTGGGCGTGGCTTGTTTTTTCTACTGCAAACTGATTGGTTGTAGTAAAGTAGGCATTTTATTCGGAAAGGTAGGGTAAAGGGTCACCTTTTATGTTTGTTGTCAAAACTGACAGTTCAAGGGGCGTGGCTAAGTATTTTAGCGACACCCAATACCTCAGACAGACCTAATCTGAGAATTGAACTAAAAACAAACAAGTGCCTTTTCAGATTTCAATTTTAGATTACACTTTTGTTTTCTTAAAGAGCCTCTATTTTGCATTTTAAAATGTCATATTTTGGTTTTGGGGGTCTCCAACAACACGCTGATATGCATGCAAGGTCAAAAAACACTCTCATTGTCTTATAATATGAATTTTTTGTTACCTAATTTTCCCAGCGACTCCTATATTCTTAACCATATTCTATATTCTCCTATTCTTAACCATGACATACATTCAGCATTAATCCACACAGTGGCAAAAGCTAAACTATTTTAAAACTTATTAACAATGGCCATTGCAACAACGAATGGCAGAGGATTGCGAGCTCACAAACGCATTTAAATCCGTAAACAAAGCAGCACATGTCGCATTTTCAGCGTGGCTTTAGACACGATATAAGAACATAAATGCTGCGTCCCAATTAGCATACTTATACTACACCCTAAAAATATGTGCTTTTTTGTGAAGGAAAAGTACACACTGTTGAGTGCGTAACAGAAGAGTATGTAAGCTTTTGGGACATACTACTTCCTCGTTAACAGATCGTTGTGTTGCTTAGTTACAAGCCCTGTCAATCATCCACACATCATCCACATTTCTTTCATATTTAATTTCCTACCTTATTGGAGAAGCAGCAGCAGCAGGTTAATCTCCCATTCACGAGTCTTTCATGCAGAGAAATCTCCTCAGGTGTTTGGATAATTCTGCATTCAGATGTTAATGTCCAAACACGTCTTTATATAAGTTCAGTATTGTTGTTGCAGATTAAATATTACACAGAAAACGCGATTAAAACATGTTCCAGTGGGCTAGATTTTAATTAACAGTCATACAAACATCTTTACCGAAGCCTCTCTACTTGATGGTTGGTCTCGCGCATCCATAGTGTTTGTAGTTTGTTTACATTTTTCACCCACGTTTGTAGTTCTAAATCGAATTCACGTCCTACGCACAATGTATTGTGGGCAATATTAGCGGTTAGAGTATGGACGCTTCTACACTTCGAGTTTTTACTGGAAATAGTGAACCATACGGGAACCTTTGGCATCCTCTTTTCAACATACTACGATTTGGGACATACTAATTCTACTTTCAAATACTATTTAGGACGGATAGTATGCGAATTGGGACGCAGCAAAAGAGTTAACCAGATACAATGCAAGCTGCGTGGAGCAATTACAAGTAACGAAACACAATTTTATTTTGCATATTAAAAGTTATTCATATTTTGCAAGCTAGCGAAAACAAGTAGGCAACCATTTAAAAATCGCATTTACTTACACTTGTGAACTGGAGGAAAAAAACTGGTCCATGAACTGTGTACTAATAAAGTCCCATACATCATCAATCTTTTACTTGATCCTTACTTTAACAAACGGCCGACGAATCCCCCATTGCAGGGTAGATTATTGCATTAATTACCAGAACGTTCACTCAATGTTCACTCATTTTCATTCATGATCAGTCCCACACACACCCGCACTCTGCTAGTGTTTAAAGGGAAAGGCGCGTTCTTGTTTTACCGGATCCAGCACTTGGTATTGCAGCACATATTTGGTATTGTTTCATGTTGACATTGATACAAACAGGTAAAAGATCCGGACGAGCAACGAATTATTTAAATGACTCAAAGCTGAATCTATAAAAAAAATACATATATTTTTAAACAAGATGCACTTTCAGATTTAACCCTCAACTGGATGTTTTCATTGACTTAGAGCTGTGCTGCACACTGTATAGAAGATCGTTTATAAAAACCATAATAGGGGCTCTTTAATGACATGCACAGATGAATTGTTCACCACAAAACTAGCAATGTGAGCTAACAAAATCGCATAGTTAGTTTTTATTATATTATATGTACTTTAAAGGGTCGAAAATGCTGAATTAGTGACTTGCCAGGCATAACCATAACAAAGCATATGCGTTTGAAAAGCAAAAAAGGCATATACGTAAACAACCCCTTAGTGTTCACTGCACCAAGCTTCATCTAGCTAGAATGCAAGCACATGTCCTGTACACTGAAGAACGGTCTCTCTCAACATCTACAGGCAAGTTTAGATTGTGTAAACGGAAGTCTCTCTATAAATAAACCCTAATGGAAGAAGATGCATTGGAGGCCCACCGCAAAAAATGCACCTCCCACTGTGAAGTTGCAGGCCTGACCCCACAAACTGAATTCTCAAGTTAATATCCTTCCTGCAGTCACTACCAGCAGGTCTGATAAAAAGTCGAGAGCGTTATGCAACTTGCCCTTAGAATGACACATTACACGACTCGCATGCACACTCATGGGAGCAGAGATAACACACAGGTAAGCCACAGAGGTCTCGCTTCCTGCCACACAGCTGCTGCTGATGCGGGGGTGCTTCCTCTGGCATCACAAGAGAGACGACAGAAAGAGAGAAACAGTAGTATTATGACAGGAAGCAGCCCTTGGGGCGACAGAGAGGTTTTTTTTTTTGGTCTGTTTGTTTAATGGAAGTCTCAGTGAAGGGTCATTGTACAGAGCTCAGCAGTATGGCCCAGACAGCCCATGAGTTAGAGCTTTAGCCTGCTGACATTTTCAACAACACAACAACAACAACAAAGTTTTATTTTTGTCATGGTATTTTTATGTGTGCCAAGAAGAATGTGCTTTTATAAAAATTTAATTTATTTTCTAGTAAGTAGTAGTAAAGTATTACATAGCCGTAAGACTATAAGGCCCCGTTTACACTAATATGTTTTAGTTTTAAAGCTATGGTTTTGCTATGGTTACGCCTTCCGTCCACACTACCCCGAAATTTTCGAGCCCACAAAAAGGAGCGTTTTGGAAATGCTAAAGAGGCCGTTTTGGTTTTAAAACGCTGCTGCTCCATGTCAGTGTGGATGGGGGAAAACGGAGACATCTGACTAACGGAGGCATGGCTGCAGACATTCGTCTATCTGATTGGGGTTTTTTCTCAATAGTAAGTACACAAAGCTCAGACTTGCATCCTTTCCTTGTTCAGACTTCGCAAGTTTGATATGGAAAACAAACTCCAGAGGACACGTTGAGTGACTCTTTCAAAGAGAACAGTGTAGGCCTGCTTTATAACATCATTTGCATGACCCTGTCTTCGTTGTTTCACTTAACAATAAAATGAAAACATGATATAAGGAACTGTCTATTTTCATTGTGATATTAAAACCTAAACAGTAGGGCTGTGCGATTTGAGAAAAAAATCTTATCGTGTTTTTTTTTTTTAACAGAGGCTGCAATTTCAATTCGATTTGCGATTTCATTTTGTAGTCAAGCTTCAGCTCAGTATTCTGTATTGTAGCTTCTTTCTGCTAATTTTTTAGTTTGCCTTTTTACCAAGACACTCCTCAAATAGCCCCTTGTGGTGCTTTTTTAGGTGCTGGTTGTTGTATTTCCTCATGCTGTGGCAACAATTCTGCGACAGCTCTTACAAATAACCTGTTTTTGTTCGGTGTCTGACTTTGAAACCAAGATATTCCCATATTACAGACGTTATGTTTTTCTTTGATTTGAATTCATCTCTAGGTGGGGAAATTATACAATACATATCTATTTTATATTGCAGCCTCTTGCGATTAGCTAATTGCAACGTTTCAAATCGTGATCGCGATACTATTTTGATTAATCGCAAAGCCTTACTTAACAGACAACAAAAATGTTAAGGCCTCGTGTAGCCACATTTTTATATGACCTTCATCTTCACTGTATGCATATTTATACAAAAACGAAGCCTATAACATAACTGCTTCCCTTCATTATCATTAAAAAATAGGACATACCTTCTTTTGCTAAATATCACTTTTAAATATCAATAATGGCCATTATAAAAGTATAATGTACAATACGTTTATACAATATAGGAAATGACGGCAAGCAATCGGTCAAATGTGCAGAATCAGTGTACGTAATTACATAAATTAACTTATCTTTGTGCTCAGCCTAAACATGTTGCCTTAAAGATTCAAAAGAGAGTCATTTAACAACTATAGTGAGATTAGAATGAGCGGTAAATCCTCGATGAACTGTCTAATGTGCGCTGCTCTCACCTGGGGAGGTGTGCTCAAAGTACCCGCTGACTGCCTGGGGCTCAGACATGCGCATACACTGCAGTGCATGACAGAGTGTGTGGGGGGGTCACGTGATGTGTGTTTTAAGTGCTCCAGATCTTTTCAGAAATGCTAGGTGAAACGCCAGTGTGGATGGTTTTTGTTCTAAAATGCCATTTTAAAACAAAAGCCTATTACTGTAAACTGGGCCTAAATTATTATTAATATTTTTTTTAAATTTAATTTTGCCATTTTGCCTTTATTAGACAGTATTAAGACAGGAAGCGAAGTTGGAGAGAGAGAGGGGGGGGTATGTCGGCGCACTAACAACTGGGCTATTGCGCCGACTACTGGGCCTAAATCTATTAATAAAATGATCATAGCATAACATTGATGAAATGTTTTTATTATGACAAATAGAGCTATTCAAACCTTGTGAAACTGTATTCATATCGCAATATTTATGGAAGAAAAATAAAATATTGAAATATCAGATTTTTCCAATATTGTGCAGCCCTAAGCCGAATATCAATAATACATACAGATATTACAGAATAATGAAACAACCAAAATAAACAATGACAATCAAGTTTCTTCTTGTATTCCACTATATAGGATATCAGCCTAGAAACCCGAATTGTAAGCGAGCAGCGACGCAAATCAAAGCCAAATGTGCAGAGGGGGGTTTTGGTGAAGTCATGTCCCACACCCACCCATCAGCCGGGCTTCATTACTCACAGAGACAGTCCTTTCAGTGCAGGACGAAGTGAGAGAGAGAGAGCGAGAGAGAGAGAGAGAGAGAGAGAGAGAGAGAGAGAGAGAGAGAGAGAAGCCCCAGGCCATCCCTGTATCTGCTGCCGTCTATGATTGCTGCCATTAAGCAGCCAGCTGTGCTGCTGGCAGTGAAAGATCATCTGTGTATTCCTCCGTCTAAATGTAGCGCGACTCTCTACCTCTTCTCTCACACTGTCTCTTCACAAAAAGACACATGGCTGACACTTTACCCTCTGCGCTTGCCAACATGCAATCTGACAGGCCTGGCAAAACTGGGCGTCCTGAAAGCATCATCCGACGCAGACAGACAGACATACGACACTAGAGCAGGAGAGCCAGGATTTTCCCCTCGGGCTTTATTTTTATAGCGAGTCGGAGAGAGACCAGAAGCAAAGGTCACAAGCAGTGGAGCATCTTTCACCAGCAGCACCACATAAACACTAGACACTAACAAGAGGAACTGAAAACTGTGCTCTTGCACAGTGAGATAAAGGCCCAGCACTGATTCCCACAGGATTTCAGACCTCTTGGGGAATTTGAGGACATGGAAGGAAATTTTGTTGCATGTTTTAGGAGCTGATTTTATTATTTTGAAAACAAGAATGCTAATCATAATAATGTTGTATTCATTCATTCAATCTTTTCAGCTTAGTCCCTTTATTAATCAAGGGTTGCCACAACGGAATGAACCGCCAACTTATCCAGCATATGTTTTACACAGCGGCTGCCCTTCTAGCTGCAACCCATCACTGGGAAACACCCATAGACTCTCATTCCCACACATACACTACGGACAATTTAGCCTACCCAATTCACCTATAGCGCATGTCTGGATTTGTGGGGGAAACTGGAGCACTGTATTTTCATAGTGTTTGTTTTTCCTACTATGGAAGTCAATGGTTACCGGTTTCAAACATTCTTCACAATATCTGAATATAAAAAAAAAAAATTCAAATAGGTTTGGACAAAGCGAAGAGTAAGTAAATGACAGAAACTAAATTTTTGGGTGGACTATCTGTTTATTTATTTAGCGCAAAGGCTTACATTCTCAATATGTTCTTTTTGTAAAATAAATTAATTAATTTAGAAATAATAATAAACAATAACTCTTCTCTCTGCAATTCTTACACGGTCGCCCACTGAAGCTAAGCAGGGCTGAGCCTGGTCAGTGCCTGGATGGGTGGCCACATGGGAAAGCTAGGTTGCTGCCAGAATTGGTGTTAGTGAGACCAGCAGGGGGTGCTCAACCTGTGGTCTATGTTGGTCCTAACACCCCAGTATAATGATGGGGACTCTATTCTGCTCTGTGAGCACCATCTTCTGGATGAGACATTAAACCAAGGTTCTGACAAGGTCGTTAAAAATCCCAGGATGTCCTTTGATAACATAGATATTTACATATCACCTATGCTATTGTTATGTTTTGAAAGGAATGCGTTAATAGAGCCGCCATTTCAGTAAAGGGTAGTGCTCATTTGAAATGAATGTGGGACCAAGGTGCAGTGGAGGACTGACCATCCAGAGCCAGAGATATACACACATATATATATATATACATACATCTATGATCGTTTTTTCACATTTTCACGATAAGTGATCACACGGGCATTGCAGACAAAGAGCGTGTGCTTGTAGCAGGGAAATGTATTATCCACCCTCCCTGTTAAATTAAATTTGATCTAAACCTTGAGCTGGAACACACCCCCTCTCCCGCTTACACTTCCAAATCTAACATTTATGAATGAATCTCACGACTTGTTCACTTAGCCGACAATAATACAAGTTTCTGCCAGCGCAGTGTCTTGTTGTCATATTTCATTCACGTTGTTTGCTTATTTTATTCAACAAAACTAGCATAAGACTAGTATTTAGTGCAAGTTGGTGCTACTTTGCCATATGGTCAGTGCAGTAAGTCACTGTATTATCATCAATAACGTTACCTGTTGAGCACAAAAGTTCATGACATACAAAAACCAAAAAAACGAAATCTTATCTATGAAATGTTCTGCCTTTTTGCTTTGTTTTCTTTGTTTGCTCATTACTACACCCATATACAGCGCTAAAGTCTAGAATCTTTAGATTGGCTTTAATCTTGACTAGTGAGGTTGAATGACTTTTGTCCTGGGAGCCCTGTACAAATGTGGTGGCACATGCTCAGGGTTCGTATGCGATATCTAGTGTATATTTCTATCCTTCAATAATAGTAGGGGTTTAACCCCGGCATCCTAGCCAAAATTTGCCCACTGGCCTCTGTCCATCATTTCCTCCTAACCATCCCCATATCATAATTGGCTTCATCACTCTGTCTCCTCTCCACCAATCAGCTGGTGTGTGGTGTGCGGTCTGGTGTAATATGGCTGCCGTGGACGTTGCACACTTGTGGTGAATAAGGAGATTCCCCCCCAAAAATGTGATAAAGTGCTTTGAGTGTCCAGAAAAGCTCTCCATAAATGTAAGTAATTATTATTATTATTATTATTCAATTTAAAAGTGGAGGGTGCAGTGCTTTTCTTACTTAAACTTTTTGTCTTATTAGTCCAAATATCTAATATATAAATATATAAATATATATATATATATATATATATATATATATATATATATAAATATATATATATATATATATATATATATATATATATATATATATATATATATATATATATATATATATATATATATATATATATATACATACATACATATATACATATATACATATATACATATATACATATTTCAGAAATATGTTTTTATAAATCATATATCATGTAATGTAATAAGTTTATTTTGCTAACCCCATTGGCACATATTTTTAGTTTGTTTTAAGAAAAAAAATCACTTAATTTTGTGTAAAAAGTGAGAAAAGTGTGAAAAGATCTTTGAGTTTCAATTTTTTTTATTCTGCAATTCTGAAAATAAAGCAAAACTTGTGTGTATTGCTTTACCAAATGCACATTTAACAGAAAACATAAGATCAACAATAGTACTGTGGGGGCTTCCTATTTAAAGGCCAATTTAAACTTCTGTACTAAGTGCACGCATATGTAGTTCACATATGATATACTCAATTATTGAATATTGACATATACAGAAAACAGCTAATCAAATGAAGTTGGCCTAATTTTGTTCAGAACGACAATCCAGTTAGTTCTCATTTGATGTATTAAAACAGCCCAATGCAATGCACAATACAAAAACAGCCAAGTAGAGTGCGTATATAATGGTATGTTTGTTGATCTGTTGCAGTGTCACATGAGCAGCACTAAACCAATCACTATGCCTTATCAACACACCAGCTGTTGCCATCACAAAACAACTAAAAATAACAACTCGTGTGTTGCAGCATCTGACCTCCCAAATCTAATTCTGCGTTTACAGTTCAGATTATCAGGGGAACGCACTACTAGGCCTTACTAACCAGTAGAAATCGAGAAAGAAAAGGTTTTCATGTTGATTCTGCGGCGTAAGGCCTCTCTAACACACTTGTCGCATCATAATTATCAAGCCAAAACATTGCAGCCGAACCATTTATTAAAGTCACTCATGTGGGCTGATGAAAATAATGGGTTTGAAGATTATAATCCACAGCATTGTTCCCTTCTGCGAAGTGATTTCATCCCTTGTGCGCAAAGAAAAGACATTGGGGTTCTGGCTGTGTGCGTTTATCAGCAGTAAAGATCGCCCTAGAGGCTGCGGGTCAAGCAGGGCTAAATACAATTATGCCATCGGAGAGATGGCCACTTCAGCATGGCCGCGTAAAATACTGCGCTTGACAAAGGAGATTTACAGGATGTCGTAAATGCATAACGGCCTTGCAGACAATCTCATCTGAACCAACAACAGCACTCGTCACTGATAACCAGATCCAAAGAGAGAACAAGCTGCATCACATCTGCTGCAAAGTCAAGCCATCAGCACACAAGCAAAGCCATAGAAAAAAGGCAACAACCCAGCATTTAGTATACACAATAATGATATATTTATTTAATTTGCTGATTTGGTGCCTGTTAAACATTTCTACGTATTATCAAGTTTGAAAACAGATTGTTGAGCAAACTGTGAGAATATAACTCTGGAAGGGGTGGTCCAGAGTTATATTTTCATAAATCTTACTTTGATTATATACAGCTACTCAGCTAACATGAAAACAACTGTCATATTTCCTAGTTCCTCTGAAAGCCGGCCCTCAAGAGGCTCTGATTGGTCAGCTAACATAATGTGCTGCGATTCTCAGATCGGCTCCATGTCACCAGAAAAAAGAGACACGCCCCTACAACCACACCCTTTTGTGTTGTGTAAATACTGTCAGTCGGAGTAGCTGTTAGCTGTATCAGTTTGAGCCCGAATCAGACAGAAAATGAAGAGGACACAGCTGAAGCTCATGCCTGCTCTCTAAAATAAAATCAGTTAAGTGTCTTTCATATGTATTCGGGTTATAAGCATGTGTAAGTAATATGAAACGTTCACATATCTTTTGCGAGTGTGTTATTTGAAATGTAGAATGCAGAGAAAGCGTCCGCATAGAGAGACACTGCAGCACTGCTGCTGAAGATTGTGGCTGTTTAACTGATCAGCGGTTTGACTGATAAATATGAATTTGTTGCTAAATTGTTAACGGTGCCAAACAGCATTTCCCATTGTTTACATCCTTGTTTACGTCCTCACTACAACATATCATTAACGCTAGAAACTATGTATGTAATTGATCAGTTTTAACATATGAAAATACTTACAGGTTGTAACTCACAATCCACAGCTTCTGCTATTATGGTTGGAGCTGCTCCTTCTTTGAGTAGTTTTTAGTCGAATCCAGAACTGAACTGAGAGCTATTCTGGAAGTTCTCCTTTGTCATCTTTTTTTTTTATAATTCTCTGGAACATAATTGAAATTAATATTATATTAATGCTATAATATTACAGTGCCTCTGGCCACGCCCCTTCGCTGTGCAGGGTGTGTGCGTGTGGTGAATGTGCGTAACCTGAAGCGTTTATGATTTTACTAACCCGGATGTATTTTTTTGTAGTCTCCAAACTTTGTTCGTTGTAGGCTTTGCTAAGCTAACTCTGTAAAAGCCAATGTCTCGCTTTGGATTAAATTTTGAGCATCTCACATTCAGCGATGCTGGTAATGTTCATACAGCTACATTACACATGAACTAAAGTTTAAAATATGATATCATAGTGGACAACTCCAGATTCCTTAAAGATTAGAAAGTTCAAAAGAATAGCATTTATTTAAAGGGAACTTAAAAAGCCCATTTCTATAGGATGTCAAATAAGTCTCTGATGTCCCTAGAGCGTGTATGTAAAGTTTCCGCTCAAAATGTCACACAAATAAACTCTATGAAACTGTCTTTTTTAGGCTGTGATCCAAATCGTGCCGTTTTGGTGACCGTCGCTTTAAATTCAAATGAGATTGTGTTCTCAGCCCTCTTCCAAATTATCATCAGCGGGTACGGTCCTAAAACTCTAATAAAAAATATTAACGCATTTTCGTCACATACTGTTGCCACACAACTGTGTTTATACACCTTATAAAAGCAATTTTTGCATAATAGGTCCCCTTTAAAATAGACATTTAACTGTTTTTTTGTAGGGGTATGCGATGTTTCATCTATAATAGCACCATAATCATTGTTTTAATGATGTGTGACACAAATTAATGAGCATGTCACTCTGCTGAATGAAGAAGCCAATTAGAATGCACTTCAAATCAATTCATGATCAATTATAATCATAATCATAATCAAGGCCAGAAAGAATGTGTTGACTTTTTTGCTATTTCTATGTAAAGTGTCAAATGTTATTATGTTCAGAGTACAGGAGCAGTAAACATAACACATGAGTAAAAAAAATAATTGCTTTATCACTTTTATTTAAGGTTTACAATTCAAATTCAATTAGGACAAAGCAACGCTTTAGTGAGTCTCTGATTTAATCTACTAAAAGACATAAATGTTACTTTAAAAACTGTATTGTACATAAATTATTTGAATATTATTTAATAATATTACTGAAATTGAGTAAATATACACTTAGAGGCATTTAGATATACTGTATGTAGTCAATTTGACTAAATAATGACCTCAACGTAAAATTTGGAGTTTTGTGTGGATTTCTGCAGGCATAGTCCTAATCATAAATAAGGTATAAAAGCAATAATTAAGTTATCCCTTTGCTTAACTGAGGTGCTTAACTTATCCCTGTATGTTTTTTTTTTTACATTTATTAAATATTACATAGTGTTGTTACACAATGAAAGTGCTGTTATTTCAAATATCCACACAAGCGTAATCGTAAATATGATATTAATTTTATACAACAGATCAACAAACAAGCTTATATTAAGCGAGTTAGATTTTAGACACAATACTGTCTGTTTTTATTGTTGTTGCACCAATAAAAACCATTCCAAATAAAGCCAAAGCAGTAACTGTGTGTTTAGAGCCAAGCTTCTAAGCAAAGACAGTCACTTTAGTTTCTAATTAAATCAGCCGTTTTGAATGAACCATTTGAATGAGTGATTCAATTACTCGCTCACTATTACTGTATGTACTGATCCTGCATAAACCAGCATAAAACCACATCCTGATAAATATCCTTTTAATTATTGAATATTTTAATATAATACTTGTTTAATATTAGTTTTAAAGTAGTTTTCTTGTTACTGAACGCAACATTTTGAACCTTAATGAACATGCTACTCATTAAAAACTATAAAAATGCAAGGCAAGGCAAGGCAAGTTTATTTATATAGCACATTTCATACACAGTGGCAATTCAAAGTGCTTTACATAAACAGGAATAAAAGAAACAAGTATAAGAGAAATAAAAAAACAAATAATAGAAATGGTAAAAATAGAAATAAAATAAAATAAAAGCTGATAAAATGTGTTATAAAAGAATTAAAAAGAAGAGAAAAACATAGTAGTTCGATCTGTCGGACGTAGCACAGTGCTCATTCAGTAAAGGCACAGCTAAACAGATGTGTTTTCAGTCTTGATTTGAACGTGCCTAATGTTGGAGCACATCTGATCATTTCTGGAACTGATTCCAGCAGCGAGGGGCGTAGTAGCTGAAAGCCGATTCACCCTGCTTTGACTGAACTCTTGGGATTTCTAATCTATTTGATCCTAAAGATCTGAGTGATCTGTTAGGTTTGTATTCAGTGAGCATATCTATAATGTATTGAGGTCCTAGGCCATTTAGTGATTTATAGACCAGTAATAATACTTTAAAATCTATTCTTAATGTAACTGGGAGCCAGTGTAAAGACCTGAGGACAGGTGTGATGTGCTCTGATTTCCTGGTTCTGGTCAGAATTCTGGCCGCAGCGTTCTGGATGAGCTGCAACTGTCTGACTGTCTTTTTGGGAAGGCCAGTGAGGAGGCCATTACAGTAATCCACCCTGCTGCTGATAAAAGCATGAACAAGTTTCTCTAAGTCTTCACTGGAAACAAAGCATCTAATTCTTGCAATGTTTTTGAGATGATAGTATGCCGATTTACTAACTGTTTTGATATGACTATTAAAACTCAGATCTGACTCCAGAGTCACACCAAGATTTTTGACCTTATTTTTAGTTGTTTGACCCTTAGAGCCAAGGTACGCATTCACCTTGAAAATCTCATCTCTGTTCCCAAACGCAAGGTAAGTTAACAAATTTAAGTGGATTAAACACAAAATAATTAAGTTCCCCCCTCCGCCCCCCCAAAAAATCTCAAGAATTGTGTTGTTTCTGTTCATTTTAAATAGTTTGAGCACGAAACAAAAATATCTGTTTTGAGTGAATAATTTAATTATTTATGTTATTTCAGGAATGTACTGTTCAATATTTTTGCAATTAAGAACACAGAAATCACAGTAAAATCATCATCAAGCAGAAAAATATAGTCATAAATGACACAGTAGCAATTGTGAGTTATGTTCAGAGACTGACAGGACTGAAAGTAAAAACTTGTGGTTCAGACAGTGAGTCAAATTTTAAACCAGAGTCGTTAGACCGATACAAAACAATAACTCGAGTGTTAAAAAATGATTTGTCAGTCTTTACGCTGACTCATTTAGAGGAAAAACAAAATCATTCACAAAATAGACTAAACTGCTCACACAACGCATGTTTGAGAATAGAAACCAGCCCAGGTCACATTCAGCTAAAAGATCTGCCGTGCTCAATCTGAACATTGGAGAAAACAATCAGCTAAGCTGGAGCTGAGGCACATATATCAACAGACCAACAGAAGAAAGGCCAAAGTGTGCTGCAAAAACAGTGCTGAGTAAGGAGATCTGCTGGCAGTAAACTCTCCTCCAATGGCAGCCATAAATAATAGAGCCGTGAAGGCAATTGTGTGCAAGCGAGGGACAAGGGAAACTTAAAAGAGGGAAAGACGACAGCAAAATAACAGCTGTCAAAGGCAGACTAGAGAACAGCACAATCACGCGAGACGTGTGGGTAAATTGCTGTTTGGTCAGGCGTAGACTCACATAATTAGGTTATTAAGTTGTTTGACAACTGTAAAAAAGCCGGAGTGAAAATAGTGTAAAGAACGGAAAACAAATCAATGAAAAATGATGGCTCCTTTTAAAAAGTAGCATAATAATATAAGAATCAGCTTTATAATCCACAATGTATGGTTGTGTTTTCTCTGAAAATCAGCTGTTGTCAACAGTCTATTGACTTTATCATATCTCGCTCTCGTTTAATCCTTCTGAAAACTAATGGAGGATAACAAAAACAGCAGATAATTCAACTACAGGGTGCTGATTAGGTCTATCTGTGCTAAAATACACATTATGGCAGGAGCTATAACCTAAATACATAGCATTAATGGTCAAAATTAGTTTGTTGTTTGCTTTTGAAGTCAGTTGTACTCGTCAAGACTGCATTTAATTCATTAGTAAACAGTAATATCAAATATCAACGCAATATAAAATAGATGCTTTTCTACATAGATTCTTTAGGAAACATTATGCAAGTTGTGTCCCGTCATCTTTAAGAATACTACTCTGTTATAATCAGTGTTGGGGAAAGTTACTTTAGAAAGTAATGCATTACAATATTGAGTTACTTCTTAAAATAGTAACTAGCTGCATTACTTAGTGATTTTACTTAAAACAAACATAACAAAAGTAGCAAACACATTGCTTTAAACTTTCAACAATCTGTATACGCCATGTAGAGCTCTGGGGTCAGGAAGTTCTCAGACAGTTCTCAGTTAACTGAACTAGTTTTGTTACTTAGTTACTTTTTTATAGTAAGTAATGTGTTACGTTACTTTTGAGTTACTTTTTATTACCTGGCTAAGGCTTGATCGCGTTCAGAACTTCTTTTTTTTTTTTAGGGGAGCTCTGCAATTAACAAGGCACTGTCTAACCTACACCTACCTTTAGTTTATAAAACATATCAAAATATTATTTTAGATTAATGTTAGCTGAGATCTTCCTGACACCAGAGCTCTTCATGCCTCATATACAGATTACTGAAAGTTTAAAGCAATGTGTTTGCTACTTTTGGACTATTTGTCTTAAGTAAAATCAATGTCCATTGAGACTACTGTATAAACCCCTTTTCCTTTTCTTTGATGCGTTCAAAATAATGAGCACATTCTGTGATTCATTGTTACTTTAATTTTATTCAGCAATTTGTTTTTTAAAAGTAATTAAACTATAAAGTAACTCTCGTTACATTTTCAAAAAATTTACTCAAATATTACTACTTATTTTTTTAAAAGTAATGCATTACTTTACTCATTACTCAGGAAAGTAATATTATTAAGTAATATTATTAGGTACACTACCGGTCAAAAGTTTGGGGTTTTAAAAGTTTTTTTAATTGTTAAATATTTATTAACATTTTAAATCACTGCTTTCTTATTGTATGTAGTTTCAAATAAACCCATTACTCCAGTCATTATTGCTTTTATTACTATTACCATTAATAATAATAACAATATTAATGATAATAATAATAATACAAAATAAGAATTAATATTAGAGTGATTCCTGAAGGATCCTGTGACTCTGAAGACTGGAGTTATCAAGCTGAAAATTCATCTTTAAAATTACTGGAAAGCAATATTAAATTAAACTATAAACTACTTTTGAACAGTTATTTTATAGTGCAATTACATTTCACAATTTTACAATTTGTTCTTTATTTCTGATTAATTAAATGCAGCCTTGTTGAGCAACTTATATTAAAACATTTAAAAATCCTTCTGACCCCAAACTTTTGACCGGTATTGTAACTTGTGTTACTTGTAATGCGTTACCCCCAACACTGGTTATAATTGGTGCTAAATGATTATTACCAATGGTTCTAGCTATTGTCAGGGTTGAAACCTGCTTTATGCTTCTGGGGAAACCATTGTATGTTTTGGGGGGTTTCTTTGCTTTATAGCAAGTTTAAAAGAACAAAATTATTATGCATTTAATGTTTACTAGATGAATAACAGAATAAAAAAGAAATAAAATAACGCTACTTTAGTTAGACAGACAATGAGTAAATACAATTAAATTTTGGGCAATAAATAAAACAGATAAATTAATCAGATCTCAGAAAAAAAACAGTACGTTTGTGCGTTTACTTGTAATAATATATGTTTTACTTTTACAAAAAATATGAATCTAGAATAAATTATTTAAGTGAAATAATTTCAAAAATGCAAAAAAAATCTAAGGTTGCATTTACACTGCATGGTTCAGGTGACCAAATTCAGATTTTTTTTTTCTCCCAAGTGGCACAGATCAGATATGGCTCATGTTTGTGAAAGCAGGAAAAAAAAAATCACATGGATTCTGTTTTACTCAAATCAGATTCAGGCCTTGTTCATATGTGGAAATTTATCCGATATGAATCAGATCCGTGGCCTCGTGTCTGCAGTGTAAGCAGGTAGATCTGATTTTCACTCTGATCAGTCAACTGATGCTTTCATTTCAGAACAGACTTCAGCAGAGTAGCAAACCTTAGATATCATATACTAGGACAATAAAAGCTTTTATATTATCGTGTAGCACAAGTATTTAAGCATGCTAATGAGCGCAAGAGAGAGAAAATGCAACATCCTCCCCGTAGCCAATACAAACCTGATATAAACTAAAGTACTGCATACATCACGTGCATAAATCACACCATGGACGTTACATTAAGATGCCTACTGGTTTAAAAAAGCCTAGATTAAAAGAAGATGACCAAATGAGAACGTTTCGGTCATAAACTATATTAAAACAACTTGTCAAAAAGAATTAAAAAAATGAAACCCTGCAAAGATTAAATACAGGAATGGAGAAAATAGCGTCCTTTAATTATCAGCTTACAGTCAGCGCTTGCTCTTTTTTTCCTGGTCATTGCGTCTTGTCATTGTGTGCAGTGTAAATGCAGACAATCGGATATGAGTCACTTTTAAAAGATAATGTAAGCAGGTCATCAAAAAAAAAAAAATCGGATACAGTCACAAGATTGAAACTGACCATCAAGATCCTAAATTTACCACATCAAGACACTATTTACTGGGGATGTGTGTATCATTACACAGCATGAACAAAGGCCATTTACTACCTCAGCCTACACATGCTTCACCCCTACACAAAAACAATATTAGTTAAAGTGTCAATGACGTTATAATGAAGTCTGTACTGTGAATGCAGTCAAGCTGCTGTCAAACGTGCTAAAAACACACTTTAACCAACACCATGGTTTCTGCTACATTCATTCTTCCATGGCGGGGCGCCATGCCAAAATTCATCCTGCCACGGCTACATTACAGCTTCTCATTCAAAACATTTTATTTTTTTAATAGCGGGTGATAATCGCACCAAAATGTATTAAAGGGTAAGTGAAATATAACAGCGCAAACTTTTCTGTAACCGACCGTAGTAGCGCTGTGCGTCATCTGTTTAACCCTTTAAGCTTACGTGCTGACTGACTGACTGGCTGACTGACAGGTGCGTGATGCGTGAGGCCAGCAAACACGACGTATAGCCGTTTCACTTTACTTCAGGACGCATTAATACTGCTCTGTAGGTCTATTGGAGACATTCATAAATATTCCTAGCAAATCTAATAAATGCTGGAGATATACTCGTTACATAAACGCACTAAATCACACTTCAGCAGCGTTTATTTGAGAGCGCACAAGAAGATCTGCGCTCAGTGTTGCCAGATGATGCTGACTGTTTCCAGCCCAAAAGCTGTCGATATCACAAGTGTTTATACACCGTTCTAAGCATATGTATGCGAAGAACGGGGGCTATGGCATCTCTTTGGGAGATCAAAACAGGTTTATGAGGGCAGACCGGGGCTGGCGGGCACGCCATTGCAAAACCGCCCAAATTTTCACTACCTGCCTATGTCACTTTTTACCCGCAAAAATAAATTCAAAACCGGCCAATCTGGCAACACTGTTTGCGCTTGAGCAGCGCGTATTTGAGGGCATGCAAGAAGCTTTGTGCACGACCGGAGGAAATCGGTGCGCAAGCAAAGAGATTCGCATGCTGTAGGCTATTACATAAAGGCGATCTCGACTTCTAATACTGCGCTTACGACATTTGTCATTGAAATAACGCAACAGGTAGTTGGTAGATCTGTGTAAAAAAGGCCTGCCACCACAGCTGGAAAAAAATCCTAGAAGAAACACTGAACACAATATTTACACTGAACTGAACTAAACTGAACATCAACTCTGAAAACTGGACTGACACAGTTTTAATTTACTAGAACTTCTTTATTAAGCTGCTTTGACAAAAGCTAGATTCTAAAAGCGCTATAGAAATAAAGATGAATTGAATTGAGTATGCCACAACAGAACTAACTAATAGAACTAACAACCCTTTTTGATTAAAACACACACACACACACACACACACACACACACACACACACACACACACACACACACACACACACACACAAATCTAATTACAGTAGCATATGCATCATGGATTTGAAAGACTTCCTTGTTGCTCAGCGAGGGACTTGCAGGCCGCTCACGAGTTCTGGGTGAGAGTAGGAGAAACATGACACATGCTGGGTTGTCAGCTTGTGCATGTGTGTATGTGTGCAAACCTTCCAATACTAGGATTTCTCTTTGAACTTTTCTATGGAGTGCGCATTACCCAGATGGCGCTGTGCTGCTGCTCACGTTACATAATCAAAACAGTGCGAGCCGTGAAACATTTACAATCTCTTGCTCTTGCTTGCCTTTCCCTCTCTTTAAAAGGACGTCAAAAACCCTCCGTCTTTTCAACGGGGCCTTCGAAACAAATAATGATCTTATTGTCAGACGCGAGCCATTGATCTGAAAGACATCCAAACCCGAAATCATCTCAGCCACATAAAGGAACCCGTCGTATTGCCTCCGCAGAGCTATTGTTCCAGCTTTAAATACTCCACAGCTGCAGCTCAGCGCATCCCCGACTCCGAATAAAAAAAATACAAATAAAAAAAAAAACCTTGGGAGGAATGACTCACCAGAGCTGGCCACTGGATCTGCTTGGCTTTTGTTCCCTGCAGCTGGGCACCTTCTTTTCTTTTGGCCCAAACCAGCTGATGTTCCAGGAGAAAGATCTGGAAATCTTCGTAGACCTTGACCCACTCGCGCTTATCCCACTCCAGGTCGTCAAACTCCACGTATACCTGCATGGAGAGCAAAAACAAAACAGGTCAATAGTTGGTCACAGCAGTAGACTTGAGCTTTTGTCTTATAAATAAGTGGTCCCCGGGCCGTGGACCGGTACCGGGCCGTGGATCAATTGGTACCAGGCCGCACAAAAAACTCATTAATTATTTCCGTTTTATTTATTATCCGAGTCTGAACGATCTTTTATTTTGAAAAATGACCGTATTCTCTCGGTTACATCTGTCATTTGAGTGCCCAAATTTAACCCACCAGCAAAAATGTTTCTTTGCAAAGGGAAACCGGCCCAGTGAAGGGCCCACAAACTGCCAACCCATTTGTCAACAAATCAGGTGAATCCAGCATATCTGTGCAAGAAGAAGAGCAACTGTTGTAGATAGCAAATGACGATGGTCATTCACATATCACGTCTTTTCTGTATGCAAGTTTGTTATTTCCAATGGAGGTGTATGGAGTCAATCTACTAATAATCTAAAATAAAAGAAAGCTTTGCAAACAAAAAATAAAGTATTAAGCAAAAAATTTATAAATAAATGCAAATTTCCAAAAAATAAATAAATAAATAAATAAATTTTAAAAAATGTAAAAAAAAATAATTAATTAATTAAAAAAAAAAAAAAAAAAAAAAAAAAAAAAAAAAAAAAAAAAAAAAAAAAAATCGCAAAAGTAAAAATAGATTTTTGAGAAATAAAAAATAAATTTGCAAACAAAAAAAGAACTGCAAGTAAAAAACAAGCAGTGCAAAAAACTAAACTATTTGCAATAAAATATATATAAATTAGCAAAACATTTTTTATAGCATTGCCTTAACATAACCAAATATTACAAGGGTACTTGGGTGTTTACGGCAGGCCCAGACCTACAGGGCTGTAAGACCACCTCGATGATACTGCGTCTCCAGGTGATGACATTGCTTAAATGGAGGCAGGTCTGAGCCTGCCATAAACGCACAAGTTCCCTTGACTCCGCCCCCTTGTCAAATCAAGGCCACAAAGTGAAACGCGAAGTGCAAGGTGAAAACATCATCGCAAACTCATGGGTGACTAAAATGCAAATAAAAATGAGCATTGCAAATTGTAATTGAAATTATGGGAGTTTTTCAGGAGAAATGACAAAACGGGAGGGTGGCGGGAGATGGGTCTGAAATAAGGGAGACTACCAGGGAAAAACAGGAGTGTTGGCAGGTATGCTCACACGTGCACTCTGCAGAATGTTGATGAGCCGTGGTGGACATTTCTGTCTCACGCTGAACGCTGTCGACCAATCACAACAGACTGCCATCGGTCCAATCAGTGCAGATTAGCATCGCGTTTGTGACTTTAGTCAGATTAAGTATGTTTACATGGTAGACTCTTAATCAGAGTATTGTCTTAATCATATTAAAACCAGAGTATTGGTGTCCATGTAAACATACTCAATGTCCTCCAGCTTATAACTAGTGAGGGAACTGTGATTTAAAACATGGTTAAAGTCTTGCACATGATTCGTATAAAAAGTTACCCATTGCACTGAACTCTAATAAGCATTCAGATTGAGCAGTAGCCCAGGGCAAGTGCTGTGCCAGGACAGGCTTTGTGCATCATGTTGTAATTGGCATACCATTTTAACTTTGATGTTGTTTGTCGCTGACATTTTGAAGAACAATCGATGTTTATCAGACAATTTGTGTCACGTGTCATAATATGACGCAAAAATCAAAACAAGATGAAGGCGATTCTGACAATGTGTGTGTGCAGTTAGTAATGGTTCAGTGTTGAATGTTTTTCGACTGGCCAGCAAGAGATTTTTGTAACACTTTATTGTAGGTCTCTGTTGCACAAGTTACATGCGAGTTTTGAACTAATAACAGTAAATTATGGTTAATTAGATGCCACTGCCTGCCCTATTATTACTTAATACTTAAACATATAATCACACAGCAATGAGAACACCGTAAAATAAGAACAATGTTTAACACATTAATTGCCTTGCAAAAATTTATACTGGATTCACCACAATTGATAGTCAAAATTAAACAAACATAATAATAACTAATATTGTTTTAGACTCATGTAGCTGAAGTAAGGTTCAATACCATAGAAATACAAATAGTAAATACTATGGGTGTGAAGAGAACTTTGGCTACGAGATCTCGCGAGAAATTTCGACAAGATTTCTCGTCAAGATGAAATTCCATTAAAACAACTCTCCCCAATCAGTCCTTACTTTCATTCTTGTATCCTGCAGCTCAGAGTTTGTCCAGTCAGTAGAGTTTATAGCGAAACATTTTTCAGTGTTCGCATGTCCTTTATGGCATAATTCATTAAAATAGAAGAACGATTCCAGCGTTATGGATGTGACATTTGCAGTAAAATCTCAAAACATAAATTCATAAAAAAATATGTGTTAATATTATATTGAAACATCTGATTATATTTTCCAAAACAACTAACCACAGAGTTGTGGGATCAGAAAAATATCAATCTGTAAACATTTTTTATACTTCAAATGAGGACAATAAACATGCATTATGGACGTGATGAAAAACGTTAGCGAGTTTACCGTATCCAACATACTTTAGGGAAATTCGGTGAATTAAACTGCACAAGCCAAAAAAGCCATGCTAATCAAAAGGAGAAGAGTTGGCTCACTATAGGACAAAAACAATTCACTTTATTTTATTTGAAATTTTTTGCATTTAGGAGGAAAAAGCTTTGTTATGGATGTGACAGATGTGAA
Organism: Danio aesculapii; assembly: GCF_903798145.1. NCBI lineage: Eukaryota > Metazoa > Chordata > Actinopteri > Cypriniformes > Danionidae > Danio > Danio aesculapii. The sequence goes on from NC_079446.1 coordinate 10,031,412, forward strand.
ATCTGCATCTGTGTGACTTTGGTAAATCAAATATAAATGTTTGAAAACATTTTGAGTAATTTTAAAGCACTGTAAAATACTTTGCCAACAAAACGCATGGTTTCAATATTTGCAAAGATTGATATATGCATGGAATTGCTCAGAAGTAAAATAACATTAAAAAAAGAATAAACTTGTAACTAAATTGTTTTGCATTTGGTGATTTTTTTCAGTTGAATAAAAATCTATTTTCCATTTAAGTATTAGCAAATATTCTGCTAATATAAAAAAAATATATATAAACAATATTTTTTAAATATACACTTGAAGTCAGAATTATTAGCTCCCCTGTTTATTTTTTTCCCCAATTTCTGTTTAATGGAAAGAAGATGTTTTCAACACATTTCTAAACATAATAGTTTTAATAACTCATTCCTAATAACTGATTTATTTTATCTTTGCCATGATGACAGAAAATAATATTTCACTATATATTTTTCACGACACTTTCTATACAGTTTAAAGTGACATTTAAAGGCTTAACTAGGTTAACTAGGCAGGTTAGGGTAATTAGGCAAGTTATTGTATAACAATGGTTTGTTCAGTAGACAATCGAAAAAATATATAGCTTAAAGAAGCTAATAATTTTGACTTTAAAATGGTGTTTAAAAAATTCAAAACTGCTTTTATTCTAGCCGAAATAAAACAAATAAGACTTTCTCCAGAAGAGGAAATATTATCAGACATACTGTGAAAATTTTCTTGCTCTGTTAAACATCATTTGGGAAATATAAAAAAAATTTAAATAAAATAAAATAAAATAAAATAAAAGGGAGGCTAATAATTCTGACTTCAACTGTATATTAGCAAAATATTTAGCATTGTTTGCATGCCCATTACAGCATAGAATTCTTTAAAATAGAAATTAAAATAAAGTTCATTATCAGTTGATATCATAAAAGCACCTAAATAGTTTTGCATTGTGATTTTTTTTTCAGTTGAATCAAAAACTATTTTCCAGTCAAATATTTCATCATTATGGATTCTACAAAAAGTATTAAAAAATCTCGTCTCATCTCGTTCTCATGAATCCAATTTCAAGTCGCATCTCTTCTCGTGGAGTGAGCATCTCATCACACCCCTAGTAAATACTAAAGTAATAAGGAAGTAAACTAATAAAGTTTATTAAAGAATGTTATTGCAAGGACAAGTCAGTAATAAAATTAGAATAAAAAACAATTACAGCAGCAAGAACAAAGATACACAACAAGATGGACATTGACCATTGCTCAAGAAGATTCAAAGGAGCATTGCATTTGGTGAATGGTATAAAATGGCTTGAATGCTTAAAATGAAACATGTTTGAAGCATTTCTTTCAGAACATTGTGCTTTTTTTGTTTGTTTGTTTGAGGCATGATGTCAACCCCAGCTGCACATGGATCTGTACCAAAACGTTCATCCTGAGAATACCTAAACAAGATGGACTTCACCCTGAATGAAAACCAACTCTAGAGGCAATCGATTGAGGTGAAAAAGCACTCAGACCCAACAGATCAATGAAACAAGAAAAATGATCATTTGTTATATTAAAAGCAGCCATGTCTGATTATATGAGTTATTGCACTTGAAAACTCTTTTTAAATTGTTTCGAGTGCACTTCTTCATGAATGTATTATCAATTAAATATAACATTTAACATATTAATATTATCAGTGGGACCATGAATGATGGCTACATAACTTAATGCGTGTGTAACACCAGCTTCACAAAACCTGCACAGTGAACTTGTCAGTCCATCTTGATGGATGATACAGAGGAACGTAAATGGGTGTGTTCTGACCAATGAGAGGGCCGAAGTACTCACATGTGACTTGCAGAAACACATTTTGGTATGCTTTAAAATGTTATTCTGTGAAAGCAACCGTAACCAAGAAGAAAATGTGACATTGTAGCTAATTAAATCTCTATTTTTGGAACAAAGCAAACAATATAGAGCTCTGAAAAACACGCAAATGATGATGATGCAGGACTGGTGGAACTTACAGAAGAGTTTAAGAAGTTTCAGTGTTTTGGTCTGCACTTTCCAGATAAGTACTAGTGCTGTATAACACAAGCATACAACCATTTCTTAAGGTAAAACCACAAGTTTGAAGAATATGCCCCAGCCTATTCACTATAATTTGTTATCATTATTTATTTGACTTAAAACACCATGCTGTTAGCCTCAACTTTCAGTACTGACCTGTTTATAATTTGTCATAGTTAATATGCACATCATATATTGTTGGTTGTACAATTTTTAAGAAAAAGGTCTTGTCGTCTATGTGTATTTTAGGGACAACAAATAATAACTTGACTTCTAGTTGCTTATTTGGTATCAGAAATGGCTTATATGAAAGGCAAAGGCCTCTAGATGACGCTTATTTTAGCAAAATAAAATATGATAATGTCTTGATTTTTTATTATTTAATTAGGACAGTAAGGTCTGACTTTGCTTAGACAAAAGTCTTGTCACTTAACAGAAATAATGTACAGTATAGAATATAAAGTCATGGTGCAGTGGAGAAATAATTAATATTGTGTATGACTCCCATGAGCTTGGTGGACTGCATCCATACATCTCTGCAATGACTCAAAAAACATTAATAAAGTCATCTGGAATGGCAAAGAAAGCGTTCTTGCTGGACTCCCAGAGTTCATAAAGATTCTTTGAATTCATCTTCAATGCCTTCTCCTTCATCTTACCCCAGACATGCTTAATAATGTTCATGTCTGGTGACAGGGCTGGCCAATCCTGGAGCACCTTGACCTTCTTTGCTTTCAGGAACTTTGATGAGGAGGCTGAAGTATGAGAAGGAGCTCTATCCTACTGAAGAATTTGCTCCCCTCCTGTGGTTTGTAATGTAATGAGCAGCACAAATGTCTCGATACCTCAGGCTGTTGATGTTGCCATCCACTCTGCAGGTCTGTCACACGCCTCTATACTGAATTTAACCCCAAACCATGATTTTTCCTTCACCAAACTTGACTGGTTTCTATGAGAATCTTGGGTCCATGTGGGTTCCAATAGGTCTTCTGCAGTATTTGTGATGATTGGGATGTAGTTCAACTGATGATTCATGGGAAAAATCTACCTTCTGCTACTTTTCCAAATGATCAACTAGAATTTTTGCTCTTACAACTAGGATTGACAACAAGACTTTTGTCAGGTAGTGTATATATATCATGTTTTTAAAATCAATTTTGTACTGTTTTTTCTCTTTTCCTCTTGTTTGTTTAGCTGTTATAAAAATCTGATAAATAAATCTTTAAAAAATGCTTATTCACAGACATAAAAGCTCAGTGGCCTTAACTTCTGCTTTGATTCATAGACAGATGTGGTCACTCCAGACGCGCTGAATGTCCAGCATTCCTCGCCATGTTCCTGCTGTTATCCTTAGCTATGAAACAACCCACAGCCATGTGAGTCAAAGTGGAGCTTGACGTTTGTGTGTTTGTGAGACACTGAGACAAGAGGGAGAACATGTGTTTGAGCTGTCGGATGTTTTCGACATATGCAGCGTGTCATAACGACAGCATGTTTTTGGTCTGCTCTTTTGCCACACGTGAGCGTATAAAGCGGGTGTAGCGTGATAGGCTGGAGAACTGGTTTCCAAAAAATAAGCCGCACCGAAGGTTTGGCACATTTTTGTAACCTGCATTCCAACTGGAAAAACTGTTCCCCCACTGGACAACATCCATCTGTTGACTAATCTTTTTTTTTTTTTTAAGTGCGTAGAGAAAATGCCCAGCTAATGATCTGAAATGCTCACAGATCTAGTGCTGAGGCCTGTGGGAATCATCAGTGTGAGTGTGTGTGTGTGAGTCAGCTCGAGAGCACATTGCACAACCCCAGTGCTGAGCAACGTGCAGTAACAGGAGCGGGGTTTCATAATGTGGATTCATACCAGAAATGATTCACTGACTCTGCCTGTTGTGGTTTTCTCACCATGACTGAGGTTGAGAAGGCTCTAATGAGTGTGTGTTTGGACGGGAGCGAGTGAAGAACAGACCTGTCAGGACACATTTCACATCTGGACCCCTCCAGTTATGTGCAGGTTAAGCTAAAGAAAACGGCAGATTTTAAAAGTATAGCTTGAAGCAACATCCTCTTTCATTACTCAGATCAACAAACATCTCAGTGCAGTTTTTATAGGAAGATTGCCACCATTTACTCAATGACCAGCAAATGAAAGAACACATTAGTACTAAAACAATGTGAGTTGGACTGTACAAAAGCACCTTAGGATCTAGTAATTTGCAGGTCACTATGCTATTTCAAGGCTATTTTTTATGCTTATAGAGTTATCAATCTTTCTTCACACCAAGACTGATAACTATATAAGCATCTACACCAACAGACAATAAAAGTGTGTTTATTATGTGCACTAGGGTTGGGTGATGTCGACCAATTTGGCATCGTACGATGTCTAATGTTAAACATCACGATGGACGATGGCATCATCGTCATAGGCGGAGGTGAACTAATTATTTATGAATAATTAATTCATTAATAACAAATTAATTATTAGTAGCCTACCGTTTCAACTATCTGACCCGCATGGTCTTTGTTTTACCCATAACCAAATCATAAATAAATAAATATAAATTAAACACAAATTACCACCCGTCAATCACTTTTTCCGTGGGATTCTGGCATGAATAGGCAGAGTGATCTGTGTCTTTATAATGGCATTGACAAACTTGGTCGGTAAAAAAGGTGCACAACCAGCAGCAACCAACAAGACAAGATTACAAGATGAATTAAATATCACGTTTAACAACTATAGTGAGACGCGATCCAGCGGTACATCCTTAATGATCTGTCTGACGTGCACTGCTCTCTGGAGCTCAGACGAGCGCATGATGGTGTGTTTGTGTGTGTGTGTCACGTGATGTGCTTTTTCAGCGGACGGGGGCTGTTCAGAAATGCTAGGTAAAACATGATGTGGCTGTGGCTCATTTTTGTTCTGAAATGCTATTTTAAAACTAAGATGTGTAAGTGTAAATGGGGCCTAATGTGTTTTTTCGCGAGCGGGTTTGCGATGGGAGCAGGGCGGAGGATCGGCCATGCCAGCTCAGCAACGTGTAGCCTATCGGCCATCGTCTATCAGCCCAAACCTTATGTGCACTTTGCTATTTTGACATGTATCTGTTTAGAAGTTAATCCAATTCTGACTTTCTGTTTTGTTTTTACTGAGCAGTACAGAAAATATTCTCAGCCATTCTCACAATTTCACAATTTAAGTGCTGTTATAGTTAAGCCACCATATATAGAGATACAACAAATATATATTCTTCTTTTATTCATTGTATTATGAAGGCCCAAAAACCAAACTTGATTGAGGGTTGTGGGCCAAAGGTAAACGTAGCAAACTGTATTTTATTAAAACTGCCATGAGTGATTTTTTAATTTATTTCATAATATTTAAAAATAAATAGCAAAAACTACTTTAATCATATTACCTAATGAATTATATATTTTTACATCTTATAATGAATTTATAACAATAAAAACACATAATTCATGTCATAACACAATAGAGTTCAATGCTGTATACACTAGTCAAGGTGCCAGGGTCTTGTGCATTGTCCTCTATCTGCCATAAAAAAAATTATTAATTTACAAAATTTAACTGAAACATTTAATTTCAGTTAGCTTTTTTGTAGCTTAACAACAAAACAAACAAAATGTTAAATTAAATCAGATTGACAATATGTGATAAATCTATATAAATAAACAGCTGTCATTTTCCCTCTCTTCTCAGAGGTGACTGTGGGCCAAATCAAAGGTTACCATGGGCCAACTTTGGGCATCTCTGCCTTAGAGGCATACTGTAAGAGAAAATATGTAAATATGTCTTCTCAATGACCAAACAACTTGCAACTAAAATTGAAGCAGTGAGAAAACACAACTAAAGCCATGTCATGTTTATTTATATATCCCTTAAAGAGATTGTTCACCCAAAAATTAAAATGTACTCATCATATACTCAACCTTTATCAGTTTCCTTTTTCTATTGAACACAAAATATATTTTGAAAAATTATACAAACCTGAAACCGATGACTTCCAAAAATAGACATGAAAGTCAATAGTTGTAGATTTCCAACATTTTTCAAAATAACTTCCTTTGTGTTCAACAGAAGACAAAACAAATATTAAATGATGACATGAATGCTTTTTTAGAAATCTGGGTCAACTATCCCTTTAACACATCAGACTGCTTTAAAACAAGTAGCTCTATAATATTGAACTATTAAACATAATTGGAATTTCACTTAAGTTTTAATTATAAAAAAAAATGTCTGATGGACAAAACAGAGAAAATAAAGCAGAGAATATTTCCTTTTCAATGGTGGCAGAGCCCGAGAACACACCCACCAAATAATACATATTCTATTAAATACCTATTGAGCTTACTCTGTCTGTGGTGAATAAGTAAACCTTTCCAGAAAGTTTATTTTGGCAAGAACTACTTTTCAACTACGTGTACACTATCCTTATCTCAATAAATTAGAACAATGATTACCACTTCATGGTTATTGTCCTTGTTGCAATAGCCTCATGTCAAAGACACACTCCCCCACTCCAGCTATAAACAAACAGCAATATCGTGACGCTCACAGAAATCTAATCCTGTCCAAAGTGTGATGTTATTCAAATTGAATACTGTATTTTCACTTTGCATCAATAGTGTAAACTCACTGGCACTCCCACTTGGAAATTAGAGCTTTTAGGTATAGGAGTAGTGTAAAAATGTGTATTTTTAAAGTACTGCTTGTTAGCAACCCAGCTCTTCCAATTCCACCATTTTAACAGTGATGCTTGGTCATCTGACCTCATGTGATGCACGCATCTCTGCACTCCGAATCACATGACTGCCCATAATGCCCACAATACCAGAGATGACTGATGGTATTAATACATCTGGATCAGTAAAGCAAGTAAGCATATTCATTAAATGTGTCTAAATCTGCATGATCCATCAACAAACATACAAATGAGACAAAATCTCCTCCCAAATTAATAATACGAACATATGAAACAGTCTGTGATGCCCAAAAATGGTACTGTAAGTAGACAGTTTACTACAATTTGAGACGCCGCCTCTTTTTGTCTGTGTGTATATGTGTGTGTGTGCAGGCATGTAAAGTCCGGCCTTCATTCCTGTAGTGAAACACGTGACCGATGGCTTCTGCTCTCCCTTCCCCCAATCCTGCTGCCCCCTCAGTCCCATAATCCCCTTCACTGCAGGGATCATGGAGGACGACTTCCCTCATTCGCCCTCTCTCTCTCTCGGTCTCCGAATGAAACATTAACTTCATATTGTGTTTCTGCTGAACCCACCCTCAGTTAAGTCTCTGCCGCTGGCTAAATGAAAAATTCACTCTCATTAAAAATTGACATGGGGCAGAGGGCCAGAATGAGTGTATGTGTGTATGTGTGAGTGTGTTATATCTTATGATGGTTATTCAGGCTCTGACCTGTAGGCCTGAGGTTCTGGATATAAAAACGCTGCAATAAATTTGTTCTTTAGAAATTAACCTTAACTGAACAATTAATTCAAAATAAAAACTGATAAGGCTTAGTGCAAATCAAAAAACTCAAGGACGGCGTAGGTGAGCAATACATGTCAAGTAAAACATGGCACTGTGTTGATTTACATGCATGCAGCTCATGTGTTTTCAGTAAATAAATAATGTTCCGCACTAATTCCTCTCTGCAAATGCTCCTAGTATGATTTACACATGCACTACTATACTGCATACACACAGTATATCTATCATTATGAGATATTTGTAATGACAAAAGTATATAGTAGGGCTGAACGATATTGGAAAAATCTAACATTGCGATATATATATATATATATATATATATATATATATATATATATATATATATATATATATATATATATATATATATATATATATATATATATATATATATATATATATATATATATATATATATATATATATTTCTTTTGCGATATGAATTTCACCAGATGACTTATTATCTCTATTTGGAAAGAATTTATAATGTTAGACCAATTAAGATGATTCTGCAGTGGGAGTGCATCTCCATGAAATCTAATAAACATTCTATAAATTTTTTGGGGTCCACCAACACATTTTCGTTGTGGTCTGTGTTATTTGCAGTGCATTTCTCTGTTTGCATGTGCTGTGAGTTATTTCATGCACTTGTTTAGTCAGAGACTGATGAATTAATGTTTAATATTTGCATCTCCATATAATCTAATAAACAATCTATAAACTTTGTGGGTTCCCTGACACATTTTTGTTGTGGTCTGTGCTATTTGCAGTGCATTTCTATATTTGCACGTGAGTATTTTCTTGCATAACGATCTATAAATACTATCAAGAAAGAAATACAATTGAAAAAAAGTGTTTTATCGTTTCCAGAGTCTATCAGTATTCAAGTAGAGAAACTGATTGATAATGTTCATGCAGATCTCCAACTAAATAAAAGCATCCTTGTTTAATGTTAAAAAATAAAACCCTTGATGTATTGTCAAAAGCCCCTGATTTTTTGGAATATTCATTCATTCATTCATTTTCTTTTCAGCTTAGTCCCCTTATTCATCAGAGGTCGGCACAGCGGAATGAACCGCCAACTTATCCAGCATATATTTTACACAGCGGATGCCCTTGCAGCATTCCAACTCTTGCATTAACACTCATACACTAAACAGTCAATTTAGTTTATTCAATTCACCTTTAGCGCATGTCTTTGGACTGTGGAGGAAACCCATGCGAACATGAGGAGAACATGCAAACTCCACACAGAAATGCCAACTGATTGACCCGGGACTCTAACCAGCGACCTTCCTGCTGTGAGGTGGTCATGCTACCCACTGCGCAACCGTGATGCTCTATCTTTTGGAATATGTTGCACTTAATGAAAAATAGGTTGTATAACATTTCTTTTATTGCCCAAGTACTTAAAATCACAACATACATAACGCGCATTCCACTTAACGTAGCTTTTGTGTCGGGTATTTATATTTCAGCAGTTCAGCAGTACCTGTTTCTGCCAGCAGGTGGGAGTGGGATTGTTGTCTCCTTATCCATTTAGATCCTAGCAACGCCGCTGCACAAATTTTACTGAAATATTTCAGTTTTAATAATAATAATAATTAAATAATAATAATAATAGTAACTGTTATTTAGCCCTACAGTGCAAAAAAGAAAATCCATAAATTAGCCATTTTCCGTATATATTTGAGATTCATATTTTCATTTTTTATGCTTTTGAATTGCATTATGGGACCTTGATCTTTCTTCCAACAACCTTTAACCTCGAAAAGTTTTGCAAAAATAGTGACTTTTATTAAGATTTTTAATAGTTTAAAGTAGGTCTGTGCAATTTGGGAAAAATATCTAATTGCGATTTTTTTGACAGATATTGCGATTTCGATTTGATTTGATTTAATTTTGTAGTCAAGCTTCAGCTCAATAATCTGTATTGTAGCTTTTTACTGCTAAAATGCAGTGTGTTAGTTAAAAAAGGAATTTAAAAGATATTAACTTATATTAGCAAACAACTCTGGAATTGTACTTTGCTGTTGTTGCTACTATATTGAGTTTAGCACTTTTTTTAGCAAGACGGTCCTCATATAGGACGCCTGTGGTGCTGGTTGTTGTATTTCCTCGTGCTGTGGCAACAATTCTGCGACAGCTCTTACAAATGACCTGGTTTTGTTTGGTGTCTGTGACTTTAAAACCAAGATATTCCCATTTTACCGATGTGCTGTTTTTCTTTGGTATGAATTAATCTATTAATGGTTCTGAAGCGGCAGATGCCATCATCCCACTCGTTCGCGCTTTCCAGTTTGTTTGTTTTTTATTGTGGGTTTTCAGCATAGTTTGGATTTTCAGCACAATTCTGATTGGGCAGAACAAAAGTGTTCTCACTCAATTGGCTAGTAAACCTTTCACACACAGATGGCAGTCAAGCATTCGCTCTGGGTGGGGGAAATGAAATTATATGTATTTCATATCACAGCCTATTGTGATTAGCTAATTGCAATGTTTCAAATATCTCAACTGAGATTCAATTTTGATTAATTGCACAGCCTTATTCTTTTTTTTTTTTTTTTTAATGATTTTTTAGGGGTTTTCACCTTTAATGGACAGAACAGTAGAGAGTATTGACAGGAAAGCGTGGGGCACAAAGAGAGGGAAAGGATCGGCATAGGACCGTGAGGTGGGAATCGAACTCCGGTCGCCGTGAGCACCAGAGTGCATGTGTCGACGCACTAACCACTACACCACTGGCGCCGACTGCACAGCCTTATTCTAAAGTGATATATTTTCTGGGTTGGTTAAACTGTAAGACTGAGTTTCCAAAATTAAAAGTCGACAGAGCAGAGATCAACATCCCATAATGCAATTCACAATCGTAAATAAACAGGAATCACAAATCGTAAAATATGGAAACTGTTCATTAACAGATTTTTTTAAAGTGTACTAATAATGCATACACACATGCATACACACATAAATGTGTAGATTTCAGATACACCAAAAACAAATGTACTTCTCAGCCTTAAAATACACAGTACATAACAATATTTACTGCATCTACTTGCTCTGAAACAGCTTAAAATGTCATTTAACCACCTGAAGAACCTCAATTCCTACAGCCAGTAAGTAATATGTCTGTTATTTGCTTTGGCAAACTCACCATAATACATCAAGCTTAAGCCAAAGACAAACTGAGGGATGCAGCAGGATGACTGGAAAAAAAATAATTCAGCCGAAAACAAGGGAGGATGGGAAGGCTGCTGGACAGGAGTACAGTACACAGACAGATGGTAGAGTTCTGCTCCTTCAGCAGGGTGGAAGCTGCCTCATTCAACATTCAACAGCGACTGCAACAGATACTCAGATTGATTACGAACCTGAACGAAAAAGAAGCCACTAAGATTAAAGAGCGAATCACACCTTCAGGCATTCAAGTCTAGACTAATACTACAAACGCCAACATGACATGTTAATATTTTAAGCGTGTATGTGTGTGTGTGTCCATGAATTTCTGTCCAACATGCCAGATATCTGTCTCTCTCTCAGTGTGATGTGTGCACTGATGCTTCTGTGCCAAAATAAACCAATGTTTCACAATATTTCAGCCATTTCAAGGGAGAAGTTAGTGTTTCTAGAGCTTAGAATACAGTCGGACTTATATATACAGTATTGCATTTTCTACCACACATATTGTTTTTAGGAGAGAGAGGGTTTTGGATTTACTGCCATATAAGCTTGACAAAACCAGTTACAATTTACAAATATTTTAACAAATAATACTTTTCTGTAATAAAAGGATTATAACAGCACTGTAAAATCCAATAAGTTAAGTTAACTCAAACCGTTTGAGGAAACCGATTGCAGCTAATCGAAGTTTAAGTTTTTAAACCAAATGTTTTGAGTACTGTAAACTAATATATATTGAGTCATACACACTTATATTATTTGAGTTGATATCGTCAAACATTTAGAGTTAATCCTGACTGTACACAACCTGACAAAAGTCTTGCCGTCGATCCCAGTTGTAAGAGCACCAAATAATGTCTTGACTTCTAGTTGATCATTTGAATTAGTAACTTAAACTTTTTATGCTCATTTATCAAATCTGTATGAGTTTAGTTAACTTAAATTAAGTCCAAACAACCTCAAATGGTTTGAGGAAAGCGATCACGGCAAATGGTGTAAGTTGACTGAACTCAAATGAATAAAGTGGTTTGCCGCAATCAGTTTCCTCAAACCATTTGAGTAGCATTACAGCTGTTTAAACTTGTTTGTTGTTCTGTTACCTGAACACAAAGAGATTTTAACATAAAGCAAAAACTAACGAGTACACAAGAAATTACATAAAAAGGAGGTATTTTAAGCCAAATTTATTGAAATAATACATTTATTTCAGTCAAGTATGTCAAGTACAAACAAGTTAGCAGGTATTAAATCAAAAGAAACCAATAAATAATACATAAGTATTTATTTTTAATTTTAAGACGTGCTTTTGATTAAAAAAAAAAAAATCGATTGTTTTTAAGGAATTAACATTTAAAAGTCTTGAAATTTTGCTGTTAGGTAGCCTTAAAAATGACAACAGTATCATTATTACTTAGAGAGAATCTAGACAGCTGACCTAGAGAGCTCTAAAATGAATAATTTATTCTGAACTAACTCATTTTGAATTAATTAAACGCATAACTGTCATAAACGACTACAAATAAAGTCTGGGTAGATAATAAAATGCATAATTTTGCACAAAAAATAAACTTATGTAATAATTGAATTGAATTTATTTATTTTTATTATTATTACTTATTTCTTTATATGTTTAATTTTGTTTATTTGTTTTCTTATTCTCATTATTATTAAGTTGTATTACTAGTATTTAAATAAATTTTATTAATTAAAATTGAAATAATTATTTTAGTCTTTCTTTAGCATTGTTAAATTGGACAATGTATGTTGGTTTGTTGTAGTTGTAACTAAATAGTTGTAGTTAAATGTTGTTGTAGTGAAAAAAATATGCAATACTAATAAAAAATAAACTTATATAAATACAGTAAATTTCAGTTGGTTCCCTACATGAAGTTAAGTTAGGTTAATCCTGATTGTGCACAACCTGACAAAAGTCTTGGCGTCGATCCTAGATGTAAGAGCAACAAATAATAACTTGACTTCTAGTTGATCATTTAAAAAAGTGGCAGAAAGTAGATTTTTTTCTGATAAATCACAATCATCACAAATACTGCAGAAGACCTACTGGAACCCGCATGGACCCAAGATTCTCACAGATATCAGTCAAGTTTGGTGAAGGAAAAATCATGGTTTGGGGTTACATTCAGTATGGGGTGTGCGAGAGATCTGCAGAGTGGATGGCAACACCAATAGCCTGTGGTATCAAGACATTTGTGCTGCCCATTACATTACAAAAAAAAAGGAGGGGGGGGGGGATTGAGAGGGCAAATAAACTCTGGGAGTCCTGCAAGAACGCTTTCTTTGCCCTTCCAGATGACTTTTAGTAATAAGTTAACCAAGTCATTGCAGAGATGCAGGGATGCAGTTCTCCAAGATCATGGGAGTCAGACACAATATTCATTCTTTGTCCACTGCATATACTGTACTTATATTCTATACTGTACTTTATTTCTGTTAAGTGATAAGACTTTTGTCTCAGCAAAATCCGACCTTACTGTCCTAATCAAATAATTAAAAACAAGACATGATCATATTTTATTTTGGTAAAATAAGCGTAATCTAGAGGCCTTTGCCTTTCATATAAGCCATTCTGATAGCAAATGATCAACAGTCAGGTTATTATTTGTTGTTCCTAAAACTTGGATAGGCGACAAGACTTTTGTCAGGTAGTGTAAATCTGAGTAATAACAAAAAGTGAGATTGAATATGAACAGAAGAACAAGATGAGATTAGAGACATTCAGTTTTCAAAGTATGGAAAAGAGAAGGATGAATGAAAAACACGGCTTTAAGAAAACAGCACAATTTCTTTGATTTCAATTCCAGAAAATATATTTAATGTGGTGCAAAAAATCCAGCAAGATATCCAGCAACCCCATCTGTTTAACTACAGCCCAAAAGGGGCAGTGCTAAAGCTAAAAGTGCCAGGATCCGCGGATCAGATTTGACCTGGGATCCGGTTTACTAGGCTTACTGATCTGAAACTAATGATTCGCTGTTTACAAGAGAAGACTGACGAACAACAGACAAAGAATGCAGGTAGCAAACTGAACCAATGCACTAATTAAAATACTCATGCACATTCTTTGAAAGCAGGATGGGTTAACCCGAGATAACAACGAGCAGAACAAAAGCAGGAAGGGACTGGAAACGCTGAACACAGATGACACCCTCCCTGTCTCCTATCCAGATGGAGGAAGCCGTCACACGTGCCTCTGCCATGGCCCACAGAACCCAATCGGAGGTCAGGCTCCATGTTTAATCTGATTATGGATCTGCTGCCAGCTGTACACGGTATAGCCGAGGGTTAAATCGGTACGCAGAGCTCACAGACAACACAAGACGAGGGAATGTTTCTAATGGGAACAGTTAGAGGGTCAGCTCTGGCCATGCATAAGGGATAAGGGGTTTGTACGGACTCCAAAATCATGCAGGCAGCAGGGGTGTTATATAACTGCGTTCAGTCAGACGCTCGGGGAGATGAGAGCTGCCTGCCTGGTTGTTGAACCCTGCACAACTAGATTAGGGTCTGGAAAAGCAGTTAGGCTGGGCCAGGCACGTCCTGGATTTGACCGGTTTTTATGTAAGACTATGGAAATGCCCGAAAATGGAAAATAACGAGGCTGCAAAAATTCCTTGTTGCTAAACAGTGCTGGACTCTGGCCATCGTGGCCATTGGGCTGACCGTGTAGAGCAAGCAGAAATCAGGAGAGTACATCTGCTGTATTTTTCGGAGGTTGGAAACATGTACCACATTGGTCATGCATGGTAACACTGCATTGTTTAGAGAGAAACACAGGTATGCAAGTTGCACCAGAGAAGCACTGGTAAAGAAAAAGAAATGTTTACACACATTATAGATAGATTAAATGTATGTTCAACAACAAGTAAACTGAGTTCACTGAGGTACTCACGATAAAGCCTCATTCACAGTACGAGTGACTCGCAGCAGCAAGGCAACAAGCGACAATCATTTCAACGGAGAGTGAGCGACTTCCAGCGACCTCCGTCAACACGAGCGACAGCGACCTTTGCTGACCAGGTGGGCGTGTCCAACGATGCGACACAGTTGAAAATCCTTCAACTTTATGCAAATGTGACTTTCTTGAGCGACAGCCAATATGAGCACCAGTTGAGCTCCTTCGAGCAATTCGAGACTTTTTGATTTAGTGGCTTGGGCTGAACGATATTGGAAAAAGCTGACATTGCAATATTTTGTGATGTACAATTTACGTAGTGACTTGAATGTAATTTAATGAGAAATTCATGAGAAAATCATAATTTGTCATTGATCGGGAGTGTATACTGTAACTTTAAAATGTAACAAATTTCAAGCGGAAACACAATCGAACATTGATACAAATAGTCGAACAGTTCTGAGGTACAGTACTCAACATCTGAGGTGGATCGAAACCTTTCATCAAAGTTGTCCAAAAACCCTTCTTATTTTGATAAACTTTTTAGATCCACTTCAAATGTTGACTACTGTATCTTCATAGTATTAATAAATACAATTATCTTCATGATCATAACTTTGGCCCAAATGGTTTAAATTTGCTTTACATTTTACACAGTCAAAGGTTTTTCAAAAAATCTTTCACTCTGTTAGGGATAAACTTTGGATGCGTTTTGCATTCTGGTTAATTATAATCCCAACTCGATATTGCCAATCCTGCGATTTGATTATTGCAGGTTCGCACATTGCGATATCGATGCTGAAATGATAAATAGTGCAGCCCTATTAGTGGCTAATTCGTATGAATTCGTACGATCTCATTCATACAATTTAGTACGATTTGCTTATCCCACAAACTTTAGACTTTTTAAAATCTTATATTTTCATATGACTGTACGAATTAGCCACTAAACTGGCAAAAAGTACAATATTTCCGTTTCTTTATGAGATCAGGCTGGCATAGACCAATGGCATCACTACATTAAAATAGTGTATCTGCATGTTCTTAAGCCAATAATGCTTAATAATATGTGTAACGTCATGTAAACCCAAAATTTATTTTAAAAGCTTAAGATCAAAAATGATTTAAACAAAATCTGATCTGAACAGGTAGTTTTTAGCCCTGATTCGCATTGCATGTAACAGTTTATTTATGTGCGCATATCAGATTGTGCTTGAGAGGTACACATCACACAAGGACAAGTAGAAAAGACTGCCCTCCTCTACTGGTCCTTACGGACACACATCCAGCTTAAGCAGGCACTTCTTGACAGGGGCACGTACATTTAATAATAATATTTGGTACAGTCCAATGCTTTCTTGTTTTGATAAAGCATAAAATCATGTTGACTCATGCAGAATCATCCAAAAAATGTGCTGCTTTTGTAAAGAAGTGATAACATACAACAACACAGATTCTGACCAATGTCCTGCTGAGATTTTTCAGCTACTGACGCTAATGTTCAGGCTCTGACGTAACCACCCTTAGAATCTCATGTAAACGCTGTTTCTGCAATGCTTTTCTGCAATAATAGGATTATTAATAGTGCTTATTCTATGCACTGAAAACAAAATCATTGGATTTACTCATTTTTTTTAAGTGACTGCAAACTATTCATATGGGCTGAATTGAAACAAACAAACAGATTAAATCTACTACTAATGTTCAACCTAATTTGTATAAATTCAGCCCATATAAATTGTTTGCAAGCACTTACTTAAAAAATTGAGTACATCCAATCTTTTCATGTAAATGTACATGTCAATGTACTAATACCAATGCATAACCCCCATGCTTATGAGTTCAGCGTTCCACAAACCATTTAATGAATGTCTGCCATTTCCTGTCAAAGAGCTGCACTATAAGTCTTAACTCATCAGAACTGAATTATTTCTATCATTCAGCTCCATTAATAGCTGGAACATCTGTTGAGCAGACAGAACGATGCTGTGAAATATGCAGCACATGTATCAGAGCCATTTGAAACTCTCCCGTTGTCATGACGATCAGTGCATGTCCAATCTCCAGTTTCTGTTCGGCATGTGATTCATTATTTCCCATGAATACTTTTTTCTCATATAGAGTTGAAAAGAAGGCAGATCTAAAGGGAGATGACATGCCTCACAAACAAACCTAATCGCAGCTATAGATTTAGGAGATAACAATAGGGAAAAGTACCTAGATGCAATAAATGTGAATGGGTAATGAAATTTTCCTCCCGCAAATTGTATAATACGATTTATTTTTCATTACAATTCCTTGGTCTGAAATCCGAAATGACCTCATTTCACAACATGTTGTGGAAGACAAATGCAATAAGTGCCACTTTCCAGCCTTTCATCCTCAAAATTGTGCTAATGGAAATATTACGAATACAAAATTAGAACGAAAGCCTTTAAACGCTCACAGGCTGATTTTTTACAAATGTTCATCAAATGTACAACTCAAACTATTTTAAAGACCTGTACAAATAAACATTAATGTATGTATATCGCAAACAAAATCTCAAAATTAATCAAGTATACTATTTTACTTAAGCTGGGCTTACACTACAGGACTTTAGGCTGATTTCTCCTTGATTTATCCTAACTGATAACCCAAAAGAATTATCTTTTTGAGTTGATTCAGATTTTCAGCCCAGATTATCAACCCAAGGGATGTGTTTACATCGTATCTTAACTCTCCCAATCTGCTCACATCCGGCCATCCTAATTATATCATGCATATTTGATATTTCGGATTTTAAATTGGGATAATCATGACTCTCAAGATATGTTATGTTTTATTCTATATTTATATATTCATATAACAGTTCTGTCTGGTTCTCGAATCGAGTTGGCTGATAGCCATGCGATATTCTGCAATATCAGAACTCGTACAGCCTCGTCACTCTTGTGTATTAATCCGCCTACACAAGTGGCAAGCAGAATACTACAGTTTGACAAATATTGCAGCTGTTTGACAACATAATGTACTTTTGAGGCTTTTTAGGTGAGAATGTAGTTGTTTAGATTGCATCTATGCAGTTTATTTATAAGAATAGTGCCTATTAAAAATATTTAGAATTTCTGAGAGAGTGCGTCGGTGGCCATTATCTCGTCATTGAGCAGAGCAAAGACGGTTGACATTGTCCATCCACAAGATGGCGACAGAGATTGCATAATAAGCCATTAGAGGACTGGGAAATGTCTCTAGACTGATGGCATTTCATGCCGTTCAGCCTTATAATCTTAAATATGAGCAAAATTCTCCTGTTTTGTCATCACTTTAGACATTACGGTAGAGAATTACTCAAATACGAGCTCTAAAATTACATTAATGAAGTAGCAACGGTTTTTGCTGTTCTGACGGTCAGCTGCAGAGGTGTACGAATGGCAGAAGAAAGTAGTTGCTTATACAAAAGGGTTTTTGAAACACTCCGTGTTTGATTTTCGTTTTTATATACACGATTATGCCGTCGAACTGTTGTATAAACGTAATATCACACTCGCAAGGAGTACAATATGGCTGTATATTGTCACTGGTGGGACACTAACTGTGCGTTCAAACCGAAAGTGGTGAGAGCGCCAAAGGTCGCTCTGGCGACAACGCAGTCTGCCTTCAGCTCCGACGGCGAGAGCATCAAAAATCGCTACATTGATCTCGTATTTAAAGGGGCCGTTGCAGCATATCAGTTACATTCCTGCATAAAACATGCTTTCTAGCACTTCTTATCAAATTCATTTAACAATGGAAGATCAATGTGGTGTGGCTTTGCTCCACTTATTTATCCAATCTGTCCATATGCCTGAAATATGCTGAAGCAGCAATACTGTTTTGTACTGTCGCATGAGATTCACATCAGTAACTCGCCAGTAACTTATTTAATGCATGTTCCTGTAAGAAAACATAGTAAATAATTGGAAATCCAGCGACCGCACTAATCAAACCCTTGGGAACAACTGTGGTCGGAACCAAAGTTCACAGGTCTGTGTTCTCTGAACTCCTCTCAAGCGTCATAGCTCATTACCATAAAGTTGACTTGATTTAAACTCTCCTCAACGCCCACACCAGTGAAGACGCGCCGCGCTGCTCCTCGCCGCGCTGCTCCTTGCCGCTTATCGCCGCCGGCTCTCATTGAAAATGAATGACTTCCGGCTACTTTGATGCTCTCGCCGCTTTCGGTGTGAACGTACGCTAAGGCACTCGGCCTGCGGCCTTGTGCCAACACACGCCTCAAACCAGTGCTGATAAACAGCCAGATCACACTGCTATGAGTACACATATATATAGTCGAACATTAATATACACAAATTATACATTGGCTGTTTTTAGATTTGCTCATACAGATTTTATATAATATTCTCAGTCTTACCTATGACGAAAGGTAACCCAGTAATTACTACAAACATTACTAGAGTTTGTTAAATGCCAGATTTCTTTTGTGTTATTAAAATACCAGTAACATCCGGAAAAAAGGTTTCGTTATAATGCAGCAGAGCCAGGATTTTAACATGCACATGTGTCACTACTTTCAGTTATACTCATTCACAAGAAGAGGAACCATGCACTAATCTTAATTACCAATTTTGAAAATACATCCTTTTGATGATTAACAAACACATCAGGCTATATGACAATTCCCGCTTTAGAATACAAGACCTCTTAAAATGACAATTACAACTTGTTTCAGCACACATTTGAGTAATGTGTAAACTGCTATGTGTCTGATGGTGTCAGGATGACATCCGCCTTAACCAACCAATTATCCCCAAAATAACTGCTGATCAGACAATGCATCAGTGATCAAACACATAGTTCAACACTGATTGTGGAGCAGTCTGTGGATAATGTATAATGAATCACTACACCTTAATACCAGGAAAGCTCTTTGTCCCGGTTTGAAGAATGAAGTGAAGCACACACATGGATCTCTAAGACGACTGCTTGAAGGGATAGAAAAAAAGAAAAACACTACAAATGTGCAGACATTTCGATATGTAAGAGCTGGTTGCTATGCAACTAACAGCACATAGGCTAGTACGCTCCATCTTTATCTTTTTCTCCATTCTGGCTTCCTTTCAAAAGGACAATGTCCGCTCTGAACGCCTGGGGAACGTGGCGAGCTGCCGGACTCGCTGTGGGTCAGTGAATTTACTGGACTCATCAGAGAGCAGAGCAGACTGGGTGGATTATAAAAGAACTGAACTGAAGTGACCCTTTCCCAACAGCCACGACTGTCACGGATTCACCTTGTGCCAGAGAATCAACCCATCTCAATCCTAGCACATTTAGAAGGGTAAAAGACAATTGCATTTGTTAGAAATAAAGAAAAATGTTCATGCTGCTCATTTTACAATACAATTTTTTCTCTGCTGCATCTTTTAAATGCTATAGACTATTTCAATATGGCGATGTTATTGGCTCATGAACATTTTCTGCTTGTTGTCAAACTGTATCTGTAACAATGTTAAATCTTAATGTTAAAACAGCCGTCATAACATTATTCATGAATATGTGGATATTTCTGCATTCTTGGAAGCGATGGAAATTAAAAATGTAATACCGGAAATAGATTAGGACCATTGCTATTGTTTACATCCCTCAAAATGGTCTATTATGACACTCCAAAACAGCATCACTGAACATCCGAGCTAGCACAGCTGAAACTGTTGCATCAGCTTAATATGTAAGTGTAATTAGAGTGAATTAATTAGAGAGCTCTGGTACGGAAGACATTTCGAGTGAATAAGTTAATATTTAGCCTGTCTCAGGTTGCATTTCAGGTAAATTTCCGAGCAAAGAGCCAACAGCCAATCAAGATGAATAATTTTACATAAAGAAGCAGACGGGCTGTGATGTGAAAACTGAATTACAACTCATTTTTAAACCAAGCAACACTGTCATTAAAAACCTGTCATTATTAACCCTCAAGTGTTCTCAGATTTATCTTTCGTCTTTGAAACAACACTGAAATCAAACCTGAAAGTCCATTCATTCCACCAAAACTGCTTTCAAAAAGACAAATGTAATCAATGTGAATTAAGAAATTTGATATACGTTTTCTAAAGAGACAGCATTTTTATAGTTAACAGACTTCAATTCAAATTAAACAATACACATTCATATAGCTCATCAAATATTGCACAATGAAATGTAGGAAATAGCCGCCAATGTTTGCTGTTTAAAGGGAAAAATGTTAACTTTTGGCTGCAACAAAACGTCTTAAGGGATAGTTCACACACAAAAATAAAAATTCTGTCACCATTTATTCACCCTTTTCTGGAGTTTCTTTCTTTTGTTGAACATACACAAAAAAAAAAAAAAAGTTGAAAACCTGTAGTCATCGACTTCCCTAGCATTTGTTTTTCCTATTATAGAAGTCAATGGTTACATGTTTTCAGCTTCCTTCAAAATATCTTATTTAGTGTTCAACAAAAAAAAAGTTTATAACCACTTGAGGGAGAGTAACCCTGCCCATACTGGACAATCTTGATCACAACCACCAATATACAATATAGAGATGATCAATGCTGGAGCCTTTGTTTAAACCGGTTACCTGCAAATATGCAAGTTAAGAATGTAACCCAGGGTTAAGGACTGTATCCGCTTGTTAAGTGTGACGTCACGCGAAGCAGCTATCGGGTCCAAGCGATATATCAAACTGTATGCGAAGACTCATTAAATGGTAATAATAAACGTTTACAAAGCGCTGTAATACTTTCGAAAATCACAATCTCAATATATATCCTTGCCTAATATCCGATGGCCAGAAAGTGATAATTTTTTAAAAAAATTAGTTTGATTAGTTTGTGATGCAGCAAGTCCAGAAACTGTCGTGTACACTATTATTTTATATAAAATTCACTTTAATGTGTGATAGGATTAAAAAGTGGTCATAAACGAATATTTTCTCAATTCATCAAGTAGCGTCTAGGACCCGGAAACAGTATTTCATACGTCACGACTTAACAAGCGGATGGTGTCAAACTTTAGTTTATGAATACTCAAATTCGGGCTGCACAATATTTTATTTTTCTTTGATATTGTGACATGAATATCGTTTCACAATATGGTTTGAACATCACCATTTGATAATTTTCTAGGGAGTCTAACAGTATTCAGGGACAGAAATTCAATAACCACAATAGAAAAAAAAATGCATTTCTTACTTTGTTTGCAGTCCAAATATCCCAAAAAAAATTGAGCAAGTAAAAATATTGTTTTGTTTTCACCGTCAGAAGAAATTAGTCACAATGAAGACATTTTCCTTAAAACAAGCTAAACAATCTGCCAGTGGCATAAATGAAATAATCTGGTTTTCGCTTTGAAATGTAGATATTTGGACTAGAAATAAGACAAAAATTTAAGTAAGAATTTTTTAGCATAAATCACAATTTCCATACAAATACAGTGATTAAATACAATCCTACTCAACTATAATTCAGACACAACATTATAGAAGTCAATGGTTACGTTTTCAGCTTTGTTCAAAATATCTTATTTAGTGTTCAACAGAAGAAAGGTTTATAAGAGTAACCCTGACTATACTGGACAATTTTGATAACAGTCACCAATATATAATATAAAGATGATTTACTTCATCGAACAAAAAAATAAAATATTGTCGCTTTGAAATGTAGATATTTGGACTAGAAACAAGACTAAAACTCAAGCAAGAATATTTTTTATGCATAAATCATATAAACCCCATACAAATACAGAGATTAAATACAATTCTTTAGCTTCTATTCAACTATAATTCAGACAAAACATTGCATATCTTTGTAATGTGACTATTGCGGATGCGCACAGTGTGATATCGATGGTAAAAACATTTGAGACCTATCATACCGGCACA
Organism: Danio aesculapii; assembly: GCF_903798145.1. Taxonomy (NCBI): domain Eukaryota; kingdom Metazoa; phylum Chordata; class Actinopteri; order Cypriniformes; family Danionidae; genus Danio; species Danio aesculapii. The sequence continues at coordinate 10,053,965 of NC_079446.1, forward strand.
ATAAAGTCCAGCAATGAGCGCGTTAATTATGCACATACGCAGGTCCAAATCGCTTTCACATTGCTTAATACATGATGTATAGCAATAAACAAATATCTTTACATATGAAAACAAATTAAAGGATTAAAATGTTACGAAAATGATTATTTACTACATGAATATAAAAACCACTACCTCCAAGCCTTCTTCATGACCGGAGAGCTTTTTTCAGTTTATTCATGCATTTTTATTATAATGTTATGATAATTAGTAGTATTATTTATGACATGCATATTTATACTTGTTTTAATAAAAACTAGTTTAGATTTTATTATGTCGGGATTTGGAGACGTATGCGTCATTACATGGGACATAAGAATAAGAGGTGTGTTTGGATATCAGTTTTGGATGCTCAGTTTTTTGACCACACTTCGTTATTATTGCTGGAAATTAGAACTGATTTTAGAAATAGTTTTGAAACAAAACTTTGCGCTTAGCAAACAAAATTAAATATGTAGGCTAATGGATGTCTTCAGTGGAGTGCGTGAAACACCATTTCCTTATCCACAAAAGTAAAGGAGTAAAAAGTAAAGTAAAGTAAAGTAAAGTAAAGGAAAGAAAAGAAAAGAAAAGAAAAGAAAAGAAAAGAAAAGAAAAGAAAAGAAAAGAAAAGAAAAGAAAAGAAAAGAAAAGAAAAGAAAAAGAAAAAGAAAAGAAAAGAAAAGAAAAGAAAAGAAAAAGAAAAGATAAAAAAAGAAAAGAAAAGAAGTCAAGAAAAGAAAAGAAAAGAAAAAGACAAAAAAAGAAAAGAAAAAGAAAAAGAAAAAGAAAAGAAAGTCAAGTCAAGTCAAGTCAAGTCAAGTCAAGTCAAGAAAAGAAAAGAAAAGAAAAGAAAAGAAAAGAAAGCCTAGATAGTTAAAATAGAGCCCATATTGTGCAGCCCTGACCCAAAGTGGAAAAAGGCATTTAGGAACATTTTAGGCATTAAGGCATTTAAGAAGTAGATTTTAATTTGAATGGAAAAACTAAAATTGCCTTGATTGAATTAAAAATATTTTCATTTGCATTCTTAAAATCAGTCTTAAAGATTCAACACAATGTGAGTAAATTCCAGAATGGACCAATTCTAAAAACACTCAACTGGAGAGAACTAAATGACCTCAAATGAAGAATTATAATGAAGATAAATATAAGTTCCCATGCAGATTATATAAGTACACACGCAGAAGAACAAAGAAAATGTGAAAAACAAGCTCATAACAAGCCCAGTGACATTTGCGAGAGCTCACAGGATGACGCTTTCATCAATAAATGACTTCTAAAAGCACGTCCGCACGTCCTCCCCGCCGCTTCAGACAGTAGAGCGATTATCATTCAGCGCGCCGTGTTAGCGTGTACGCCGCTGGAAAATCTGCCCCTCACTAACGGCGGCAGGACTACCCTGACTGGCTGGGCTCAGACCGCTGCAGTCCAATCACTGCGGGCCCAGACGCCGCTCTGCTAGCTCTGATCGCTAACCTCCAACAAACCAGAAATCTGCCTTTCAAATCACTGGAGCAGAGAGAGAGGGGGATTTACTCATCTTTTAAGTTCCTATTTTTGATTTTATCAGATTAATGTAAAAGGAAAGCTTCTTTTCATTGTGTCATGGAGTACACAAGCACTGCCATCTCTTCTTGTCTTGTAGATGGCGTCCTCAAGGTGAGCCCAGAACAATACGAAGCGACGGAGATGATGAAATGAGATGTTAATGTCACTCAAACTACAGCCTGCGGGGACCATCCCTCTGGTGTTTATCCCTTTAAACATAAAAGAGACTAAAATAACTATGTACATGGCGAGCGAAACCTGCGCCGCTGCAGATATCACAGTGTCCTCATTTTCCCCTGCCTGCCATGGACCGTCACGTCTTCTCTACATCTGTCACTTTCATGCACGCACACTCGCACTTACAGGCCAGACAGACTCCTGTGTTCCTTGGAGCCCAGGGGGAAAGAGACAGGACAGCTTCTTATTTACGCTGCCGTTTCATCATGCAGCATCAGTTATTCAGCTTTTGGGGGGGGGTTCAGTGTTATTAAACAGCTCTTTATATATTGGACAGCATTTGTCAGGAAGTATAGCTATCTTTTGACCTCATCTGATCCTGTATTGGCTCTTTACACTCACTTAGGACATGACTTGAGCTTTGGCAACACAGATGACCCTAAGGTTTTGAATGTCTGTGCTATTTAAAAGGGGGGGGGGGGGGGGGGACTAAATCATTTAACCCTTGTGCACTGTTCAAATTTACTACCATTTTCATTATGTTCAGGATGAAAACATCTAACTAATGTTTGACTATGTTGACTAATTTCCCAGGTCACTGATTTAGGCCCAATGCCAATTCTATTTTTGTACCCCTACCCCTACCCTTGTCCTTTGAAACCGAGTGTGAAGGGGGAGGGCTTCAAATTTTACACCTAAGAAACGGGACACCACTACAACACCTGCACACATCATAATACGTCATCGCGATCTCTAACTTCATGTGAGATCAGACGATCACGACAGCTGAAGTTGTGTTTTTTTTTTGGTATTTATCTTCAGCAAATCACCGAAGGAAACAATATCATGTTATCAATACGATATAATGTGGCAATAAAAGATGGTAACTGTACTGTGCATTTATACAGTGGCCATATTAATCTAAACACACGAAAACGACATTAACATTATAGCAGACACTGTAAAAAGCTCATTCCCAGCCACTAGACTTTTCTGACAGGGTATTCGAGTGTCAGAATGTTGTGGGACTGCTATACAGGTTGTTATTATTAGGGATTATAGATAACGAAATGTATAATTTTTTTAGCGTTTTTTTTTTTTTAAAGCATGATGCTAAAACACGAATGCTGTTATGAATGTATTAAAACATATGCTTGTCTGTTGTAAAAATTTATAATGACAAAAAAAAATTTAAATACTAATTTGTGCATCTCCTGACTTCTGTGTGCAGCCATTTTGTCATTGTAGATGGTGTATTCTGGGAAATTTTCATACAACTTGGTTTCAAGTGTGGTCCTGAAAAATCTCAGTTTCAACAGCTATCTAGCCCTTCCCTATAGCCCTACGCCTTCAAGCTAAATAGAATTGAGACACCCCTACCCCTTCATGTAAACACGCAAAACGAGGGGTAAGGGGAATGGTTAAGTGGGCCTTAGTGAAAAAACACACTAAATGACTTATTTTCAATATAAAAAGTAATCGCGAACTGAATGTTTTTACCCAGCATCACAATCTTGGACATGTGAAAGATTAGTAACAACATTGCAATTAATGCATTGTTAGTTTTTGTGCAGCATAAGATTTTAATTTTTCCTCTCTAATTTACTGTTGGCGGCTGTTTTTGACCCATTTACTTTCATTATTACCACATTTTTTGATTTATTAAAAAAAATTCAAAGCAGTTTCCCAAAATATGTGTTAAAATAAGATTTGTCACCAAAAATCATTCAGCTAGCTGAAACGCAGATAAGGCTGTGTTTAACCAAATTAAGACTCAAAATCACCCTAGAGTGGATGAAAGCATCCCCAACTGTACATAAGGGTTAATTTACACTGTGTATTTAATCGATACCTACATACAGAATTGTGCGTTTCCACCAATTCATTATTCAGAATATCCATCATTCCATAGATTCAGAGTTCTGGAATAACAACATTTCAAATGAGCAAGAGTATAATTACTTACTAATAACAGCTCTTATGTTCACTGATAAATTCTGCTTTAGTTATTCAATTTATGACACACAAGTTTCTGTGCTTTTTTATTTTTGTGTGTGTGTACTACAGGGCTGCACAATATATCATTTCTGCATCAATATCGCGATGTGAACATTTACAATAATCACGTCGCAAGCTGCAGAGTTGAATCTGGATTATGGTTTATCACTTGGATGGGTTTTTGGGTGACTGTATGTGGATTTTAGAAGCATTTAAGAGAGAAGAAATTGTACTATTTGTAACCTACCATTTGTACTTAACTGTTAATTTTATTGAATTATTTATAAAATGAAGACTATGCAGTTTTATTTTACATTTGATTGTTAAATTACTAAACACCTGTATATTAAAGAGTTTATTTCTTCTTATCTATGCTTGTAGATTGTTTATTATGGTTTATGCAGATGTACTCCCCAACAGAACCATATCAATCAATCTAAAATTATAAATTCGTTCCACATAGAGATATTCAAGTCATCTGGTGAAATTGGGCTCATGCCACAAAATTTAATCGCGGAAAAACAAAATCTCGCAATGTCAATTTTTTCTAATATCGTGCAGCCCTAGTGTCCACAATGTCTAACATTAACATTTCAACACAACTTGGAAAAAATATATAGACAACATGTAATCACTGCTTTGAGGTGACTTGGCATTCTAATGCAAAAAATGATATTCATGTTAAGTGTATAGGCAAATGTACATGTTTAGATGTTGGCCAGATGTCCAAATTAGGCATGGGACGATAACAGTTTTCAAGGTATACCGCGGTTTGGAAAAGTCAAGGTTTTACCTTAAATTTAACCTTAAAAACCGATAAATTTTCTGCTAAACCGTTCCTAAGGTGTGTGTAAGATTTTTATTTACCTTTTTTTTTATTTTTTTTTAGGACAACAGAATCTCCTGCAGAAAAGATATTCAAAGATGTCGTTTCAAATTGTTAGGAAATCTGTGTTTTGAAGCAAATGAAAACAGCAGAAGTCTATGATTCATTTGACTTATTTACCCTGACATGTTTACTGCTCCAAAATATATTAAATGTTTCTTAAAATAAAATATATTGTGTTCAATGGGAAAAAAAATCTTTCTTTTTTTACCCAGACATTTAAAAAGAACATATTTTAGAGCAGTAATCACAATACCGTTAAACTGTGATATTTTTATGCATGGTTACCATACCATCAGAATCTTATACCGGCTCATGCCTAGTCCAGATGTTGGATATATCTGACTTTTAAAGCACATCTGAAAGAGTTTCAGAATGATTGGGAACTAATTATGCAACAATATCCTTTCTGTGCCAGATGTGAGATGTGAATACAGCCTATATTGTGGTATTGTGTCGCTCTACAATGTAAAACCAGTGAAATAAAAAAGAAACATTCATTCCATTTCATGACTTATTAATATGACGTTCTTCCTAAATTTGACTTCATGGGAGTCTACAGGGCAGACCAAAAAAGCAACGATGACTCATCTGGGACTCAGTGACTCATAAATTTGTCCTTAACTTTTACACCACTAATTATTACCAAAAGCAAATGGCACACCACGGTTCATGTCTGAGATGTAAACTGAAGCTTACTGGCTATATATAGACCATTTTGAGGGATGTAAACAAAAACAATGGTCCAAACAATTTCCTGTTTTACATTTTTAATTGCTTCCAAGAATCCAAAAAGAGCCACATATTGATAAATAATGTTAAGATAGCTGTTTTAACATTATGATTGAATCGCCTCTTGTTACAGTTATGAATTAGCTTGATAACAAGCAGGAAATGTTCATGGGCCAATGACATCGCCACATTGAAATGGTCTATACAGCAAATAAGCAATGCATAAAACACAGAACACTAGCCAATACTCAATTAGAAAAACAAGCATTTATTGCACCATCCAAGCAATTACTGGCTAGCAAATGCATATAAGCATGAGCTAGCATCCAAGCTAACAAAAGAAAGAGTGAAGAAAAGAGCCTGTTGTGCAAGACTGCAAACCACATGAGAGCTTTTTTAAGTATAACAGTTTTTTCTGGTTTCATTCGACGTTTTTTTTCCCCTAAACTAAAACAGCTCGAGATGTAAACAGGACGTGCATACATAATATCGCCATATTTATTCCCATCTGGCGTATTAGCATGCAAACCAGGAACCAAATGGTTTACGAGCAGCAGCGTGCTCTATTCGGATTCCTCGGCGAAACCACATCACACACAAGATCTCCTCAGCTGTAAGATGGTATCTAGCAAACCTCAACTCACTGTACTTCCTGTCTACAAACCCGCTGACAAAGACGCAGAGAAACCAAAATAACAACAATGTGCAGAGAGAATGGCACTCTGTCATGACCTGCGGCAACATCTGCAGTAAGAGTACACAATATACTTTCTCCAGATTAAAACGATGCCTTTGTTTACCACCTTTTCCCTGAAGCCCCGCCTCACAAATGCTTTCTTCCTCTATCCACATGACAACAGAGATCGGTCAACATTGTGCGGCTGAGCTCTACGGGGCAGATGCTGTCAGACTACACACTCCGTCCTTCAGAAGAAACAGACCCTCTCAAACACACAATGGTATGATGACAGTCATATGTAATATTTGAAAGCGATAGGCTTTGCTTTGTGCTAAGAAAACACTGTGGAGGTCTAAATGGCAATGTAAGATGACAAAGACATCAGATTTCAGTAATGTTAACATTTCACATCTGAATCCCTCAATCAAAGGCAGAAAAAGAAGTGTTAAGATTTAAAAAATAAATAAATGGGAGATGAAAATGAATGGGAGAAGTCTGGAATATGTCATCAGTGAGAAGTCTTTACCAGAAGATTGAATTTATTTTAATCATTTTAATTGTGATATAAAAAAATCTAGCATACGAATGTATTAATCAATGACAGTAAAGACCCTGAGAAACTACAAGCCATGTAAATTTAAAAATTGCTAGTTTTAATATGAGGCATCATATCAAACTGCATCAAAAATTGATTTGGAAATTCAAAAAAGCTCCATTGGTGCCTCCACTACAAAAGGAGCAGTTCACACCAAATTTTATTGCACACAATGGACGTGGGTAGTTACTGTTTTCTAACATTCTTCAAAATATCTTCTTTTGTGTTCAACAAAAAAAACTTATCGGAATTTGGAACCACTTGAGGGTGAATTAATAGCGAGTAAATTTGAATTTTGGGGTGAACTACCCCTTTAGGTAGAGTGTGCAATGTAGGTTCTCCATTATATTTGCTACAGTAGGTTTGAAAAATGCATGGGAGAAGTCTGGAATATGCCATCAGTGAGAAGTCTGTCATTCTACTAGAAGATTGCGTTGGTTTTTGATTATCTTAATTATGATGTAAAAAATCTAGCATATGAATGTAACAATCATTGACAATAAAGACCCTGAGGGATTTCAAGCAATATGAAATACACAATTGCTAGTTTAAATATGGCATCATTTCTAAAATCTGCACAAACATTGATTCAGAAACTTTAAAAAGTTCCATCGGCACCTCCACTACAAAAGGGGCAGTTCACACCCAATTTTTATTGCACACAATGGACTGGAGTAGTTACTGGTTTCTAATATTTAAAATATCTTTTTTTGTGTTCAACAGAAAACTCATAAGAGTTTGGAAACACTTGAGGGTGAAAAAAATAGTAAGTAAATTTGAATTTTGGGGTGAAAATTTTGGGCGAACTACCCATTTAATAGGTAGAGTGTGCAATGAAGTTTCTCCATTTCATTTGCTAGGTTCGGAAAATTGTGTAGTAGTAAAAACTAGAGTAATTTTTTCTTCTAGTAAGTTATTAATGGCCCGTTTCTATTTAGTTGTATGGTACAGTACGATTCGGTACGCTGCTGTCTGTTTCCACTGTCAAAATTACCAAAAGGCTTTCCAAAGGGTACCTAGAACAACAAAATGGTACCAAAAGGTGGATCTAGATGCACAGCTGAATGCTATTGGTTTACAGAGAAACGTCACTTGCGAGTGCAACAAGCCAGGAGAATAAAAACAAAGGAAGCGCCATTTTTAAATACACAACCAAGACATTACCTTGTATTAATATATACATAAAATAATGGTCGACATAAGCTCAAATAAACCTTATTGTCATCTTGAAGAACAGCTACAAAACCAAGAAGAAGAGCAGAATCTGCTGTGTGTCCCGTCGTTGTTTACGAGGCCCTCTAAGCGCGAATAGTTTCACTTTCTCTAGAGAGCTTGTGTCCTTCGATATTTGAAATAATGAAGTTAAGCTCGTGATAATAACACCTGTGTGATTATTGAAGTGCTGCTCACATCCTTTCAGCAGCGGAAAACGTCAGAGTGAAGCACATAAAAACAAAGGAGCAAATGATTCTTTCAGCAACCTAAACATGAACAAACTGCCAGTTTATTATTATCATCATCGCCTTTTAGACTATTATGAACTCGGAAAGATGGAATTACTCTAACAAGATGTAAACGTTATATGTGCTGGTGAAGAATAAAGATGAGAGGTTTGTACTGACTGTATATGTTTCATATAGTTTATGAACCCAAATAAGGGCTAAATGTATGTTTTGGGTATTTTTTTTATTTGTAATTCTTTAAGTCTCTGTATGTGCTGGTTATTTTATATATATATATATATATATATATATATATATATATATATATATATATATATATATATATATATATATATATATATATATATATATATATATATATATATATATATATATATATATATATATATATATATATATAAAATCGCAGGTGATAGTGGGCTATTTCACATTATCTGCACCTATAATCAAATCCTGTTCATAAAAAGTTTAGTAATTAATATTTATTCATACATAAGTATTTATGAATTAAAGCATTTGTTTAGTAAAAAGTGCTTCTCATACGATATGTGAACTTTAAGTGAGAATGACGTTGACTGCAACATTCTGTCAGACACTAAACCTACAAAAAGGGTACCATTAGTACCATTTGGCAGTGGAGACACAAGCCTGATAAAGGTGACCTGTACTGAACTGTATCACTCAGTGGAAACGAGGCATTACTTTAGGTTTTAGTACAGTTGGCAAACAAAGTGCAATAACATTTGGGTCATTTGTTGAATTCAACATCTTTAACGTTGGTTAATTAATGAAATTTCAGAGCAATACCTATTTGTAACTAAACAAGAACTCAATGTACAGATGTCACTTTGACTGGGAAGAAAGCATCTCAGGTTGTCTATCTATCACACATTATTATTAAGTAACAAGCTATCAAAATGCTCTTTCATCTGAGCGAGGCCATGCTAGAAAAACAAACAGCACATGAAACAGCCGAGGACACCGTCCCACATGTCACCAGAAACAACATGTCTCGCTGTAGACAAACACTGGCCAGAGAAACAGGGAGCATCCCAAAGTAAACAAACAAAACTAGGTCAAGTCTATTGGGCTTATCTATTAGCCGTAGAGCTCAGAGTTCCCGGACCGCAGCACACACAGCCGTCATAAGACACATCCTCACTGATACTACAGAGATAATTCTGCACTTACATAAGAGCAGAGCCTCCCTCGTTCTCACTAGAGCACGTGCTTTGACATCAGCTGAGATAAGCAGCACCTTTAACACACAGACTGAGAGACGAGGAACAAAAGACCACCAAAGAGACAGAAGCGCGCTCATCATCTCTCTTTATCTTTCATCCCTGAAAAACTAGAGTATGCGGAAAGGCACACTGATGTAAAGGGAAAGCAATAAACTGTAAAGCAGCATAACTCCTAAAGATATTTTAAACAGAATGTAAATAAAGCTGGGAAGAGTGGATACCACAATGTTTTGAGTGTTTTGTGGATGGTTGCCAGGGCACTGTTATGCAGTCGCTAGGGTGTTTGGGCTTGTTGCTTACTGAGCCAAGAGCTCAGCCATGTTTAATCTTCCGCCAGGCAGAAATGGCAAATTCGATTACTTAGAAAAATACACATCTCTGCCCAACAAGTGTCCTTCAGTAAACCTCAGTATGTGCATTAAACATTCATTTAAACTCAAGGCCAATAAAAAGAAAATGAAAAACTAAATTCCTGCAAAGAACTGCATTACCCATAATCCTAAATAGAGACCCACCAATCAGAGAAGTCTTTGTTACCTTTGTTAAAACACAAACCAAGTCATTAGAGCTGTGTATTTCAAAACGATGCTAATGTCAGATATTCTGCTTTGAAAATGTGTGTTACGTGCCGGAACGGCTGTCTTTGTTTTGATCATTTAACCCGCCCACTGCCAGTTTAGCCAATTATATTTCACCCTGGGTTAACTTGGTGAAAAACAGCGCATTTCATTCATTCAGTCATGAAGGCTCTCAATGTGTGCATCTGCAACCGAAACGCGACCTCTGGTGGACAGTAGCAGTCTCCGAAATGAGAAGCAGACACAGAGTTCCACATGAGGTGGTTATTAATTAGCAAATAATATGTATATCACAAACGTAAACATTAGGTGAGATGGTTATATTGTAGCCCCATGTCCTAACAATACGCTACGTGACGAGTTTTGCAGTGATGAGCAATTTGGCTGTTTACACCAGACGAAACACGACAGAAGTTTTAATACAGCCATTCAGAAGCACAGAACAGTGCACTCACTGCACTCCAATGAAATGGTAAGGTTTATAATCTAAATAATACATATTAAACATGCTGAATTACTGATGTGTGTTGGCTTGTACTTAGTCACAATTCTAAAGTTCAATTTCAGAGATCTGAGGTGAACTTATCTTCTGCTGTTTTCAGTACAGAAATAAATGTCATGTAAAATAGCATTCAAACTCACATTATTAGTATTTAACACTGAATAAAGCACATGAGGTGTACCTGAGGGGATCATTGTCAATTTATCCTGTTGTTAAACAGCAAGAAATAGAAGCAGTTTCTAAAACATAAATTTCAGGTGTTGGTAAGGACATAAACTCCATCTAATATGGAAAACATTCCTTTTATTACGTGTCATTACTTTTATTTAAGAACACGTCTTAAACAACCTTAAATCATGCTTTAGGCTTGATAGTTAGGCACGCTCCTGTTGATGTCGTCAATCTGGCAACCTGTGCTTGCCTGTGTTTTGAACTAGGAATGCAATACCAAGTTCAACCACTGGGTGTCAAACTTACATACTGCACCTTTAAAAAATTTTAATAAAAAGACCTTACCAAAAACATTTTACATAACATCAGAATTTGCATAAATCAGTTTTCACAAATATACAAAACCAACAACAATAAAAGAAACAAAATGTATTAAATAATAACTGTCACACTAAATGTAAAGGGAACACACACTTCACTCTGTATTACTCCCAGGAGGTTTTTCACTTCACACCAATTTTTGAGTTAACTTTTTTACTTTAGCAGAAGACGCATTTGAAGTGAAATCATTTCACATCATTCGCAACACCCGACGGAAATTCGTCCGTTTGCATTAACTTTACATGTGACCAACTTTGAGAATAATTCAATTTACATTTGAACCCCCAAAAAATAAGTACTTTTTTGTTAGATAAACAAATCTTATATAATGCAAACAGCTATATGAAGATTGCATACATCTGTATACCATGAGTGTTTTATCAGTTAACAAAAAGTGTATGGTTGCATTTTTAAATGCTATATAAATAATTCTCACGCAAACATCGACGTGATTATGATCAGATGCTTCATTAGCTGCTGTTTTCTCATACTCTTTTAGCCGTGTTTAATTTATTAAGAGGAAAATTTTTCAGCACATAGTGTTCCTCTAAACACCGCTTTCACAAATTTTTCTGAAATTGGATTTTAGAATGGCTTATTTTGCAAACCAACATGACTTATGTGATCTGATTTCTTAAAAATAGAAGGCAAAAAGCATCCACATTTCACCTCTTTATACTGCAGCAGGAGGTGCTGTAATTCTTCAATCTATCCATTGGTGTTAACAGTAAATTTTGTTAGCAAATGTTAACATTGCACTTCTTATAACATTTTTAGAGACATTTTTTAGAGACATAACATTTTTAACATTTTTTCTTTTACATATTTAGAGGTAAAATCACTACCATCTAGTGGTCTAAGCTCAAACCAAGCCTAAAAGCCATTAGACCAAATTTTGTGGCCTTTGTGTTTAACAGAAAAAAGTTATACAAGCTTGGAACCTTACAAATTTTAGATGAACAATGCTTTTAGGCACAGCATAAGTAACTAACTTATAGTTATAGCATATTATCTAACCATATTGTGTTTAATACTTTAAATTGACTGCAGGTTGAATGGGGAAAAAAAAAGACTTCAAAAACCAAGGCCTACAAAACAAGTGTGCGTTCTATGTCGTGCTCTATTTAAGGCTCCAGGTGTAAGAGCTCAGACTGAAGTGTCTCTTTTAATACAACAGAGAACTAGAATAAATGGACATTAACAGCGAATGAGACTGGGAAAACAAGGGGAGGGGAGTATTTGTGAGTGTTGGAAGCTAAAAGAATGTGTGAGTGTGTTTGTGTGTCTGCCCGCTAATGCAACTCACATGAGCACGCGTGAGAGAAAGCAGCGCTCATGTGCTGTGCTCCAGCTAAAGGAAGGGGATTTCCACAGGCCCTTAATAAAGCCATAAATCCCTGTCTACCTCTGATGACCTCAGCACTGATTAACCCTTACCACTACTACTACTGTACTACTACTACTACATACAAGCTTATGCACTCCTGCATTTCTGTTTCTCTCGTGAATAATAGGTGAGATGCTTACAGCGTGTTCTGCCTAAGTTTAATCAGATTTACTCAAGCTGCGAAACAACATCTCCATTATACCTTTGAGATGTTTTGTTAGATTAAAAGAAGCAAACATTAAGATGGAGATGCCAAAAAAAGCAATCAGCAAAGCATCCATAAGAAAATATGCCGGTAAATGAGTTTAAGTGCATTAGTGTCCACCCCCCTTTTCTGTTTTAGTTCTTCTGGTTTAGTTTAGTGTTCGTCAGAAATCTTTTTCAAATATTTCAAATAAGATACAAACCAAATATAAACAGTCTTTAGAGTTCAAAAGCCTATTAGGATGCAGCTAGAACGCCAATATAAGTTACGAAAGTTTAAGAATATGCCCTCTTTTGCTAGCAGACATATATCAATGCCCTCATTAGGGTTGTGTTGGTGAAACAATTTTCAAACCGGCATGTGACAACACCAATAATTTATAGAAATTTACGTGAAACATTACCATCTATCACTGACCGCCAAGTCAAAGTCAGGCTGAGAGATCTACATTTTTTTATTTTTTTGCCAAAAAGCAAGATAATTATTGTGCAATAAGACAGCGTTACTAATCGACAAGGAGACACACTGGGATGTGCTTCTACAGAAATTCCTTTATATAAAGAAAAGCTAGAAACAGAACAGAACTTAGAACTTAAAAATAAAATGAAGAAATAATCAGCTGAATAAAAATCAATTGTTAAATATTCATTACTGAGAAAATGAGAAAAATTCACTGTTACTACTACTGTTGCTGATGACGCTAAATGTAGAAATCTAACACTATTCTTTCAAATTTGGACGTCAATTGCATGCATTAAGAACGAAAGAAAAACCATGACAGGCACAGTGCTCAACTGCACAAATCTCATATAGTTATTATTTAGTTACAATTATTAATATTATAGTATAACTGTAGAAAAATGGTGGGCAAGTGACAGAACCAGTGATGCTTTACACCAGTAACACCATCAACACTGTCTAATTGTGCAAAGCATAGCCCTAATAACCAAAAAAATAAAACACACACACAAGCTGAGGTTCACATAATTTGACCAATGAATTTCAGTGTGAGAGCAATTAGAAAAAATAAATAAATAATTGGAGGGACGGATTGATTGGTTGGTAGGTAGGTAGCTTGGATGTATGGATGGATAGGTGGATGGAGACAGATAAGGGATGGATGGACGGACAGACGGACGGATACTAATCTTGATAGATGGATACTAATCTGGATGGATACTAATCTGGATGGATGGATGAATGGATACTAATCTGGAGGGATGTAAAAATGCACAAATAGATGGATGAATGGATGGATGGACATGAATGGAAAGATGCATATACGGATGGACGGACGGATGGATGGATGGGTAGCTAGTTTGGTTGGTTGGTTGGTTGGTTGGTTGGTTAGTTTGTCGGTAGGTAGGTAGCTTGGATGGATAGATGGATGCTAATGTTTATAGATGGTTGAATGCAAGGATACTAATCGTTATGGATAATTGAATGAATGAATGAAAGGATGGATAGATGGATGGATGGATGGATGGATACTAATGTTTATAGATGGATGGATGGATGAATGAATGGATAGATATTAATGTGGATGGATCGATGGATGGATAGTCAATAATTAAATTAAATTTAAAATCATTGGATGGATGGATGGATGGATGGATGGATGGATGGATGGATGGATGGATGGATGGATGGATGGATGGATGGATGGATGGATGGATGGAATTCATTTTTAGCCCAACAAACATGCAAGGTATAAAAATGCATTGAAAAAGAAAAGGCGCTAATAATAAATTTCTACACTTAACATTTCTAAACTGCACTCATGTGCCTTTGGCAACCACCTACAACAACCAAGCAACACATATTCAAAGCAAATGTAGTTTATTTATGATTCAATGCCATATCAAAAGCAAAGAACATGTATTCATGGCAAAATCAGTTAAGATTAGTGTTATTTAAAGTTCCAATTCCTACAATGTAACTAGAAACTACTGTCACATTGATCAGGTTGGTAGTGACGTCTGGAGTGTTGTTGAAATGGTGTGTGTGGGCTGGTCTGTGGGTGGTCAAAGGAGAGCGCATGACAGGGAAGGACACCTACACTCACACGCACACACACACACACACACACACACACACACACAGGTCTGTTTGTATTGCTCTCAGACCGCCCGCTCAGCAGCGATATTAAAAACAATTCCAACAATCAGCATGCACGTGTGTTACCATGTGCGTGTGTTTACATCAGGGAGGTCTATTGCTGCAACAAAACAGAAACGCGGTCTGTTTCCATTACAGGCCTGACAGTCAAACTGACACTGAAGCCAGATTAAAGTGGCCTATCATAATATTGAGAACATATCAAAAGGGATTTGACACACATCTTGCATTACGACCTCTAATTGCACATATCATTAGTCGTTTTATTGCCACGGCTTCTGCGAGACGCTGGAAGAATATCATATCAGAAATGTGTCAAATGGACAGCCACATTACAACAGGCCCTCACGCTAATAGGATTGAGAAATATTGATGTTAAAAGCACTAAACACCAGCAGAAAAGACGAAAAGCTCCTTTTGAGAACACGCATTCGGCTTACATAAACACTCTTGAGATAAATCAGAGATTACAACAAATTATGCAATCAGGCGATGTTCCTCTGATGAGAGAAAACAGCTTTATAAGAGGACATTTTTGAACCTGGACCATAAAACTTAGGTTGTACGGGTATATTTTTGGCAATAATCAAAAATACATTGCATAAGTCAAAATTATCGATTTGTCTTTTATGGCAAAAATCATTAGAATTTTTCTTTTTCTGCTTTGAATATGATTATTTTTAGCTATTTATTTATTATATTGTTTTTTGAATACTATGTCTGCTATTTCAAGCATTTATGTACTTGTCACTCAATTGCAAAATAATAATTTCTAAAACAAATGGAATATTAAGTGAAGATCATGTTCCTTTAAAGGTGCCCTATAATGAAAATCTGGGTATACCAAGGTATAGTAGAATAATAAGAGATCAGTATATGGAAATGGACATATCGTGAGCCTCAGACAACATTGTTTACTTGTTAACATGCAAATTCCACGAGTGTAAAATCCTGTTGGACAACGGGCCAATCAGAGAACAAAACAAACTGTGACGAGACTCACAGGCCATTCTCTCTGCATTTGCATGAATGACTACACTGTGAAAAAAATTCCGCTATTTTACGTTTTTTTAACGTAAAATTTTTTAACGTTTTAAAAAAAAAGGTAAAATAGCGATCATTGAATTACAAACATTAACCATTAAATAATGGACGTTAAATTACAGAAATTTCTTTACATTTAAATTTCTGGTAAATTTCTGTAACTAAAACGTCTTATTTTACGGTAAATTTTCTGTAATTTTTTTACAGTGTTCACAGACTCATATGTAGCTCTGAGATCATTTATTTGCACGCTTCAGGCTGTGTTTGTTAAGCAACGTTTTCTAGAGAGAAAACAATGATAGTTTCCCTCCATTAGTTACTTTAAAGTTTATATTTAACTTACTAATGATGTGGGACTTTTATTTTAAAAATGTAACCGCAGATTGCTTACTATGTATAACTGGGCAATGGACGCAAAATGCAAGAATTATTATACATGTACTCAGTGAAGAGGAATAAGGTATGTTTTATCTTCACGCACACCAGGGAGTAGCTCATTAATATTCACAACACAATATCAACACATATATGGTCAATTATGGACCTTATGATTCTAGGGGTGTTTTATGCAGTAAATAATAATCTAATAAAATCATTTCTAGAGGTTATTCTAACTTACTGAAGCCATAAACCTACTACGTAGATATCAGAGAACAATTTAATTTATTAAATCAATGCATTATTTGGTCTTTAAGACAATTTGTCAGTTTCCTACTGTAAATGTATAAAAACAAAATGTTTGATCAGTAGAACTGATTTTTTGGAAGCCTCAGATTGCAGATTTCCAAATAGTTGTAACTCAGCCAACTTTCAGATACATAAATCAACCACACTTATTACTGGTTTTGTGGTTCATGGTCACATTTAGAAAATATGACAAGAATATCATACAGCACATGCTTTAAAAATATCAGAGCTGAGTTTGAGAAATGAACACGATTTGTAAAGGATAAAAGAGTCACTTCAAGCGCCCAGATTTTTTGATGGTTGTCATGGTGATACTACAATCCTGGCGTTTGTAGCTGTAAATAAGCTGCTCCCATTATATCAGACAAAGAATAAGAATAAAAGCTATTTTAAGAGTAATCCATTATAGTTTATTATTTATTATAATTAAAATGATGATTATCCAATAGTTACAAAGCTAAATAGTTCCATTGGTCTCATTGATAGTTGGTCTCATTGATATAACACTATATATATTTGGAACATCTAAATAATGCTAACAATGTCAAACAAAACAGTTTATCATATCTGAAAAATAGAAAAGAAATATAAAATGTATTTTTATATTATTTAAAATAGTTTATATCACTATATTTTCCCCAGGAACGATAAACTATATTGAAGGGCATTGTTTATTTTTACACAATCATAAATGGTTCCATTGGTATACCAAAATTGATAGTTGAAACACCAATGAATAAATAAATAATCAGTGATGGGAATAACGATGCTATAAACTAATGGCGATACTTTTTTCAGTAACGAGTAATCAAATTAATTACTGTTTTCCCCCGGTTACAATGGAGTTACGGTTACTGACAATAAATTGTGCGTTACTAAAATTGAGAACACTGAATCAGTTTTCATGCGAGCAGCGTCTTTCTCAGCCATAGGACCTCTCTTTCTCTCTTTCTCTCTTTCCTGGTGTGTGTTCAGGGCTGGGACGGATGATGATTGGTGTGTCTGTGAACGTGGTGTGACTGAGAATGTAAAGATTGGCTTAGATAGAGTGAATTTCTGTCGTTTGCCAATCAGAGGCAGTGTAGTCATTTGTCATTTGTTATTACCTGTTCACATATTAGTTTTATTTTTCACTAGTGTATATTTTATTATTATTATTATTATTATTATTATTATTTTTGGTATATTGTTTAGTATTATATTGAGAACACTTTGTGTTAAACCTGTTAAACTGCAAGAAAATACTTGGGGCTACAGTACGTCTACCAGTTGTGTGACAGTTTCATAATTTTTATTTGCATAAATCATATACAAAGACAGTATGTATGTGTATTATTATTATTATTCGTTTATTTTGGTACATTTCTTAAGAAGAATAATTTTTATTTAGACTTGTTCGTTATGGTCTGCAATAAATACTTTAAGTTCTAAACAATCTATTGTGTTTTATTGTGCAACTATAGTAATAATCATATATTTATAATAATATGTTGAATTTGATGGCTGTGTCTCAATGTCCCACAACAACATTAAAATAATGTAGTTTAATCTACAATGTTATATATTTATTTTATAGTCATTTGACAAATTAGAATTTGTTTGAGCAACGCAACGGTTACTTTCACTGGTGATTAGTTACTTTTATAATTATGTAACTCTGTTACTATTTATGAAGTAACTAGTAACTATAACTAAACACTCTTTTAAAGGATTGTGCCCAACACTGTAAATAATAAACTATTTTTCAATTAATAAGACATTTTCAGCTGTTACTTCTTATATGTTTTATATTTATTTACAGCTTTTTGCTATTTCACAGATTTCATGTTGATAGTGCTGCCACAGGAGTGCATAATTCCAAATGCAAGGACAGTCCCAGGTTGTCATCCATTATTCACAGCAATAATGCCATGGCATAAACACAGAATCTGTGCAAGTCAAATACAGCCAACCTAAGCAAATATCATAATATACTGAATTTTTGGTGGTGTAATTTCAGCAGTTGTCACTCCAAATGACCGAACTCTGTGTGTACAAAATAGAATGAAAAACTGCAGCGTGTGTGTATATAAATATATATATATAGCATGTCAATAATCATCCGCCAATATAATGCCACTCTCCAGGATGGACGGTTCATTAAAAAGTCACATTTCCTGTTTTTGGACTACTATTACAAGTTATGTGGAAAATTAATGAGCAAAAAATTTAATAAGGTTTGTCGATGCAGTCAATGTGTGTATCAGAGAGAGAGAGAAATAAAAAGACAGAAGAATTTCTGCCGAACCCAATTAAATACTTTTTCACTGCACCTCTGGAGCCGTGTCATTCCCAAAAGGCACTGCTCCTCTTGCCTGGCGATGAGACACACCAATTAACTCTGTCTCTCTCACACACATACACACACACATCTGTGTTCCCAGCGTTGACTGCAGCTGCGAGTGCCATTACAGCCAAATAAAAGAGCAAGACCACACCGCATTGCCTTTGGTCCCAATACAGCCATCATTTAACAAACAATTAATGCAATAATGACTGCAGTGTGCTGGCGAAGGTCATTCATTTGTTGCTTCAATTACGACCGCAGTCTGAACGTTGACCGTATCCAAGCTTGTTGAGCAGGTTAGCATGATGTGTGCATGGCAACTACACTGGGATGCGGGTTGCTAGCATACATGTGGTGCATACAAATGACAATGTCGCGCCATGATGCAGTTTCTTGGTCAACATGAAACGTTTTATTGTCACTCCTGTTTATGTGAAGAATAACGTCATGTGAATGCGATCGACAAGAATATATCGACCAAATTGTGGAATAGGCACAATGAATGTAGTTGTGTTTTTGGCTGCTATGAAGATCCATTGTGTCTGAGCGTTTCCTGCATGGTGCTTGTGAGACCGCCAGTAGGCAGATTGATGTGCAGCACATCAATGTTGCATATAAACGAGTGCAGTTCAGCCAGCCGCAGCCAATGGGCTTTAAAACACAGGTCTTATTACACTTATAATGACACCACATACTGCATGAACCTAATCCATTCGCCTCTACACGTACTGCTCTCCGGTATCAGCCATTAACAAGCAACCGCTGATAAACAATACAGCTGAGAGTATAGCTTTGAGAGAAGGGCTGAACAATATATCGTTTGAGCATCGATATCACAATGTGTGGATCCGCAATAGTCACATCACAGGATTATTAAAGGCAAGAGAATTACATTGAAATTATTAAATCATTTATTAAAGATAAAAGGATAACAATACTATTAAATGTCATTGTATGAAATTATTTATACAATGATGACCATGTTATTTTACATTTAATTGTTCAATTTCTATATTTGAATACTGTTAAGACTTAAAACCATAAAGCACTGTTTCTTTCACTTTTATTTTTGCTTTGTTGTAGTTATATATAAGTAATTCCATCGTTAGGGATGTGACATTTGCAGAAAAATCTCAAAACATAAATTGACAGAGAAAGTATGTTAACATTATGTTGAAACATCTCTTTATATTTTTCAAAACAACTAGCCACAGAGTTATAGGAGCAAAAAAATATCAATCTGTAAACATTTTTTACATTTTAAATGAGGAAAATAAACATGCGTTTTGGATGTGACAAAAAAAGTCTGCACGTTTACAGTATACAACATACTTTTCTGTGAATTAAACTGCACAAGCCAAAAGAAACGATGCTAATCAAAAGGATAAGAGTTGGCTCTCTATAGAACAAACATAATTGATTTTATTTGATTTTACATTTTTGCATTGATGAGGAAAAAGCTTCGTTATGGATGCGACATCTCTCTGTTTTGGATGTGACGGATGTGAAATTGCCACTTGTGTGACTTTGGTAAATCAAATATAAGTGCTTGAAAACATTCACAGAAACATTGAGTATTTTTAAAGCACTGTAAAATACAAGCCTACACAAAAAACGCAGAAACGGATTTGCTATTTTGGCGAAAACATAATTTTTTTCATGCCAAGGTTGACATTTGCATGGAATTGCTCATGTTTGTAATTTATCATATTTTATGCAGACGTACCACTTAAAAATAATCTTGATCACCCCAGTCAATCTAAATGATTGAAATCGTCCCAAATAGAGCTATCCAGTTATCTAGTTGTTATTATATTCACATTGCGCCAAAACAAAATATCGCAATGTCATGCAGCCCTATTTGAGAGTTTAGGACTATAGTGAGGATAGGATGCAAGATTTGGCAATAGATACTTCACTAACACACAGATGACAGCAAAATTATTTCGATTATTTAGATATAGTCCACAATTATATATAGAATCTTAATTAACTTGCAACAAATATTTTGTCGTCATGAATTTGGAATCATTTATTACAGTAAGTAACGGGACAACACTGATTACTGGTTATGTTAGGGTAATAAGCTGTCTGTTATGAATTTAAATTCTGTTACCATGTATTAATAATTCATAGCAATTTTTTAAGCGACATAAAAAGATGTTTTGGACATTTGACAATGAAAGTCTGTGGGCTTCAAAACAACACTGGACTTTGACCCTCACATTATGAATTTGAATTTCAATAAAATTTAATATTTGGTCAAAATTTCATTGTTAATTTATAAGCTTTTCTGACTGTTAACTCATGTTTGATGTAGGGTTGTCACGATACTGGAATTTGGTACCAATCAATGCTGAAATATTAAAAACGTCCATTTCCCGCTAACATTTGAGCGCATTCTTAAACATAGTTGATTTGCCATTGTGTTCACGTGCTCAACAGAAATGACTGATTGGTCATGAAGGTCATCAGTTCACCAAATTCCCCACTGTTTAATGAGTGTAAACACAGATACAGGGACACTTAAGCATTTCAAAGTCACTTCGATCAGCTGGTTTGTCTATAAGCTGACATACGAGCGATCCGCTGATGAATCATGGCTTTAAAACGCTCCAGTGTCCCTGTATCTGTGGTTACACTCAGTAAACAGCAGTGAGTTCGGTGAACTGATGACCTTCATGGGCAATCACAGTCATTTCTGATGATCACGTAAACTCAATGGCATATTAGCACTGTTTAAGAACGTGCTCAACAGCACTCAAATGTTGGTGGGAAATGAACGTTTTTAAAATTTCAGTATCGATTGGTACCGAATTCCAGTATCGTGGCAACACAAGTTTGATGCATGTTGTATTTCAAAATACGTAAATTAAATGACTCAAACTCAGCACTTAGAGATGGATTTACTGCAAGACACTAAAAACCCAGTTTTTATGAGCTGTTCAATTGAAAACATGAATATTTATATAAAAATTAAAAACACTTGTGTGTTCTCAGACATTGTTAGTATTGATAAAAGAAATGAACTCTTTCATATCCTCAAAGCAGAGTTTGAATTACACAATATTGGCCAAATCTGACATTTCGATAATATAATTTGTCTGCAATATATATTGCGATATGAATATAATTTCACTAGATGACTTATAACTGTTTGGAATGAATTCATCAATTTACATTGACAACACTGTACAATATAGAGTCTTCATTGTATAAATAATTAAATACAAAAAATGTTGGTTTATAACCTCTTGGTTTAAGTTTGCTTAAATCTTACACAATCACAAGTCTCAAAAACACATCCAACTGAAAACACTGTTTTTTAAGGTTAAACTTTGCGATGACCCCAAAACATCACATTCTGAACAACTTTAATGCCAATAAGACATCTTGATCCTCCAATCCAATTATTGCAGATTCACACATTGCGATATCGATGCTGAAACGATATATTGTGCAGCCCTAGTTTGAATTTTTTACATATTAGAGAATATTACATCTCTAATGACATCTGATGATGAAGAGGAAAATGCAAGAGTAACCTCTCGACTGAATGAAGCTCAGAAAAAGTGAATCTTAATGCATCTCTGCTTTTAAATCATCAATCCAAGACCTCAAAACAGATCTTGCCATCCATCAATCAGACCGTTTTCAAAAATCATTACTGTACAGGGCTGAATTCAGTGTTGACGTCACCGCTGGACTTGAAGACAAAACACTCCAGTGCGACTGGACAATGATGAAGAGCACCAGAGGAGCTAAAGATATCGCAAAAGCATTTTATTAACATAATCCATTTCATTCCAAGGTAGCATACGTCTGCAGTGACAGAAGAGTCAGTAGGCCATGGCTGAGAAATTACAGATTCATCTTTAATGACACCGAAGAAGATGAGTGCATTTGGCTGGTCTTGTAATGAGGGCCGCAGCACACTATTCATCCTGATAATAAAAATCGATATGAAGACGGTACTCAGGAGTGTTTTCTTGCACTGCTTAGCCTAGCCTTATGGCACTCTACTTCTGGAGAGGTCTTAACTGGAAGAGCATAATGGCGCAGAAGACCACTACGACAAAGGAATCAGAGTGTTTGCCAAAAAACAAAATCCTCCTTGAAGGCAAGAAAAGCATTAATTAAAAAAAGGCAGACTGAAACTTCAACTTGAATGACGATTTTTAACCAATAAGGAAGTCAGAAACTCATTTAGGATACTGAAGGACATGAAGGTCATCAGAAAAATAATAGATTTAGTGATTATGGCTAAATTAAAGCAGGAAAAAAGAAAAAAAAAGGATCTCAGATCATGTTTTTTCCACTATCTTTGCAGTGGACTTAAAAAATGGTGGTAAAAGCATTTCTGGATGACATGTCTGGCACATAAACTGAAGAAATGCTTTGCGACAGTTTCAAGAAGCATCCATTTAGCATCAAGGTCAGACGTGTCAGCCCATTTCAGAAAACTCTCAGGAAGGGAGAGAGAAAAACAGCCTTGAATTTCTGTTGTTAAAGCTAGTATAAACCCCTGGGAAAGATCTCCAAAGAAACACCCTTGATTCTGTAGCTTTGAAGCTCAAACTAGGGTGCAAAAAGAGCTTCTGCTATTAGAAAATCTCACTGATTCCCTTGATTCCACTGATGTAAGCCTTGATTTGATACCGCTCTGCTACTCTGTTTTCATGCAAGTCTTGCATAATCTAAAGCAGAACCCAAACATGTACAATGAATATTTGGGCACATTGTGAAATGTACACCGAAATATATTTCATCTTAGAACTCAAAAACCCATTAGACAGAATAGACTTAAAACTATAATAAAATGGTAGTTAAAATAAGCAGAGTCTAACTGAGCAATTTAAAGGGCACCAATGATGAAAATCATCTTTTTAATGCTGTTTGGACAGAACTGTGTGTGGGTATAGTGTGTCCACAATAATATTGGGGTGATAGAAACACAATAAGTCTCTTTTTTAAAATTTCCTGACATAAAAATATAATTTTGAGGCTGACCTCAAAGTGACGTAGGAGTGTGTTTTCCCCACCCAACGAATTTATTGACAGCTGTGTATTAACATGTCTCAATCGTAACGCATATACTCACATCAACAAGACAAGACGTGCACAAAGCAACTAGGATTAAAAGATCTGTTCAGCTTGCTGTGATCATCTATCATCATCAAATGTGAGCAAGAATGAGTTTTACAAGTTTAAAACGTTTTTTTATTAAAAAAAAGTGCATGTTTGTAATGAATTACAGCAATTTTACAGTCTCTACTTTATCACCACACCCGTATGTCAGTACAAATATAGTATAAAAGAAGACGATTCAATCCTGGTTTGTTTGCAATCAGGTTTATTTTGTACATCAACATAACGAATGTCCATACAGCAATGAATATTAGCGTGCATCCTGTCACACTTGCAGTACAAAAACAGTGCATAGGTAAATGCGTGCCCTGTGTGTTAGTGTGTCTGTGCGTGAATTATTTTAATAACATTGTGTGTGACTCATCGAAAGGCTTACATTAAGTCCACATCAAATACATCAAATAATCATTGGGAAAGTTCTTCCTGTAGTATTTCTCACAAACGTTACGTGAGTCTGTCACTGTGCTGTTTATCTGAAGCAGCCGAGGCGGAGATTGAGGCACACTCTGACAGGCACGTGGGAACGGTGGGCGGGGAGAACCAGCATTAAAGGCACAGGCAACAAAAACAGCTACACAGTGTTTAAAGCAGAAGATTCTAGTGTCTTTAAAGCTATAATAAATAATCTGATGGGTGTTTTGAGCTGAAACTTTACAGACACATTCTGGAGACACAAAAGACTTGTATTAAATCTTGAAAAAGGGGTAAAATAGGTGCCCTTTAAACAATTGTCACCGTTTATAGCAGTGTAGGACTGAACCTCTGATTAACACAAGAAAGATCAATTTAATCATATTTTGCAACAATATATCATGTCTGTTTAGGACACCTGAAGCTCTATTTTAACAATGTTAGAACATAGTCTAAAGCGCACAATGCAGGTGCACTTAGGACATGTCTCAATACATTTTCGTCATTTTAAGTATGGGGAAAACAGTATTTATCATGCATTAAAACCAATCAGAGTCTTCTATTCCTTTTAAGAGCGAGTTGTGGTTATGCGGTCGCTATTTACATAACGTACTTTGCAAATAAATATTACTGTAAATAGATAAGTAGGCTTATTTGACACATCAATGACTAACCATTAGGAAATGTAGGCATTTTTTATTTATGTAGACAATAATCTTCATTTTTCATATTTAAAGATGTCTGTGTGCTGCTGCATATCCTTCTGTGTAATAAGCAAAGTATACGTGCATTGTGGACTACATATCATAGAGGCGTTTATCATTAACTCTCTTTTTAAATAGTAAAAATAAATTGCACCACTGATTTTAGATGAGCAGTTGCCTGAAAATAACAATGTATCATCAATAAGCCTTAACACACACACTTTTCAGCACAAATCAGCACACACATGGGCACACAAAAAGGCGAAAATACATTCACTATTTAAACAAAGTGAAACTGAAACTGTTGTCGCACTGCGGCAGGAATATGAAAAGCCTTAAAATGTGTAAAAAAAATACATACTTTTTTTTTGGTATCTCCACTTGTACTTTTGTAATTACTGGCATTATTTTGCCTTGTTTATGGTCTTGTGATGAATGAGCAGAAAAGTCATACGAGTAAATCAAATAAATAAAGTGCCTTAATGGTTTGGCACCAGCAAGATGAAACAAGTGTGGAATATTGCACATTTAAGCCACCAGTATAAGATATAAAATGAGTCTTTTATGGTTAGTATGATGTGCAGATGGCTATATGTCATTGTCAGTTTGCATAATAATAAAATAAATACTATAAAACAATGTTTCATTTTCAATGAGATGTCAGAAAATTCATAAAGCACTAGCAATGGCATATGTAAAATAAATATATAAATAACATGCGGCTATAGGCAGAGTGCAGCTCCTTTGTTTAAATATTGCATTATTTACCTCATCTGTCAACAAAACAAAACAGCTCGACAAGGACGCCATCCATTTGCTTGATACATCCCTTTATTCCATGAACAAAGTGTTCTATAAATAGCCATCTGTGTATTTGGACGAGATGTTGCTGAAATCTAGGGCACTCTTAACATAACATGGGAAAATAGTGTCCTCCTCCAGCAGGACGCTTTTGTTTTGGTCTGACCATAAAACAAAAAGCTTATTTTTAAATTATTTTTAAACAGGTCGCGCGCTGCATGTAATGCATAGTCCACTTCCTCCGGATCAAAGGGAGTGAGTTAGTTAGCGCTCCCTACACAGGAAGGTGGCGATTAGTCTGACTGGCTGATAAGAGCTAAATGTAAACTAACAGGCCACACAGGCTCATTCCTCATTACATACGCGTTTCAGAATCAGAAAAGCATCATTAAGGATCATTTGAAATATTAAAGAAAAGTACATACTTAAAGATAAAGTTACATTAGTCAGACTGCTCTTTTCTAACATGCCGCTTCTTTGTTCAGAACTATCAGTGCAAAAGCATGTGCATTATGCATAAGGACGCCACATACAAATAATTCACTGGAATCCAGTCAAGCAAGCTTGAGCACGGCACGGGCAGGACTCAGCTGTGCTGGATTACATTATTCATGGGCCTTTCCCATACTCCCATTTAGACGGCTCTTCAAGAAGAACCTGTCAGAGGCAAACTGAAAACCAGATACTGTTTCCTTGTCATTTTATGAATTAGTTTGGTTTTAATGCACGTGTTATAATCTGAATTGGTATGACAGGAAGAGGAATGCATCCAATTACTACATTACAAAGATAAACAACACAAGTACACAGCAACGTCTAACATGTTTTCGAGATGTTATTTCTAATTTTCATGTATTATATCTAATTAGATGTGTTGGTTTAATTGTTCCAATGGAGAAAGAGTTGAACATCAAAAAGGAAATTCAAACATTAAAACATTACAAGCTTCAAACAGAGACTTTTGTTTGTTTGTTTGTTTTTATTGTGCTTTAATTTGAGCAGTTTAATATTTTTATCTGAGCAAAGCAATGACTTTTTGATCATGATCTACAGAAGACACATACATTAAAATGTTATTATGTAACAGTTGTTAATATACCTCATCATTTAGTAAAAATATAAATTAAATTTTTTTTTACTTTTTTCACAAAAGTTACGTAAATAAATATTTATTTTATCAAACTTTTTCTTAAATGTGTCTGTATAGACATAATGAGTATTTATGAATACAAATAATTTCATTATTTAATTTCATTTAATAATTATGATGTAACTTTTACTTTATTGACCATAATGAAAAACACTGCAGTTTCCTGATATCCTACAGATGAGATTATATAATGTTTTTAAAACAAACACTTACATTTTAAACTACTTAATCTCAAATAAAAACTTTTAATTTAATTTGTTTAAATATAAACATACGACTGGTCACAGGTAATGCTGGGCCAGAGATTACAAAAATATAATGGCTTGGTGTTCATTAAACGAGTCACTTGTTAAAGGGCTCCTATTTTACCCCTATTACAAGATGTAAGATAATACTTTGGTGTCTCCAGAATGGGTCTGTAAAGTTTCAGCTCAAATTACCCATCAGATTGATTATGTAATGTAGAATCTGCCCATTTTGGTGTCTGAATACAGTTTAGCTGTTTTTGACGCCTGTGGCTTTAAATCCAAATTAGCTGCTTCTCCCCACCCACCTTTCCCACGTGCGTGACTGCTTCTCCTGTGGTACGTCAGATAAACAGTCATCAGTGATAGAGACGATGAAGCTGAAATAAGGTCACTATTCAAAAATAGCAAATTGGTTTATTTGAAGTGGAGTCTATTCAAGCCTTTCTGAAATGAGGAGTCTCACACAAATGCCGTTTGCAGTACACACACACATATGCACGTTTACTGACACCATGCGGCTGTGATTACAGCAGTTAAGAATTACATAGCGATTTTACTGTCTATATTACAAACATGCTCTGTTTTATAACGTTTTAAACTTATAAAATTAATTATTGAGGTCCAGATGATCACAGAATGCTGTAACATGTTTTAATCCCAGTTTCTTTGCAAAAAATTGACATGTGCATACATGTTGTTATGGAAACTTGGCACCTGTCAATCAATTCGGTGGGTGGGGAAAACTGCACTCCAACGTCACGTTGGGGTGAGCCTTAAAATCACTGGGATTTAGGTCTTATTTTAACGTCAGGAAATTTTAATAAAGAGACTTATTTTCTTTATATCACCCTAATATGACAGTGGACACTATACCTACACACAGTTCTGTCCAAACAGCTTATAAAAGTAGATTGTCATCATTGGTGCCCTTTAACTCAATAGTTACTTTGACTAATTCAGGCAGACAATTTGTAAGTTTGACTGAGATTTGTTAGCAAATTTTCTTGACCCATTCATTAAAAGCATCCTACTCCTGAAAAAGGAATCAGTCATTACTAGTGCTTTAAGTTACAGCAGGTAATCAGCAAAGAAAATGTAACAAAGAACTAGATGTACATTGTGACAGCTGGTCTTCCGGTTTCACAGTATAAAATTCATACTACAAGCCAACAACTCAATCAAATCATAAAACAGTTGTGTCATAAGACTGTAGATCTGACAGCAGGGCAGCGTTTCTAGTGAAGAATTGCGTAATAGACACAATAGCATCAGGTTGTTGACATACAGAAATATCTCAGCCCTCGATTGACTGAAACGACCTGGAGAGAGTGTTTACTAAGAGGAAATGACTGCTGTTATCTAGGCGAGACTTGTGTGATCACCATTATTTACTAATCACCATTTAGCAGTGCTGCAGCAGGACACACACTCTGCAGAAGCTGCTGGATTTAACGCACTACTGTACATTACATTAAAGCTGATGTGAACCTGCTGCATTCAGAATTAGGATTCAATCATCTCCGTTTCCTGAAAGAGTTCCATAAACGATCAGCAGTCAAAGTCTGAAAACTAAAATGCCATATTTCTAACGTCCATCTGGAGAATATGTGCAAAACACATGTGGAACGGTAACAATGTGCCCAAACCAGGTGTGACATGACAGTTAAACAATAAATCTATTCTATAATAATCTGACTGTCAACCATGTCAAACAAGACATGCTGCCGATTTAACGTTTTCCACATACAAAAGAATAATATTACTATAATTAAACATACATAAGCTTACATATCAAATATCAAACATGCATCTCAAATGTTCTGATTTACCAGCATTTCACTTTCAATTGAAAATAAAAAAAAAACAAGCTACATAATTTTCATTCCAATGTATAACAGAAAACAGCAAGTAGGTTGGTTCTGGGGTGTGATTTACGACAGTACCAGGCAGGTTATTAATCATGGCTTGGCTCTGGGTTAAGTGGTGCCCATTTACGATGACCACTCCACTTACAACTAAACCAAAGCTGCCATCACCTTTCCTTAAAATCGTGACCCTTAAAGCACACACATGCCAGTGTTTTTACAACAGATCCACTTTCTATTTAGAACAGACATCTCTTCTGCACAGCCCTGAGCAAGTTCGGCCTGTCCAGTCATGTGTGAGAGCAAAACAGCGACTCTCTGAACAAGAATTCCCAAAAGTCGCCCACTGAACGTCTTTGAAAAGCTTCTACTGTATCAGGAAAAGCAGATATACGGAACTCACAAGAATCCAATGCAAAAATACTAGGAAACTAAAATTCTTAACTGGTAACTATGGATGTACTTGGCCAAAAACCAAAACCGAACAGCATTGTAATAAATATTTATTGTTTAATTAAGTCATGTAATCAAAGACTGTTTAACCCAGTAACAGTGAGTTGAGAGATTTTGTTTTACCAGCATTGCCATGACAGCACAGTAGTGCTATTGCAAGCAGCAGAAGCACATATACTACATAGAAATGTCCTGTCAGTGCTTTATTGGAGTGTACTTTCCTTTTCTAATGAGCTTGTGTGGTTCATGTCAAGAGCAGGTTGGATGAAGTAGGACCGGTGGGTTACGTTTGGTGCCGTGACCCGGATGGGAATAAGGTTTAGGGGAGTGAGTGTAACAGTGGCCAGCTAGTGAAGTGCTGTGGAGGGAAACCTCACTCTTCTAAACCCAAAAACTTGCTCTTGCGACAGACGCTAGAGGCCATGGTCTTTAGCCTCCTTGTTAGAGCAACTGACTCCCATAGAAAGAATCACCAGTTCGATTCTAGCTCATAGCGGGTTGGGTGCAGTAGGACCGGTGGGTTGTATTGGTGCCGTGACCCGGATGGGAGTGAGGTTTAGGGGGGTACGTGTAGCAGAGGCCAGCTAGTGAAGTGCTGTGCAGGGAAACCTCACTCCTCTGAACCCCAAAAGTTGCTCTTGCGACAGACGCTAGATTCCATGGTCTTTGGCATCCTTGTTAGAGCAACCAACTCCCATGCGGAAACTTGCTGATTTGATCCCAGCTCTGAGCAGGTTGTGTCGTGTAGAACCAACGGGGTTACATGCATTGACTGCTTTTGGGCTTTGGTCGACACAGCAACACAACGGCCTTTCCATGCCACAGTGAAATGAATGGGTTTTATAGTGCAGTGCTTTCCTCTTTCCTGTAATCACACTGGATCTAAAGAGAGAGTGAACCAAGCACACTGAACACAACTGAGCAATGCATTGCAGCATACCCTATTTCAGCTCATATTTTCGGCCATATTTTCTCTTTTGACTATAAACTGAAAATGCCATTTACTGTCGATAGTTTTCAGCAATTGAAAATTTGTTGCATCGCTAAGAAAAAGAATTACACTTTGATGAAGTCTAAATACATTCACGCATTTGGCAGACGCTTTTGTCTAAACTGATGCATACATTTTCATGCGTACTCTAGAAACTGAGCTCATGACCTTGTCATCGCTTCTGCCATGCTCTGCTGTTTGAGCTACAGAAAAATAACAGCACAAAAAAACTGACACCACAGAGGGGGGTGGAAAGGCAACGATTTTCCACATGGTGCATGAACAAAGAGGCCCTCTGTTTCTCATTACACATGTGCTCGCTGAAGGAGTGTATTAGGTTAGTGTTTCTTTAAGCGCCCGGCACATTTTTCAGGCGCCTTCCAATGTTTGGCTTTCAAACCGGAGCTGAAGAAAGATGATCCCCTGACAGCACTGCTTCATTATGGAACAGGCTGGTACAAGTGGAGGGAGTGGCTGGCCTGTTTTCCACACCCAGCCCCCTGGCTGCCACACTGCTGTCTCACCATGCCTGTGCACACACACACACATACACACTTGCGCGCACACATGAAAGGAGCACCTCACTGAAAGGAATAAAGTGAGACTAACCTACACCTCCACCTCCTCCCCCTCTTCCTAGCCTGGGAAAACAGATTCCAGTGTTATGGCTGTGAAACCCAAACTTGAACAACTTCGCCTTGAGTAGAGCACAAGCCGTTTCCTGGGTTGCCATACAGGTCGTGTTAATTACACCGAATGCCAAGAGCTCAAGTCTCCACATGGAGACGGGTTTAGAGTTGCTATAACACAGGAGTGGAGGCGTTAACCCAGAGCCAAGATATGGCAGTTCAAGAAAGATGGAAACATGAAAGCAGTGTGAACAAACGGCCTTGTGCTTTCTAAGTTAGTCACACGTGATGTCAGGAAGCAGTCAAGCGCACTGATCAGGCCCAGTGGTTCTGTTCGAGATGAAGGCGTTCATAAATAATGGACAGTGCACTGGCTCCAAGGTTCATCTCATTATTGCAAATGGCTTTATGTTCATCCTGCACCTCATCAGGCTGAATTGAAAGACGAAGGATCCCATGCAGACTGTGAATGACAGCTGACATCACTCTTGTTACCCAGCAGCCATTAGCATCACATTACATGAGGCCCAGCACCAAGAACAGGGTAAAACAGGCCTAGATGTGCCTGTAGGACAGTTAATAACAGGATCAGGACGTACAGTAGATATTTGTGCACTGAAACAAGTGGTAATAGGTTAATACAGAAAGATTTAAAAGGTATTTGTTCATCTTATCAACCACCTCAATAAAAAATTGAACAAATATCTTTGCCTTTGTACTGTCTTTAGAGCTCATATGACCTAAAGAAATGGTAAAGAACATAATCCAGCCCTCCCTGATGCAGTCCAGCAGAAGATGACACAATGGTAATGCTTGAATCCAAATCCTAAATCAAACTTCCATGAAGGAACACCACTTAGACTGCTCAAAACTTGACTTAATCGAGGTTTGCCAGATGTGTGGATCAAGGCTGCATAACGGACAAAGTGGATGTGCACAAGCACCCTTTTTAACACCTTCTTAATGATGACTGGAGAACACTATGGTATTGTGGATTCACTTTTAATTGTTTAATTGGGGGATATATGTAGTAGTTGTTTACTTTTACTGAACATCTCAACACAGCTCATGCAGCTGAGAGTGGCATTCAGATATGTAACATTAAAACAAAAAAACTACAGCAACTGTGAGAGCAACTGTTTAGAAACATCGGACTATAGCAATCTGGATATGTTTTTATTGGCTATGAAATTTACGCTTAAGACATAGGGTTTCTTGCATTTTGATAAATGGATTTACTAGCCCAGCGTTTACACATATCACTGAAAAAGCATTATTCGTATCACAGACCACTAAATGGCAATGTTACCTTTTTAGTAGTGTCGTCAAAAGTATCGAGTTCGGAACTGAATTTTTTAAAAGTCTATCTGCATGCTGTCCTTAAACACCGCTGATCGGTTATTGTGTTCACAACCTCAATATAAATGACCGTGATTGGCTGCTAAAAGTCATCAATTCACAATTCGTCAACACTGTTCCCCAAGTGCAAACACACATACACGGACTCAGATTGTTTCAAAATCGCTTAGATCAGCTGGTCTGTCTTTGTGATGACATATGAGCGATCCACTGATGGACTGATTGATCTAATAATAATGATAATTAAAGCTGCAAGCAGCGATGAAAGGGGCCTCACACCCAGGCTCACCGACGCCCGGTGGCTTTAGGAAGACAGAGAACAGCGGACAATAATAATTTAAGCTGATAAATATTAAAAACTGAGACAATCACAGATTTATGCCGAACGTCCTTCTGTCAGTAGGTAGCGCTATGACAGTATCTCAATATTAGCATGTAGATGTCTTCAGGAGAGAAATCTCATCAAACATGTAAAAATTCAGGCAGATCGGACAATGTGTGGCTGAGTTATAAGTACTTCCTCAGGGGTCACTTCATCAAATGTTTATATATGGTGCTGTCGAGCCATTTTGCCACACCCACTTCTAAAACCCATATCAAACGATCATTTTCACCACATCTGGTGTGTGTGCAAAGTTTTATGAGTTTTCGAACATGTTTAGACCCTCAAAATTCCCCAAATTATAGCTTTATTAATAATAATTATAATTTTAATAAAAAAGTGGAGCAATTCCAATAGGGCCTACGCACCGTAGGTGCTGTGTCCCTAATAATTCTTTACATATATATAGCACTTTTCTGGACACACAAAGTGCTTTACACATTTTTGGGGAATTTCCTCATCCACCTGCAGTGTGCATCATTCACCAACTATCATATGGGATGGTTTTGGGGACATGATGGACAGAGGTCTACACTTTATTGAAGGATATGCTCTAACATACTTGAACAACGACAGAGAGTCAGGACCTCGGTTTGGTGCACACTGAGTAGTATAGAGTCCCCATCAATATACTGGGGCGTTAGGACCCACACAGACCACAGATTGAGCGCCCTCCTCTGGTCTCACTAACACTAATTCCGGCAGCAACCTAGCTTTCTCATGTAGTCTCCCATGCAGGTACTGACCGGGCGCAGTCATGTTTAGCTTCAGTGGGCGACCAGTTGCATCTATATGGCTTTGAAACTTCATGTTGCTGTATCTGTGTTTGCACTCTGTTAGCGAGAAATTGACCTTTTAAAAATTCAGTACAGAATGGTACCGAAATCGATACTTTTGACAACCCTACTGGCTAGTAAACAGAATCGTTAGGAAAGGGATAATGCTCGGCACTCATGTCTATTTGTTTTTTGCAATTTAAACGCTAGAAGATGAATGCAGTTGCGATTATAATATATTCACCATTTAAAAATGCAGAGTTGGTAACATTTTGTAAATGTTACTCAAAGAAAACAAAACTTTATACTAAAACTCTATCAGTGAATCAATTAAATGTGTCAGTAATCACTAGTCACACTCAGTCAATCAATAATCACAGTCAGTCTATCACTAGCAGAAAGTTATTTGCATCACTTGAAAACAATTTGCTAACCGAGTGGCTTCCTGCTCTACCTATAATGGTAAGGATATATTAATGGTAAGCCTACATTTTATTTTCCACAACAAACTTTTTGATTTTTCCAATAGGCAGGGATAAACATGCCCTCTCCAGTCGCCATCCCTCCCGCAAGGCTTTTGTAATTTGTAGGTTATGTGGGTTTGCAGCTAGCATGCCAGCTCC
Source organism: Danio aesculapii (assembly GCF_903798145.1). Taxonomy (NCBI): domain Eukaryota; kingdom Metazoa; phylum Chordata; class Actinopteri; order Cypriniformes; family Danionidae; genus Danio; species Danio aesculapii. The sequence continues at coordinate 10,088,247 of NC_079446.1, forward strand.
AGCATAGTATTGACTGATCATCACGCACAGCCCCTGTGAGCAAGCAAACAAAGCAGCCAGACTAATGATGTTGATTTATTCACATAAGCCTTTACTCAGAGAGCAGATAAATATAATAGCCAGAGCGCTGCTTGTATGGGTGGAATTTGCCCAAACACAGATGATCAAGATGTGTTTTGATTACACAGGACTATCAATACAGCGAGCCATTTGCATCAAGAAAGGCATAAACAGTTCATTAAATCACTGTCTGGCATAACAAAAGATTCTTATCGGTGATCAAGTGATATTGGTTTTCAGTGGCTCAAGCACAAGATGTCAAGATCTGGTATGAAAATATTTAAAATGCTAATTTAATTTCAACGACGCTCATTTTACAAAAACAAGCTCAATTACTTAAACACAGCCCAACAAAAAATCTATAGATCCATATAGAATAGGCAATTTTTTTCTGTATTATTATTCATTAATTTTCCTTCGGCTTAGTCGATATTTCAGAGGTCGTGACAGGGGAATGAATCGCCAACTATTCCAGAATGTGTTTTACGTAGCGGATGCTTTTCCAGGCGCAACCCAGTTTGGGAAACACCCATACACACTCATATACACACACACTCATACACTATAGACAATTCAGCTTACCTAATTCAACTATAGCACATGTCTTTGGACAGTGGGGGGAAACCTCCGGAGAAAAACCCATGGTTTCTGCTACATTCATTCTTCCACGGCGGGGCGCCACGCCAAAATTCATCCCGCCACGGCTACATAACAGCTTCAAAACATTGTATTTTTTTAATAGCGGGTGATAATCGCACCAAAACATATTAAAGGGTAAGTGAATTATAACCGCGTGAACTTTTCTGTAACTGACCGTAGTAGAGCTGTGCGTCATTTGTTTAACCTTTAAGGTTACATGCTGACTGATTGACTGACTGGCTGACTGGCAGATGCGTGATGCGTGAGGCCAGCAAACACGACGTAAAGCTGTTTCCCTTTACTTCAGGACACATTAATACTGCTCTGTAGGTCTATTGGAGACATTCATAAATATTCCTATAGCAAATCTAATAAATGTTGGAGACATACTCGTTACATAAACGCACTAAATCACACTTCAGCAGCGTTTATTTGAGAGCGCACAAGAAGATCTGCTTTGAAGAGAAGCTTTGTGCACGACCGGAGGAAATCGGCGTGCAAGCTAAGAGATTCGCATGCTGTAGGCTATTACATGAATGCGATCTCAACTCGTAATACCGCGGTCATGACATTTGTCATTGAAATAACGCCACAGGTAGTTAGTAGATATGAGTGATTGTAAAAAGGCCTGCCGCCACAGCTGGAAAAAATCCTAGAGGAAACACTGAACCCACACAAACCGCGGTACACTTTGAAAACTGTTATAACCCCATGCCTAGTATAAACTGACACTGAGAACGTACAATGGCTTTAACGTTATTTGTGATATTGTAAATATTTACTGCAATGCCAAAAAATATTGAGGTCATCTTCAAGTATTGCACAATAAGTCGATATATTGAGTATTGTGACAGGCGTTGTGACATCACTGTCTCCTGTGTGACGAAATTTCTCAAAAATCCAAAAGAAGATGTATTCAGTTCTTAGAATACTGATGTACCTTGAAAGTGTATAGTACAGTTAAAAGCTCATTGTGCCCTCTGATGCTCTGCACATCCCTCCAGAAAGTTTCCAAATGTGTACTGGTGCTTTCAAAGATTGCACAACTTCAGCTATTTCAACAGAATCTGCTGATTGAAAAAAATAAAAATAAGAAACTCTCTGCAGAGCTTCAATGAAATCTGAAATCATAAAACAGCACTAACATGCTCTCTCTCCCTCAACATCTGCTGATAAAATGGAGTGTGCCACCTATAAAAGATGGGACGACCTAGCAGAAGGAGAGATGTTTGCATAAATACAAGGTCACAAAATGCCACCATTACTACATCTGTCAGAATGCAGAGTGCAGTACCAGATGTTTTTTGTTTTTTGGCACAGGGCAGCGGGATTAGTTCATTCGTCTATAGCTCAGCCTTATAGCCTGTGATCAATAATTCAGAGAGCCCATGAGAGACCGGGCTGTATTACAGCACAGCTGATGAGAGCTGAACACAACAGCAGAGGCCTGGTGAATCACAAGAGGTGATGTGAGAACAATGATAATGTGGACTCGAGGGCTCTAGAGTAGATATGAAGTAGTTGCAAGCTCTTGAAAGACGACGGAGTCTGAGTTTATGAAGATGGAAACGAGCACAAGAGGGATAGACGGAGTCCGAGTGAGATCATGGCCTTCCACTTGAGGAAAAAACACAGCAGTGGGTCTGTTTCAGATTACCTGATTAGCTGGACATTTCAATAAGTCCATTCAAGCCGGTGTACGGCTGGATTATAGAGGAGGGGGGAAAAAAAAAAACATCTGCTTTGAGGTTAATCTTGTGATAAGGTTCCCTTCCATCGCTAGGTCAATTGCATGGAAAATCCAGAACAAACATTAACATTCTGTGGGAAAGTTTACAGGCGCCGTGGACAATCTTGACAGGCATTCTTGTACCGAATGTATCTTGTATGATGCTTTACGATTCTGAATATAATGCATCAGATGATCTCCAGCACACAATAAAGGTCTAATTTCACAATAACAGTTAAGGCTGCCTAACTTAAGTAGAAATATATTCTGGCATGTTCTTGTGTTTTTAAGAAGCTGTTCGATAGAAAAAAAAGATATTAAATGTATGATTTTTAATGAATCATTTCATTTAGGGTGACCATCTGTCCTCTTTTTCCCAAACATGTCCTCTTTCTGGGATAAAAATGTTTGTCTTACTTGTAAACTTCTGTGGCTAGGAAGAATCTATTAATGTCATGGATCAGTGACTAATAAAAGAATGGCATTCGATTATTAAAGAGACTGTTCCTCTAGAACTTCTAACATGTCTTACTGTGCGTTCACCCCGAAGGCGACGAGAGAGTCAAAGTTCGCTCAGGCTGCCCTGGCGACAAGCGCTTCACCGGTGCGAGTGTCAAAAATCACTACATTGTTCTCGTATTTACTTATAAACGTATTTCCAGCATAAATGTAATTAATTTAACTATTGAAGATCATATTATCCAATAGGTGTCCATTTGTCTGAAATAAAGCAACAATACTGTTTTGTATTGTACTTATAGTTTGCATCAGAATCCCGCGTTTTAAAGAAAAAAAACATCATTAATGCACATCAACTTGCTAGTAACTTTTTTTAATTTACGCCCCTGTAAGAAAACATTGTACATAATTGGAAATTCGGTGACCACATTAATCAAACCCTTGGGAACAACTGTGTTTGCAACCAAAGTTCACAGGACTGTGTTCTCTGGACGCTAGCTGGCACTAGGTTTTTATGTTTCTCTGTGTCGAGTTTCATCACTAGTGTTTTGTTTTTTCTGTATGCTACCTTAATGTAAAAGCTAAAACTCGTTCATTCAGAGGAGGGAACTGGAGAATGTGCAACAACAATAATCATAAGGTAAACCCAAAACAACAGTTTCCATGTAAAGCTACTTTATGACACTTGGAAGCACTCGCTCTAACGAGTTTACATGGCTCTCTGTCTCTCACACTCATCACAACTACCAAGATGACCAATCACAGAGCTTGCGCTATGCGTCGTTGCGACATGTAGAAGTGCGCGTCAGCATCAACGTCAGCCAAAGCGAGGGCTAAGTGACCCCGCGAAGGATGCCTCGGAGCATACGCGAGCGCTTGACGCAGAAGTATAAATCAGCCTTAAGGCAAGTGTCATATATTTATTCCTTTTGTGTGCAATTTTGTTATGTGTCAGACATTTTATGTTGTGTTTGTAGTTTTTATTGTATTTATCAAAATAAAAAATACAAAAAATTATAAAATAAATAAAATTGCATCCTGGCAAAATTTCTTAATCTTTTAAAATGTTCAGGATTCTGCTTTTTTATTTGCATGCAATTTTGCATTACTTTTTCCTTTCCTATAGGCCATGACTTGTTGAACACCTGCATTGGTCGGCCATGTAGATACACAAACATTGGCCAGTGCGTCTCAATCCCTCAGAACCAAAACATCAGCCAAGAGAGAGAGCAGCAGGTTTTACCTGTCAGTGAGTAGCTCATGGCTAGGGCCAGACGGAATCTGCGGACGTTTTTTGCCATTTCTGGGGAGAATTTTAGTAAAAATCTGCAGATTTCTGCGGAATTACTTTGGGAGTATCATAACTAAAACCCTAATATGTGAAATAAAAAATAATATCGTTTTTACTTTTATTTAATGTCTAAAATGCAAATCGCATTAGATCCACTTTATTTGGCAAACAAAGCAAGTCTCTCATATAATATTTTTACTAAAAGACAGAAAATATTATTATACAAACTGCATTGTACATAAATCAGATGAACATTTTTATATAAGTCAATAATATTACTGTAATTAATTTAAAAACTGAATAAATATAGATTTAAACACATTTACTCAAGTAAATAAACAGAATTAATGCAGGGGCTAAAATTCTGCGGAAATCTGAAGAAAATCTGCGGTATTCGGCATGCGCAGATTCCTTGTGGGCCTAATCATGGCTCCTAAATGGCTTTTTTTATTTCAACTAATATTTATTTTTCTTTAACCTACTGAAAAGAAACAATGCCATGTAAAAAAATGCTAAATGCTAAAAAAAAAAGTACTTTATTATTATTATTCAATTGTTGATAGCCAAACACTAATGGAAAGGATGTTATTTCAATGTATCAAAGTGCAGTCGCATAGAACAGAGACTCATCCTGCTCTATATTTTCACATTATTTAATGTTTACTCTCCGCCATGTGTAAATAACAAAGCGGTCCTGCCTAAATATAACTGCGAATATATAGCTGCCTACCACAGCATAAACAGAATACCACAACCTCTACAGTCTGACATATTTGGACCACTGCACGGTATATATATATACACTGTCATCCAGCCCAGCCCCAATTCCCAATGTTTTGACATGCAAGATGCTGGAATGTCATTTGGGAATGCTATCAGCTGTGGCCGGCCTCATGTAAGCACTAGACACGCAGTCCTTAGTCGACACCAGGGAAAGCAGGTCAGCTGCATTCCTTTATAATTGGGTATTCAATCAGTTATCTAACCATACAACTAGCAGCTTTGCATGAACACACGCAAAAAAAGCACACTGGGAAATGAAGAATGAAGGGGATTGTTAATACCATGGTATTTTGTTCTGCTTTGATATAACTCAAATATTGCAGTGATCAATGGAATGATTCTGTGAAATAATAAAGGATGATGGACGAAGAAGGAAAAAAAGAAGAACATAAGAAAGCCATCTGTCCACAGCACCAGCATTTAGCTGAGCATTAGTACCACATGTGCGCTCGGTGTAACACACCACTGCCTTCTTTTTCCTCACGACACGCCAGACGGAAAAACAGACAACAAACAACAGAAACGTCTGTGAATTAGCACGCGCTGCCTCAGTAGTGTCCTGATGTGAATTTCGGGACAGGAAAATGTCACTGCAGAAATCTCTTCAGAACATGATGCAGTCAAACATAATGGAGCTCTGTATGTCTGCTCACTAGAGACCTAATAACAACAACAACGCCAAATAATTCCACAAAAACAGTTTGATATTGTTCAGACAATGTTTTTGTATGAAGCGCGCGAAATTAAAAGCTTTATTGCTTAAGTAAAAATGGCGAGTTTAAACAGAATATTAAGCTTTAAGAATCCTTGTGCGCACGTAAATAATAAGGACATTATTCAACAGTTTTTTCCTCCTCAATGTCAGTATATTGTGCGCATCCACACACAACCAATATTTTTCAGACTGAACTGATAAGTTTTATGCTGGAAGATATGGTCTTATATTTCATCCGTGGTTCAGAATAGGGCTGCACAGTATATCGTTTCAGCATCAATATCACAATGTGCGCATCCGCAATAGTCACATCGCAAAGATATGCAATGTCGTCTGAATTACAGTTGACCAGGAACCAGACTTGTATTTAATCACTGTATTTGTAACAATACACTTATATGATTTATGCAAAAAAAAAAATTCTTACTTGGAATTTTTGTCCTGTATAATCCAAATATCTACATTTTTTAAGTGAAAAGAACACTATTTAACTTACCCAACTGACATATAATTTTGCTAAACAATATTTTTAAGAATTATTTTGATATTTGGACTAAAAACAAGACAAAAAGTAAGAAAAGCATTTTTTTTTGCATTGTGATTATTGAATTTCTCTACCCGAATACTGTTCAACTCCCCAGAAAAACGTCAAATAGAGCTATTCAAACCATACTGTGAAATGGTATTCATATAACAACATTTATCGCAGGAAAACAAAGTAACGCAATATCCGATTTTTCCAATATCATGCAGCCCAAGTTCAGAATATGCTTAAGTCTGTATTCATTTGCTACTAGCATGTTTTGTTTATTTTTAATTCTTTGTAACCTTGTTGTTGACTTCCAATCACTTCAATTTGTTTTATTATGAAATATGTTGGTTTTAAATACATTATGGGTTATATACTTTATTAGTCAGACAGTGAGAAAAGAAACTGTATTAAAATTAAAAGATGCATTGATAATTTTACATTCGGATCGCAGCCCTCTGAATTGTAATTGCATCAAATCATTGAGGTGCCTAGAGATTCCTACCTCCTTTGGGTAAATGGTCATAATGAGCATTCATAATGTGGCTACAAATTACGAACATAGTGCAGCATTCGCACACTGTAAAAAAATTCTGTGCCATTAGCGATGTTTCCATCCACCTACTTTTATGCGCATTTTGGATAAGTCCGTATAAAAAAAAAAATTATAATAATAATAATAAAAATTAAAAATAATGTTGATGTAAATGCCAAGATGCACATACATTTTGAAAATGCGCATAACTGAGTAAGATAAACTTTTTATTCAATAAGAAAGGATGCGTATAAACTATAACGGAAACACTTTAACAAAACAAATTCCAGTGTGCGCATTAAAAAAGAGATCATGTGATGATAAAAATGAGTGTGAATGGATAAATCAGCAGGCTGACCACACGTAAAACATCTGAAATGTTGTTTGGGTCATTCCTTAACCGTTTCAGTATTAGTGTTGTTATATTATTAATTACTTCCAAAACTGTCACGAGCGTCTGTGCTCCACGTCTCACGCCTCGAAACGCCACCATGTGTTCATTCATTGACTTCTGAGGGGCAAGTCAATTATTAAGTAAGGAAAATATTCACGCAGCTTTTACTGTCGATATTTGGTGCCAGTTAATCAGGATGTGTCGATTTTGCTCTCTTTGACTCCTTGAATAGAAACGCTGCTTTATTGGCACATCTTTTATGCAATAATCCAGTTTTTGCGCATAAAGTTAATTCACATTTTTGGCTGGAAACATAGCTAATGGCATGTTCCCATTGTTACTATGTGGCTGTGACTGTGAGTGCAAACATCTCAATGACGTCATTGCCTGCACCACTGCTAACAGAACAGACAGGCTGGTATCGACCAGAAGACCGGCTGGTCACCAGTCAGGTCGTTCACGCAGAAAATCGTCCGTTTCCAGTCCCTCATCAGTCGATTCGTGCATCTTTAATCCTTCTAAATATGCTCATTATGCAACTGAAAGCATTCTGAGAAACCATGTGCGAGGATAATTGGGTTTTCTGCAGTGAGGAAAGATTGTGACAGACTCTGTGCAACATCATAGACAATCAATTCATCTCTAAAACTGAATTACAGAGCCGTTTCAAAACTCATTGAGCTAAACACCTAGACTACAGTTCTGGCATTGACACAAAGACTCTTCAAAAAGATCAACACCAACATCACATTGCCTTCCAAAATAAACTGATCTCCAACAGAATACACTGTAAAAAAATCTGTTAATTAACAGTTTTAGTATATTCATAAGTAAGTTTTAGTGTTCATAAGTGTTTTCCGCTTATTTACGGTTGTGGATTGCATTATAGGAACTTGTTCTGTTGAATTTCGCTGTAAAAAATTCAACTATACAGTTTAATAAAGTGACATTTTTGTGTTTGAAATAATATAATGTATAAGAAATATTAATAATATTAGTATATATTTTAGTATCATATTAGAGAATTACAAGGTTTTTGTATCATAATATACAATTCTGAGCGACGTGGTGGCTCAGTGGTTAGCACTGTCGCCTTACACCAAGAAAGTCACTGGTTCGAGTCCCAGCAAGGCCCAATGGCATTTCTGTTTGTATGGGTTTCCTCCGGTTTCCCCCACAGTCCAAAGACATGCACTAAAAGTGAATTGGGTAAGCTAAATTGTCCGTAGTGTGTGTGAATGAGTGCGTATGGGTGTTTTTCAATACTGGGTTGCAGCTGGAAGGGCATCGGCTGTGTAAAACATATGCTGGAATAGTTGGCGGTTCATTCCACTGTGGCGACCTTTAAAATAGAGACTAAGCCAAAGGAAAATTAATGAATACAACACCAACAATATATCACTTTACACTATTAAAACTGTTAATAAAGGTCACTTTTTCAAGGTTAAAAGGTGTTGAAAGATTAATCAATGTCCTGTACTGCAAATTAAAAGCATAAATAAACGGGGGAAATTAATCACAAAATATGGAAAACTGCTCATTTATGGATATTTTTACATTGTTGATGAAACGATCTACAAAACGATCAATAAACAAACCTTTGATATTTCACTTGTACCAGTGAATTTGTTCAAAATCATACCATAAAAACTGTGTAACACCCTCTATTAAGCATGGGACAATAACCAGTTTCAAGGTTTACTGCGGTTTGGAAAATTCTAGGTATTAAAACCCCAAAAATCTTTTGTTATAGCAATTTTAGGGTATATGTAAAGAGGTGTTTTTTAATATGTTGTAAAGAAATCTGTGTTTTTGAAGCTAATGAAGATAGTAGAAGTCAATAGTTTATTTTAATTATGTAGCCTGACATGTTTACCATTTCAAAATATTACAAATGTTTCCTAAAATTAAATATATTGTGTTTAATGGAGAAAAAAACAGTTGTTGTTTTTTACTAAGACATTTAAAAAACCTTATTTTAGAGCAGTAATCACAATACTGTGATACCGTGAAAGCGTTATATTTTTATCCAAGGTTATCATACCATCAGAAACTTATACCAGCCCATGCCTACCCTCTATACAATATGAATGACACAACAAAACCACAAAGCTTTGTTTGGTGATCAATAAGGCACAGACACAATGTAAACGAGGGATTACTACTTGAGTCAAGACAGTTCTGTTGATTATAACCATGAGTTTTTGTGAGAACCCAGTACCTACCAATAAGCTCCCGCTAAACCACACAGCCATGCATTTTAATCTTAAATCCATTCATTAAAACAATCACAGCTAATACACGACTGATTTTGGTCATACAGTGTGTTTGTTGATGATAGGACATTGGGTGACCTTTAGCTGGGTGTATGCAGGGAGGGGATCTGAAACAGGGCTCAGGTTCAACATGGCCTTAATGTCTTTCAGCTGTGTGCAGAAATGTGAAATTCCTCCAGCGATCACATAAATCTCCAACCCAGTTCACGTGCTCTCTGATTCTTTTCCTTTCTCTCACTTTTTCCTGCCGTGGTGTGCCGAGCTTCTACTTTGTTCTTGTGGTTGCTATAGAAAACAGGATGTGATACGGGAAACAGTCAGTTGAAATATTTTTTTTTGCAAATTTACAGAGAGGGCAACTTTATGGCACCTCCATGTGCTTGTCCAGCACAGCAGGTGAACCCTGAAACGGGAAACATGAGCACTGGGATGACAAGTGCACACACACCAACAAACTATTTTAGGTTATTTCAGGGCTAAGGCTTGACTCAGGGCAAAAAAAAAACAGCTTTCTATTTTTCACAATCATTACTGGCATTGTCTGTGCTTCCTGTCGAGAGGCCACTATATTTCTCAACAAGCAGCTCAGATTCAGAGGGGCCGACTGCGTAAATCAAGCTAAATGAATTTCAGCTGTTTAGCCAAAGAGCTGCAGACTCGACTGTATGTTACATGCCTGCTTTAGCTAATCATTTAAGATAATAATATTAACTGCAGCATGAGAGCAAATTGATATGTTAAATCACACAGACTTCAAACCAGTTGGTATGACCAAAAAAGCAATGCCTATTTGGGATGCACGATATGTTAGTGGCCATACTGGTATATCCAGACAAATGTTTGTTTTTAGTTGTAGTATCATTACTGTATTATATTTAACAATAATACTTGTTCTCATGGGTCTGCAAATATAACTAAATAGTATGTCTCCGCAGCAGAATGAACCACCAACTATTCCAGCTAGGGCTGGGCGATTAATCGAAAAGTAATGGAAATCAACATTCAGAACCTATAATCGATCTAATTCTTTCAGGTCAATTTTTTACTATCTCTGCCACGTGTCGAGTCACGTGACCCCGCTCTGTTAAGGCTGATTTATACTTCTACGTTGAACGCACGGGTATGGTCCGGCACAGCCTTTGTGTGGTTGCATACCCACAAACCTCTCAAAAAATGTAACTACACGTCGCACGTTTGCATTACATTAATGATGATTGGAAGCTGCGCCAGATATGACAGCATATTTTCTATTACCATTTTTAATTTCAATTATGAATTATTATTTACATGAAAATATTTACACAAAATTCAAGAAATTCACTGTTTAAAATATTATTTACATAATATACAAGAGTTATTTGCTTAATTTCTACTTTTGAAAACATTGAAAATAATTCATTTTGTTTCCAAAACTGCAAGTTATTTGTTTTCACATTTTTTTTTATAAGAAAAAAGTGACTGTTTGTTTTAGGCTATGTGTGTTTTAATTTCAGTAGTTCAACACTGAAGTTCAATAATCATAGATTAAGGTCGCACTTTAGTATAGTATAAAAAATACTATGGATAACAAAGGTTACAGGTTTACAGCTTTCATCAAAATATCCTCCTTTGTGGTCACCAGAATTAAGTAACTCAAACAGGTTTGGAAGAAGTAAAGGGTGAGTAAATGATAAGATCATTTTATTTATATTATTATTATTATCATTATTATTATATAGAACATTCAGAATTCAACGCTTAGGATTTTTTCTTAGGCCAGTGATCGGGCCAGTGGTTCAGATTTTTACTTGCCCTGCCAAAATTTTTCACTGACCCTACCAGAAATGAATAATAATGATAATATTTGTTATTATAATAATAATTAATAGCTATCTTTCAAAAGCCATTGTGTATACATACACTTTTATTCAGCATAACATTTCTTTAAATAGATCTGACAATTTAAAAAAATACAATTGTGATGTAACTAAACTTGAATCTAGTCTGTGAATTGAGAATTTAAATATTTTAAAAATGTTAATAAATATATCATGAGAAAAATTCAAAGTGTTATGCAAACAAAAAGAGCAGTATGGAAAATATGCAGGTATTTTTATTTCAGTTATAAATTATTTTTTAATGAATCAATAGAAATCAACATCCAATCAGGTAAGTGGAACCAAAAAGTATTATGGTTTTTAGGACGTCACAGAAAAGGTAGCATTTAAAGGCTTAACGCACAAACTGTTTCTCGATTCTAAAACTGTATTTGCACGCAATTGACAAATAATCACAAGTAAATAAAACTTTAGACAGCACTGGCCACTAATGATCCTGTCTACTGTCCCAAGCATTTTGCATGCTACCAGTCTTTATTGTTGGGCCCTATTTTGGGGTGAACTATCACTTTAACTGCACTTGTAGTCACCCCAAAGTGCCGTTGTTGTATAAATGAATAGCCAAAACCCGTAAAAAAAGTTTTCAGTTTTCCAAATATTAACAGTATAAAAATAATGATCATATTTTGGATATATAAACCCCTTGAAGCAATTTAAATGTGCTATTCACTGTCTGCCCTATTAAAAACAGTGGCAAAGCCCTCCTCAAACTGTAACATAAGGTGTAGGGTTCACAGGACACTTACGGTAAAACTTCAGTTTCTGCAGGCCAGTTTGTTCTTAAATAGTTAACAGTGTTTATCATATTTAATTTATCACTGAGCGACAGGATGTAGACGATATCCAGAGATAAACATCCAAACAACAGCACAATGCAAACTAGTACAAATCACAAAAATGCTAAGTCATGAAAATATAGCCTATGACCCCAAGCAGGACAACATTTAAATATTTAATTGAAAACACTCAGCGAAAGCTGCGTCAACTGCTCGCAGACATGTTACTCAATAAACAGGCAGACACCAGCCAAGAAATTTCAAAATGTTGAAGATGATGTATACGTCCCCATGCCAAGAGTAGAAACACAGTGGGGTATTTTAGCCTCCTAATGGAAGACAGACGTCTGGCCACAGGACTCCCGCCAAATTGCAGCGAAGGCAAACAACTGCACCACGGAATGGAAACTTCATTTCCACTCTTTTTCCTCTTGGCCCCTCTCTCTCTCTCCCTCTCTCTCTCTCTCTTTAATAAACAAAAGCTAGCCTAGTCATAGAACTAAATTCCCGCATTTGATCAGGGCCCATTATGTTAAACTGCAACATGATTGCTGTACAGGCTTGTTGTGTTATTTTCACTCACTTACACACCTGTAATTACAGTGGCTTTAGCTGCCTGGTGATAAAGAGGTGTTTGGAGTCTGTAACAATGACTCTATCAGTGAAGAATGTTTGGGTCCAGTCCAAAACGGTCCTTAACATCTGAAGTTAATGTAACCTATTATGAGCTCCGCATTTCATGACTGACATGTCAAAGCATTTGCATCTTACTGTTACTTGAGCGGTTGCTGCATCTCGCACGGATACATGGTGTATATATATATATATATATAAGAAGACCAGGTGGCAGCAGTCCAGGCTCTGTCTGGTATTAAGATGCCTTCTGTCACTGCATTTGTCTCAAGTCTGGCCTGATTCTCACAGATGGGATTTTCCAGCAAAGCGCTGTAAATGAGTGCAGCTCAAGAAACTCGCATTCCATTATCACATTCCATGAGGACACGGCCAAAACCACAAGTGAACATTCAAGCGTTTTGCCAGCACAACTGAAATGGCTCTGAATTTCCATTGTGATTTAGGTAAGAATAATTGTGGACATAAATACGACTGCTCATTCTCAATGAAGCAAAGTTTGAACCTAAGTATTTCTTAATGCAAACAAGGTACTGTGGCAAATTCAACAGACAAAAGTAGATGACCAATTTTGAAATGCAAAATTTACCATTTAACCTTTAATTTTACCAATTTAACCCAATTTTAGCTCAGGTAAAGGCCCTGGTATTGACATTATTCTTCAATGTGAAAGTGCGCTCGTTTTTGCAATTGTTTTAGGACTGATTCATTTGCCTATGGCAGAAATTACTAGGAATAATAAACGGCAGAAAATGCTTCAACTACATGCTCTACAAACAAGTGCATGAACAAGAAAATGTCAGTTTGCAACATCAAATAGCATAAACAAGTCATAAAACAACATAAGTTTTAACGTCTAAAAATCTATGGAAGTGAACAAGAACATTCAGGGTTCAAGTCTCGAACTAAAAAGATTCCAGTGGCTATGCCTGCTCATGGGTATAACCCACACGGAATCTGCGTGTAAAGAAATCCACAGATTTTTAGTCCATCATTAAGTTTTTATTTATTTACTTGTGTAAATGTGTGTAAATTTATATTTATTCAGTTTTAAATTATTGACTATTATAAAAAAATGCTAATTTGTTTCATTTACGATTTCATTTTTTCTGTCTGTTAGTAGATATATTATATAAGAGACTTAAGTGGATCTAATAGGATTTGCATATAACAAACATTAAATAGAAGTTTACAAAGTATTTTTTTTTCATATCTTACGTTTTTAGTTACGATACTCCTGAAATCATTTGAAAAAATTGCAGATTTTTTAAAAAGTTCTGCACAAAAGTTCTGTTTAGGGATGCACTGAATATTCAGCCATTGAAAATTTTTGGCTGAAAATGACACAAAAGATTTTTATTACCAAAACAACACAACTGAAACAGTATGTTATGATGACACAAACAGAAAACGCTGCCTGCTTGATCCTCTGAACATCATCGCAACTGTACTTGATAAAGATCATTACTTGGAGGCGGAAATAAAGCAGTGCGCACGCGAAATAATCTAGACCATGATGAATACGGAGAACCCGCGAAGAGAGTAGCGCACCGTGCAGCAGAGAGGGATCAGTGTGCGTTTGCATAAAAAGTAAAGATTGGAAAAAATTACTGAGGTAAGGAATTTCTTTAAGAGCATTGCAAAGAACTTCTTAACGGTGACCCTTATCAAAACCTTACGAAAATGAACCATGTTTTTACTATATTAACCATAGTAACCACAAAATGATTAAAATAATTTTTCAACTTTTTTAATAATTTCGCAATTGCAATGCCTTGATCATAGTAAGGTTAGTAAACAGTCATAGACATAAATGGAATGGTGCTAAAAATTGGCATAATTTCTGTCAGTGTTTCGGTTTTTGGTTTTCGGCCTTGCTTTCCTCTTTTTCGGTTTTTGGTTTCACCCAAGAATTTACATTTTGGTGCATCCCTAGTGTTGTTGCTTTGGATGATTGGCTGTCAGATATCCATGTATAATACATGATTCAATCACACATTAAATATGGCAAAATTGCAAAACACGCCAAGCAATTGCTTAATCGTCACAAACCAATGGAAGCTCAAAATGAAACGTCTATTCACTTTAGTGAGCTGCTTTAAAATGCCAAAACTAACTCAAACAAACTAATTGTGGGCGACAATTTGTTCGTTTTAAATAAACCAGGGTCTTACCTCTCCAAACAATTACAGAAAGCAGAGAAAAAATGGAAAAAAATCATGTAATAAGAAACAGTGGAAATCTAAAATAGATTCTTCCACTTGGAAATATCTAGATTACTTTCTACTGAAAGCATAATTCAAAGATGTGAAGCCACAAACCTCATAAATGTTTTTCAATCCAGTGTGTAGTTCCTCCTTGAAAGCTTCCGGATAAAATTTAGTGTCGTGGTGAACTGATAGAAACCCACTCAATTCCTAGAAGCTGCATATAGCAGTCAAGCAATTTGATAGGAGCCTGTGATATTCACAAGCGCCTTCCAGTTTTATGCGCACATGCATCAGACAATCAGAAAACCAACAGTGGGCGGCCTGTGGGCATGCCTTCTGAGGCTGAAACAGTTTTGTGACAGTGACTGTGGTGGAGTTCAGCTCAGGTGATGTCTGCAGGCGGCAAAATTCACATAATCCAACACAGCAGCATTAAACAGTATTTAAAAAGATCATTACCGGTTTAAATGGCATGCAACGCAGTTCCAAATTCAAAGTGAGACTATATCAGTGCATGGTTACAAACCACAGCCACATCTGGAGGAAGGACTCCAAATGCAAGAAGCAAAGAAAAAGTGTTATATACGCATTCAAGTTAAACAGAAGGCACGGATGAAGATCACTGAGGACTGGGATTGCCATAAAAAGAGGTGGGAAGAGTGTGGGTGGAACAGGGGCCTTATGGGAAGCCTGAGCTACGGCCGGAGCAAGACCTCCTGCCTCTGTGTGTGAACTCAGGGATGTCTCCCCAATGCACCCTTAAATTACCACTAAGTCCCACGCATCTACAGGAAATATCCCCCCCTCAGGAAAAACAACATAATTTACCATGTCCTTTGCTTCCTTTACATAAAACTAAATATATGAGTCTGTGACAGCAGAGTCGAGAAATTCAAAATAACGCTGACTGCTCCACTGCAAATCTCCCGCCATTTTCTCAAGGATGCGAGCCCTTAACGAGAGCATGCTGTCTGCGTTCCAGCATAAGGCCGCAGCACAACGGGTCTTTTCAGCATGTCGCCTACGCTCGGATGAAACCGCACTCTGACATACTCTAACCAGGCCCCCGGTTTCAGGCCCCCAGGGGAGCGGCGAGCAGAGGACTGGGTATTGCAAAAGCAAACAAAGTTCCAGATGAGGCGCTCAGGCAGGATGTCAGCCTGGGTCTACAGAAATTCCATCCCACTGTTACACGCAACCCCATGAAAATAACCGTTCCCAAAGACAAAAGATCACATCTCCAGACAAGAACCCAAAAATGGTCTGTGGATGACTTCAGAAACAAACTATTATTTAAAATGGCATGAATAGTTTTTTATTTGCAACAGCTGTTTTGTGTACACTCAGACACTGCACTGCCATCTATTGACATGGATCAGCATGATTTTATCTGTGTTTGTGGATTACAGTAGAACTTGTGAGCATATGGGTGTGTTCACATTTGTACAGGGCTCGAAATTAACCTTTTTGCTTGGAAGCACCGGTGCTCCTAACTTAAAATTTTTTAATTTAAACCAATTTTTAATTTTTAAACCAGCCAAAATTTAGTCGAACCCACCAAAAGTTAGGAGGACAGTTACTACAAGTGTTATATTAACAGATTTAAATAGAATATAAATTTAAATAGAACCACTCAAGCTTAACGGTAAATGGCTTTAGTCACTTTCATAGCAGACTTGATGTCACTTTATCCACTCTTCGAAAAGTGTAAATGGTGGATTAACATTCATCACATGATCACCAATAAGGTGTGCTATTATTTCTAACTTTAGGTGGTTTTAAAAAACAAAATCTTCTTTTGTTATTTTCATTCTCTCGTCTTCAGCGCTTCACATTTTCATGGTTGTAGCTTCCTGTCATTTGAAGACAGAAGGCATTGACTGAATGATTGACAGCTGATATTAACCAATCCATTTGAGTTCAGTTACAGTGCAATGGGCCAATAAGAAGAGCGCAAAGGAGGGGCAAACATTGCGGGCTTTTGTTTACTTCAGCAAGTGATTTAAACCATTCCTGAGCGCTGCGTTTCACATTCTTAGGTGCAAAGGTGCCTTCTGCATGAATGTCTCCTAAATCTGTGCATCAGGTGAACATTTTGCTGTGAAAACGGGTCACACGGCAACAATTTTATGCACTCGCACAAATGCTCCCAAATATACTTTGAGGTGACACAAATAAGATTTCAGGTGCATATGCGACCAAAACGATCGTGATTTAGACCCTTGTTTGTAGTTTAAATTCTTTTGATTCATTTAGTGTGGCCAAATAAAACAGATGTATTCTTAGTTCACTTAGTGTTCACGCTACACTCTAAAAATGCTAGGTTATTTCAACCCAATTCTGAAAGTAAAACGAACTAAACCAACTGATGCTTAATTTTCTAAATGAATAGGATCAAATTTAACCCGATGTTTGGGTTAGTCCTTATTTTACCCAATTTGGGTTTAAATAAACTAGTATTTCTTAGAGTGTATTAATTTTGAAACTGAACTTAAAGATTTGCATTCACACTTACTCAATTGAACCACAACAAATTTGTAAAACATTATATAAATACACTTGGATAAAAAAAAGAAAAGAAAGAAATCACAACGCCCAAGAGTGCCTACACTCCTCATTGCAGTTAGCCTAAAGTAGTGCTGGGCCGATAAACAATATTATATCGCAATAAAATTTATGTCAATAACAATGATAAGCTCTGGACTTTTTTTACTCTATATTGATCTCAGAGCCAATTACACAACAGAAATGTGCAACAATGGGAATCTAAAAGTGTGTTGATATTAGAAATGTACCAAATTTTCGGCCACCGAAGATTTATTGGCCAAAAATATGTTGGCTCTCTATGACTCTCTAATATGGACTCTCTAATATGGACTCTCTAATATGGACTCTCTAATTTTTGTGGCTTCAGTAATTGTTGGGGTACTCTTTTAAATCTGGAAGCATTAACAACTTATATCGGAAAATATATTGTTACTGTTAAATATGGAAAATAATAATAAAGATTGCATTTTTGCCATATCGCCCAGCCCTAGCATAAAGGCACAAGTGAGTGTGCACCATTCAGGTGACAGTTTATAACGTTATTCAATAAAGAACATAGAATTTATCACCAAGCCAAATTGAGGAATTTATCCAAGTCCGTGAGGATTTTGAGGTCAGCACTTAAGGTTTGTTTTCATGAAACTAAATTCTTAAGATAACCGAGGAGAAATTATTTTATTTATTCCTTTACTATAAATCAACAACATAAACAAAAACCTAGAAAACTAAATAAAAAACAAACCAATGATTCTTTTATTATTTAACCCTTGTGTGCTGTTGGGGATGTTTTCATCCACTCTGGGGTGATTTTGAGTCTTAATTTGTCCACATCTTTCTCTGTGTTTCAGCAAATGGAAACTCTTATTTTGACACATATCTCATGCCTTTGCAATCAAAAAATGTCATTATAATGGAAGTCAATGCAGCAAAAACAGCCACGAACATAACAAAAGGGTAGTAAATTTGAACAGCACACAAGGGTTAACTACAACCAAAGCGCTATCTTGAGGCTTAAAGAGATAGCAGCATGCGAGTCATTTACTTTGTCTCAGGTATAAGTGTATTTATTCTGCATTAATACGATACAATTCACCACCAGTGTAAGAATAGACCCATGCTGACAATGAATTGCATAACATCTGACAATCAAAGAGTGATGCTTCTCCTTAAGTACGTAATTTGCCCAAGGAATTTTCTTTCGTCTAATATTTAAGAGCACAAATCCCACTCTCAGATGTTCTGTTTCTTGAGGGCTCTATTTTTCCCACTAAACGTTCCAATTTTCCTTCTTCAAAGCGACTAGTAGCGGACAAACTCGCAGTAAAGCACAGCACACAACACGTCTTATTACCCATGGAACAATGGGGCCCATTTTTCGTTCCATATTTGCACAGCATTCCTTTCTTTTCCTTCATGCCTGACATGGAGTGCCCTACTGCCAACAACCACCTGCAGGAAAGAAAATTCCAACAGCGGGTATGCAAACGCATTAAGACCGCTTTCCTGCATGCACACACATGCACACAAAGGCCCGGTGCTTTCTGCAGCCGTACTGGGATGAACCAAGCTGGAGGAAAAAAAACAGAGCGCGCACTGTTCATTCCTAAATCCCTCTACAGGGCAGCCGTGTCTGCTCCCATCCCATTAAGCCGGCCTTTAGGGAGCTGCGCTCACATCAAATTCACAACATCCTGCACACTGACTCTCTGCTCACGCTGCCAGACTTCCAAATGGCACGTCATAAGCAAGTCTGTTTGATTATCTGCTTTCCTCGGCAAACAAGATCCGCGCTGAGAATAAAAATGAATTTGGGGTTATGAAACAGAGATGCAAGGGAGCTTGGAAAAAGACGGCAAATCCTTATCTCCACGGTCTCTGTTTTGTGCCGTTATGTGGCGGCTCATCCATGACATGCACAGAGAAAATCCAAAAGAAAACAGCCTAATCCGCAGATATGACTCATTCGGTGCGGGCAGAGGCGCAATAATCCAGATGCTGATATTCCTGTGGTGTGTACTTTTATGTAATCTGCCGCGCTAATGACAAACAACCAGACTTGAAGACTTTGAAGAAGGTGAAGAATCATTATTTGTGCGAGCGATTCTTCTGTCATCATACTGACACAAGATTTCATTGGAACTATAGGGCTGTATATCGTTTCAGCATCGCTATTGTGAATCTGCAATAGTCACGTCACAAGATATCAAGCAATTTTAATTGAATTTAAACCCTTTGGACATTATAAAGTTTGCCATTTTAACAATGAATAATTGTTAAATTATTTATACAATGAAGACTACATTGTTATTTTACTGAACTTTTTTTTGTCTGAACTTGACCGAAAACCATAAAGCGATGTTTATTTTTATGTTTTAGAGCGTTAAAGAGCCCCTTTTATGCATTAATATGTCATATTTTGATTTTGGGGGTCTACAACAACAGCCTGATATGTATGCAAGGTCAAAAAACACTTTCATTGTCTTATAACATGCATTTATTTTTACCTAATAATCACAATGACTCCCATATGACTCGTTCATTGATTTATTTGTTCCCAAACCCCACCTTAGCGCGATGATAATCTTGGCTGATTGGCAGCATATTGCTCTATTCTTAACCATAAGTAATAACAATGACACACATTCAGTATTAACCCACACATCTACAAAAGTTAAACAAGGTGAAAATTGACCGCCGCACGTGTGTAGGTACAGCTGAAGGTGGCCATAGCAATGACAAACGACAGAGGATCGTGAGCTCACAAATGTATTTAAATCTGTAAACAAATCGGCATGTGCCACGTTTTCAGCGTGGCTTTAGACACGATATGTAAATATAAAGAGTTTACCAAATACACTACAAGCCACGTAGATCGATTACTAGTAACAAAACATAATTAAATACATATTTTGCAAGCTAGCGAAAACATGGAGGCAACCATTTTAATCGCACTTACTTACACTTGTGAAATGGAGGAAGAAACTGATCCATGAACTGTGTACAGAAAAAGCCCCATATGTCCATAGTCTTTTCTGATCCGTTAACAAATGGCTAACGAATCCCCCACTGCAGGGTAGATGTTTGTATTAATCAGCAGAACGTTCACTCATTAATGTTCACTCATCTTCAGTCATGATCAGTCCCACAGACACCTGCACTCTGCTAGTGTTTGAAGGGAAAGGCGCGTTCACGTTTTACCAGATCCAGCATTTCATATTTGGTATTGTTTCATATCGAGGTCAAACAGTCAAAAGACAAATCATTTAAATGACTCTGATTCAAATCTTTTATTAAAAAAAAACTAAATTGATATTTTTAAACAAGGTGCACTTTCACAAATTCATAACAGGGGCTCTTTCGTTTATTTTACAACTTTTTCAATGTTCATTTTATGCAGATGTTTTACCCTAAAGCATCATCTAAATTAATCTAAAATTATGAATTATTTCCAAATAGTCATCTTGTGAAATTATATTCACACAGCTAAATATTGCAATGTCAGTTTTTCCAATATTTTTCAACCATATTTAGGACTGGATCATGGTACTCGCCACTGCGGAGAAACCCTAGCATAGGCTGCTAAAGCGACATGGCAAACACCAGCACCCATTTATCATGAGGTGGGAACATAATCAGAAATCCACATGTGAATTTCGCAGTGTTATTTCCCCTTTGATGAAGCATTCATTTAGCCTAATTAGATTTAATACTAAGTTATTGTGTTGTAAGCATCTTTGCCCAGAGGAAGTGGTCCTCTTGCTAGGCTTAAGGGGCCAAATGCTTTTGTGTATTTGAAAAGCTTCCTTTAATCACACTGTAGCCCATATCGCCAGATTTAACCCAATTATTACAGCTTATTTTTACCCTCAAGACAGTTTTAATTCCTAATCAAAAATGGGGGGTAGGGAAATTTGCACGCAGAGATTGAGGAAAGGAAACATGGTAATTAATTATATGGGTGTTTTTAAAATTAAGCATCTAGTATAGCATTTAGCGCAAGTATATTATGTCAATATACTGTTCTGAACATAATTTGCACTCACTGTAGAGCAACGGTAACTTTTATTAAAGTGATGGTTCACCCAAAAATTCTAATTGTCAACATTTTACGTTTGACTTACTTTCATCTCAACACAGAAGATGATATTTTGAAGAAACCTGGAAACCTGTAACAATTCCATCGTTTTATTATCTTCATTACGGAAGTCAATGGTTTACAGCTTTCTTCAAATTATCTCCTGTTGTAAGGTTTTGAACCACTCAAGGGTGAGCAAATCTTCAGATGAACTGTACCTTTTAGCTGAAAAATCTTCACACACCTTTCCTGTATTCTCATGCCACACGTCAATACAAACCACTGAGATCTGACAACATGCTAATCAAACCTGAGACTTGACTGAGAACATGAAGGCTTTATTCGGGTCATCTTTCTTGTTCATTACAGATCACCACCTCTGAACCCTGTGATGACTGAATGACTGCCTCATTTAAATACATCAATGGTTAATTTTTTTTTCATGTCTTGTCATAGATATGTGCCCCTTGGTCGACATAACAAGGAGAAAGCTGTCTAGTGTGGAGATCACACTGAGTCGTGGCAAGACCTCAAACATCTGCTAAAGGTCAGGTTTCCACTGTATGGAACCAATCAATGAAGCCCATAGAGCTTCCAAACAAAGAATAGTGTTTCACACTAGAGAAGGAACCTTGCCCTTCATTTAAAGGACACTGATTTTATGCACTCTGTAATCCCCTCTAGGCAAGGCAACCCACAATCCATTGGACAAGCGACAAAAAGACATGAGAAACTTGACAGAACTCTTCGTTGGATGGATTTAACCATTTTCATTCAATCACTGGTGATGCTTCTGAAAAATGACATAAAAAACTTTTGGGTGATTTTAAGGTTCAGATTTACTAACAGCTTGTGCTAGTGCGAACCATCTATTGGTGTTTAAATTAGAGATAAAAAAAAGGCATAGTCATTATTAGGGTTAAATTTATTGCATTTGTATGGGGTTTCTCTTTCAAATTCAAATTTTATAGGAGGAGAGTATTTAAATATGTTAGGTTTACTTAGGTTTGAGCAACCATTTTACTGGCATTTGCGCCATTGCTTAATGAACATAGAAGCATGTATTACTTTGTGCCTGTGTTGTTTATGTTGAAGATCATGCTGGTCATCACTGAATTTAAGTCCTCATGAACTGGAAGCTGCGACTGTTAGATTATATATATATATATATATATATATATCTATATATCTATCGATCGATCGATCGATCGATCGATAGATAGATAGATATATTTATAGATATAGATATAGCTGTATATATAGATATATATATATAGATATATATATAGATATATAGATATATATATAGATATATATATATATATATATATATATATATATATATATATATATATATATATATATATGTATATATATATATATATATATATATATATAGAGAGAGAGAGAGAGAGAGAGAGAGAGAGAGAGAGAGAGAGAGAGATAGAGATATATATATATATATATATATATATATATATATATATATATATATATATATATATGTATGTATATAAATATCTATCTATCTCTATATATATATCTCTCTCTCTATATATATATATATATCTATCTCTATATATATCTCTATATATATATATCTATCACTATATATATCTATATATATATATCTCTCTCTCTCTCTCTCTCTCTCTCTCTCTCTCTCTCTCTCTCTCTCTCTCTCTCTCTCTCTCTCTCTCTCTCTCTCTCTCTCTCTCTCTATATATATATATATATATATATATACACACACATCTATATCTATATCTATATATACATCTATATCTATATCTATAAATCTATCTATCTATCTATCTATCTATCTATCTATCTATCTATCTATCTATCTATCTATCTATCTATCTATCTATCTATCTATCTATATCTATATATATCTATATATATATATATAGCAACGCAATTTCTAGAGAAACAGAATAGTAAATGAGATAAAAGTGGCCATGGAAAAGAGATTTGAGGAAAAGAGGAAAAGAGTTTTGGGAGAGTTAAGATTACAAAATTACAATTAAAAAAAACTAAATTAGTGCAATTTCTGATTTAAAGTAAAAAAAAAAAGTTAAAATCTTAATATTACTATCAGTCACTCATCTCCTTGCTGGTGAGAAGAGAAAGGGCCAGTAACGATAACCAAAAGCAAGATCATTCTAAATATTTCAGTATCGATATACTGATATGACAACACTACATTCAAATGTAAAAAATGATTTTGATCTAAATTATGCAATATTTCATCTGACACAAGTTTGTTAACATAATAGTAGGGTGTGAAGAGTACAACCACAATCTCATTCCACACATGATAAGCCTAATTTTATAATATTCATATCCTCCAAAATGATGCAGTTACATGGTCAATAGATACAGTATAGAAATAAATAATAATAAAATTTATTAGCCATGTGAAAATGTGTACTTTTGAACAATACCACACAAAAAAAAAAAATCTCTCTAAATCAACAATTCGGCTTATACATTTCTATTGCTCCACATTAAACAGTCATACAGCCCAGCTGTAATTCATTGTGGGATATTCAGCCACTACACAGAACAATGTAAAAATTGGCACATGTTTGCATCAAAGGTTTCTCGAGAGCAGCAGACACAGTTCCACCAGATGATGAATAGAACAGATTTCAGCATTGTTCCTGGACGATCCTTTGCTTGCTGTAATTGCGCTCAAATTTCCCAGGAGATTTTCACTCAATCTAAAGTGCAGCAGGCACATGTGGTGCCCTACATGCCAAAGGTATGTGTAGATATGTGTGTGTGTGTGTTTGTGTATCTCAAAGGCTGTTTCGGCTCCAGGCGTGTACACACCTCCCACTGGGCCTCTCTTTAAAGGTGTGTCATGCTCCACAATGCCACCTCCAGCTTGTGGGTGTTGCTTTTTAGCCCCAGGCACAACAAAACTCAATAAATACGGGCTCTCGGCAACCCCCTTCAGATCCTGTCAAACTGCCACCAGAGTCAAAACGTGAGACAAAACAACCACTTACTCTCAAATGTATATTCCTGTCCTAAACTGGATTTAGACACAAAGGGCTTCATAAAAAAAAAACATCATGCTGAATTATGACACTTTATTTTTCATGTGCTCTGCTTTCCTGTGTCCACACAGAACTTCCACATGCAGCATTGGGTAATAATGTGTGACTACTAAGAGGGAAGTTGAGATATTGCACTCTAATATTGCCGTCCGGAAGTGGGACAGTCTTACTCAAAGCAAATCACTCATGTCGGAATTGCAATCCCGTTACCTTTATGAGCCAACAAGAGTTCACTTGTTCAGAGCAAATTTAATTAAGAGCACATTCCAGCAGGCTTGTCAAATAGCATGACTGCCACCTCAGATGGAAGTGCTAAAAAAAAACAAGCCCTTAGAGTAACAGTCCATTTATTTGATTTGTGAATAAATGCCCGGGAAATGAATATGGGTCAAGGAAGAAATGTCTCGTTTTGGGGCGCACGTCAATGTACGAAATAATTTTATATGCAAATAAAACATATTTGGTGCAGTTAAAGTGTCTACTTTATGACTTTAGAATAACTTTACTTGAAATTAAATGCTAAAAAATGTTGAAATGGTTCCAAACGACAAAACATTACACCTTCAAGTGAATAAAAACAAATATATGTTTTACCATGAGAGTTGACAACAACCAGTGGACTCAGTCCCTTATATGCAGCATGGTTTCTGCTACATTCATTCTTCCATGGTGGGGCATCACACAAAAATTAATTCCCATCATGGCTACATTACAGGTTCTCATTCAAAATGTTCAGTTCTTGCCATTTTGTTCTGCGTTATTTGTTTAACCCTTTAAGGTTATATGCTGACTGACTGGAAAGGGCTGCGCGATGCATGAGGCCAGCAAACAGGATGTAGTTTTCAGTTAAGACAATCACAGTTTCCATAATTATACTTTATTTAGATAAAG
Organism: Danio aesculapii; assembly: GCF_903798145.1. Taxonomy (NCBI): domain Eukaryota; kingdom Metazoa; phylum Chordata; class Actinopteri; order Cypriniformes; family Danionidae; genus Danio; species Danio aesculapii. The sequence continues at coordinate 10,113,734 of NC_079446.1, forward strand.
GTCTGTGGTTCTACATACAATGACTTTATCTTGCTGGAGTTTATGGCCATTTCACTTTACTTCAGGATGCATCAATACTGGTCTATTAGTGACATTCATAAATATTCCTAGCAAATCTAATAAATGTTGCAGATATACTTGCATAAATGCACTAAATCACATTTGAGCAGCGTACATTTTAGGGCATGCAAGAAGTTTTGTGCATGAACAAAGTATATTGGCACGTAAGCGAAGAGATTTGCATGCTCGTTAGGCATGTGCCGGTATCACATTTTCATGCTGCGATTAATTGATTGAGCTTTTATCACGGTATACGGTATTATCACGATATTGTAATTTTACTAGAGAAACAGGTAAAAAAAAAAAAAAAACTTCAGTTTCGTCAACTTAGTAACTTTAATAACTTTTTAATTAACTAAAAGTACTTCAAACATTTAAATACAAATAAATATAAATAAAACAATACACAATATAAAAGTAAACTTGAGCAATTATATCAAAGTGAATGTGCAAAGGGAAACCGTCTTCAAACTGCCTGCTAATGCATGGGTAAATCTTCAAAGGGAACAGTGTTACATTTTAACCTTTCACCTCATCCTGCTTGCTGTTTCACTATCTAAACAATGAAAACATAATATAAGTCAAATTTGTTTCATTTTGATATTTGACTTACACGGTCTCTTTTGCAGAATATCAGTTTTAATAACCAATAATGGCCATTATAACAGTATAACGTACATTAAATTTAAACGATAAAGGTAAGCAATCAGTCAATGTGCAGAATCAGTGTATGTGGTTACATAAATTAATATATTAGCTTATCTTTGCACTCAGCCAAAACAGTTAACTGAGAACAAGTGATTCAAAAGACATAAGAATTGTTAGATAGAGACAACAAGAGGAATTCAATATCACGTTTAACAACTATAGTGAGATGAGACCATCCAGCAGATGAACTGTCTGACATGCACTGAACTCTCACCTGGGGTTTATGCCGACCCGCTGAACTAGTGGCTGCAGCTCTGGGCAGAGAGTGTGTGGTCACGTGATTTGCGTTTTTAGCCGTGTACTTGAATGAACAGAGAACTTTTCAGAATCGCTAAATGAAACGGCGGTGTATTTCCCGCGATTTCTCTGCGCCTCCCTTGCGTTTCTTCTCTCTGACTCTCGACTATTTTGACAAATACACACAGACGACGCACGCTCACACGGAGTCCAAAATAGGAGTTTGTGATTTGGCCAGCCCAATGTCAATACCGATAAGAGCCAATGGGCTGCAGAGTGTCACATGGACCGGCCCGGTCTGTCTGTCCGGGAAAAAAAGCATCTACTTTCAGAGAGTCACAGATCACAGCAGCGTCAATCAATAAGGCAGAAAAAAACAATAGGCTGCTAAGCCTTTTATGGGCCGATCAACTCATAAGACGATGATCAGCCCGGCCCAAAAAGTACGTCGGCCCACCGGGAAAGTGCCCGGTTTGCCAGATGGCCAGCCCGCCCCTGCGTGTGAGGATTATAGCGCGGTGGCAGCGGCGGCGCGCACTGCGCACACAGGGCTTCTACATGTGGGGATTGTTTACATCAGAGTGCGCATCAGTTCTGCGCAGCATATACGCAGTGTTTCTTCAAGCGGTTGATGGAAAATAAGCTAAGGCGCGTTCCAAGAATATAAATTCGGATCTATTATTTTTCACGGTATTTTGAAGTGCCCGCGATAACAATATCGTGCATATTCATTACCGTGATTTATCGCATTACCGAATACCGGCACAAGCCTAATGCTCGTATAACATAAATGCGATCTTAACTTGTAATACTGCGCTTTTAACGCCAAAGGCAGTCAGATGATCTGTGTACGAGGCCTGCCACCATAGCTGGAAAAAAAATCAGGGTAAACACTGTACAGTTTATTAATACATCTATTCATGGTGTAGTAAACCAAGTTACGTGGCTGATAGTTTGCATTAGGGCTGGGCGATTAATTAAAAAGTTATCGAAATCGACATTCAGAACCTATAATCGATCAAATTTTTACAGGTCAATTTTTTCAATTACTTTTCCTAGTTTTGACTGTTCTTTTTGTGCAATGTGTGTTTTAGTTTTAGTTGTTCAATGTTGATGTTCAATAAATAATCATAGATACTAGATAGTGTGTGTTTCTTTCAATTATTTTAAAATCAACAAATGCATTGTTCATTTTAAAATCTCTCACTTGTAATATGCGAGCATATTTACTGTACAAAACCTGTCAATGAACTATGAGAGCAAAAAAATTAAAGAAAGAAATAATATAATCGTTCAATAATCGTAATCGAGTTAAAATGTTCAATTAATCGAGATTTTGATTTTGGGCCAAACCGCCCAGCCTTAGTTTGCATGATAATCTGAAATCGTTTTACCGTTCAATTATTAGTTTCACTATTAGAAGTAATGTTTTTGGTATTAAGTGTTTTAAAATAAATTCTTTATTACTTTACAACAGAGTAAATCTTTTAAAATGAGCTATATATGGTGTAGAAATACTAATTTAGCATCTTATTCACATTTCTGACAGGTAGAGAAAGGTTAGCACTGACAAATATGTCCTAAAGTTCTTAAATATAAGTAATATTAACTATAAGTAATATTTAATGCATTTTTGCATTAATTGATTTGTTTATTTATTCTAAATACTAAGGCTAATATTGTAAAAAAAACTGACATTGCAACATTTTGTTTTTCTGTGATACATATTGTGATTTGAATATAATTTCACAAAATGACTATTTGGAAAGAATTCATAATTTTACATTGATTGGGATGATTTTTACAAGAGTGACTGCATAAGAATGCCGAAACAAAATACAATTAATTTAAGAACAGATGAAAACAATAGAACAAAGATAAAAATGAAATAAACATTGATTTACGTAGAGTTTATAGGTGGAGTCTAACAGAAATGAGGTACAGAAATGCAATAATCAAATGTAAAATATCACATTCCTCATTGCATAAATAATTAAACGCACTGAATCTTTGTTAAAGTGGTAAACTTTATGATTTCTTATCCAAATGGTTTAAATTCATTTGAAATTGCTTAACATCCTGGGATGTGACTATTGCAGATTCACACATTGCTATATCGATGGTAACACGATCTATTGTGTAGCCCTACTAAATACTCATTTTCTAGGCACTACAAAGTAAATTCAGATGAATTAGTGATGTGGGATAACTCTTAACATGTGGGATAACTATTACATTGTCACACTATTGTTATAAACAAGACACATTCTATTGTACAGGAAAATTCTAATGAAAAATTTTAGCTGTTTTTGCATTTTCTTTTTTTGAGGCTTGAAACCCCCTTTTGTCTTTGACCCATATACAGTACAGTCTAAATGGCAGACATCTGGTTCCGCTTAAGAGCACGTTCAACAAAAGCAGAGAAGGATCAGCACAAGGAGATAGGGCGAGAAGCCTGGCTTGGCTCAGTTGTCCATTCCCGCCTACAGAAAGCCTTGTTTGTGTTTCATTGCTGAGCATTTGCTGTCTTAACTCGAGCTGAAAAGACTCAGAAACCAACAGAAACGGTTTCAATGCAACCAAAATTACAGGAAGTCCCACATAAACTGAGCAAGAGAAATAAATTCCCAGCCTTTCTAATGTGAGAGTGATTCAGAAATAAAGGGGGAAAAAAAATCTCTGCGTGTGTCATTGCCGAGCATAACAGGATATACGACACTTCTTGCTCATTGCATCACCCCAGAGCTATTCAGACCTCCATCGCTAATGTGTCCGTTCACACACAGAGAGGTCAGCCAGTGTGGCTCCAATAAATGCACTGACACACTTTGATGTTTGACTGTAGCGATACCCTAAATGATTTCACCTGTGTACGTTTACATCAATTAAATGATTAAATATGCATAATTGCACTCAACTGTTTTGAAGTGCAGCCATTTCACAGCAAGACACAGGCGCTGTTCCAAACGCCAAGCGAGCTGCCTTGCTGTCTGCGTACTACATGGACAGCAAATCCTAACTGAATTGGATCCACATAGGTAGGGGTGTGTGATATGAATTGTCTATAATTCTGTTATAATTAGTTTATTAAGATTGTGCAACAGGGTTAAGTCAAATTTAAGACTTTAAGACCTTTTTAAGACCATGAAGAATGAAACTTCAGACTTATATATGGCTAATCGCTAAAGATTTTTTAATGGCCCATAAAGAAAAATAATTCCTTGCCCTATCTAATATGATTTGCCTGTAATTCTTTATTTCTTAGCCAAATATTTTAAATGATGTGTCAAAACAAGCAGACCCTAGTTATATACATATTCTTTTTGCAACATAGCCATTAAACATAATTAACAACAAAAAACTCTTTAAAATTAAATGTATTCAGATGTACAGATGTATTATTGAGATGTATTTGTTGGTGATTGGATGTGTTGAATCGATTGGATAGCTTTACATTAACAAAGGAAAATTAAGACTCATTTAAAATGATTTTAGACATACAAGACAATATTTCAGTCACGTTATAACTTTTTAAGACCCTGCAGATACCCTGGTGCAAGCTTATACTGAATATGTTACTAATATACTAATTTATGGCATTTGTATGGGTTTCTCTTTCAGATACAAAATTTACAGGAGAGTCATGATATCACATTGCATGTTATTATTTCACAAAACAAGACTTGAAACTGAATGCTTTCACTGCGTGATGAAACAATAATCTCATAGCATTGTAAATAGTGAGTAAATGCTTTTAAGCTGCATTAAACAGCTTCTGTGCCACTTTTGAAGGCAAAGTTTCATTTTGTTGATATTGATTTAATTTCATTGGCAACAGAGATATTTTTATATCACTCTGATTAAATTTATTGATTAAATGTGAGAACATGACATTAGCTGATCTCATTTTAATCATCTAATGAGGTTATAAAAAAATCCCCCAGAAATTAATTTTTGGACTAAGACTTTGAAAAATATGGAAAGCTTTGGGAAACATGCCTAATCCATTTAAAGTAAAACAAAAACAAAAACAGAGCATACACACAAACACTGTGTAAATAACAGTTCTATTTAGTTTTGAACTTATTTTACCCATTTTATTTTTATAATAATTTTATTCATAATTTAGATTCTTTTTTATTATTATAATGTACTTTGATAATATTTTTCTCACTATTACATTTGGAATTGACATTTCTCTTTTTTGTCCACCATCCTAAACAGATTCTTCACCACAGACGATTCGCTCCCCTATATTTGCTAAGAGAATAATTACCTAATTGAAACGATTTACATCAGATCTGCATAAAAAATTAACTGTTTACATTAGTAGATTAAAGATGAAAAAATTAGGACGTTCTTGCCCTTGGTTTTCAGATACTTATTTAACAAACTAACATTACAATTTTTGGGTTTATGTTCTGCTTTATTGCTTTGTTTGGAAAGCTTTGGGAGTCAGGTGTCAGCATCATGCCTAAATAATCTCATATTCACATCCAGAAAATATTTTTTTTTATTTATTTTTTAACATCGCACACCCCTACGCATATATGTGACCGATTTAGATTGCAAGTCAATGTGTTAAACAAAAACACTGTTCACATGGAGCACAAGGGAGGATTTGAAAAGCTAGCATTACAATATTCTAAGTAATAAAACACAGTGTACACAGATAATGTGTAAAATATGTTTTAATTAGATGAGAACTATTTTAGCACCCGTTTTTATATTACTATAATCTATTATTCATTATATATTTTCTAACTATTAAACAATTTGTAATTAACATTTCTCTTACTTTGTCCACCATACTAAATGGATTCTTCACCACAGCCTATTCGCTCCCCTATATTTGCTATGAGAATAATTAACTGATTGAAATGATTTACATCGGACTTGCATGAAAAATTTATTGTTTACGATGGTAGATGAAAGACTGAATTGGGACATTCCTGCCACTGGTTTTCGGATACTTGCATAACAAACAAGCATTCCAATTTTTGGGTTTATGTTCAATTTTATTAATTTTTTTGTAAAGCTTTGAGAGTCAGGTGTCAGCAACATGCCTAAACCATCTAAATTACTAACACAAACATATTCACATCCCAGAAAATATGTATTTTTATTATTATTTATTTTTCAAAAACACTGTTCACATGAAGCACAAGGGAGGTTTTGATATGCTAGCATTACAATAAATGCAGAGCGTACACACATATTGTATAAAATTTGTTTTAATTAGATTAGAACTATTTTAGTATCCATTTATATGTTTTATATTACTTTAATCTATCAATTGACATTTATCTTTCTTTGTCCACCATCCTAAATAGATTTTTCACCACAGCCTATTCGCCATCACCATATTTGCTCCTTTCTATTAGCCATGAGAATAATTAACTGATTTAAATGATTTACACAGGACCTGAGGGAATAAACTATTGTTTACATTAATAAATGAACAATTAGGACATTATTTAACAAATTAGATGAATTCCAATTTGTAGATTTATGTTCTATTTTATTCCTAAGAATGAGCTTTTCACTATAAAAATGTCAATAAAGAAAAAGCAAGCCTCAAATATACCTGAATAACGTAATTAATTACCTGTTGCATTTTACTTAGCATGAAGACTAGCTATCATTCTCCAGTGATGGACGACAAAATAACCTTTTGAATTTCATACACTAGATGGTAGAGTATACATACTGCACAATATATTAGATCGTCATTTGGCACACGCCTGTGCACGTTTTCAAATGACATCTGCAATGCAAACACTGCAGATAATGAAAACTGTAGGTTTTTCAGCAGGAATTAAGTGCAAACCTGCACAGTGATTCACACCGCTGGGCTGCTGTTGCTATGGGATACAGTACAATCAAAGGACTGAGATGTCATTTTATCGGTGTGTTTAAAAAAAAACAACCACAGCAGAACTAAATCTGAAGTGCCATTTTATGGTCGAGCAAGTCAACAAGACATTTTAAAAGACATCATTAGGGCTAAAACAATAAAAAAACAGGATTGAGGCCGATACTGAATAGTGAATAATATTGCTATTCTACAACAATGAAACAGTGTTGACTAAAGCTTGTCGTGTAATTGTTGTTATAACAGAGGAGCTTAGTAACATTTTGACTGAAGGGTAGTTTGTTCCAGAGAGGTCTGGCTGGTACAGGACAAAGGTCAGCCCAGGTTAAACAGGACCAATTCCGGGAAGAGCATTTTTGTGCCATGCGCAGCAAGCTTTTTTGATCTTCATTAGAGAATTTATAATAGAAATAAAGGTTTTGTCAGTGGAACGTTGTCAAATGTAAGGATTTAAACGATTATTAACAGACTTAAATGTCAGAGGCACTGAAAAAAGTGATAGAAATAGCACATTTCACCATTCTAGCTCCTAAATGTTTGAAAAGTTTTCTGCATAATTACAAAAGCTTGTAACATACAGTATGCATACTGCACATATATTTATTTATTTATTAATTTTTGTATAATTATTAGCTATGTCTATTCAAATGAGCTGGCTAAAATAATATCATATGCCATAATAAAGTTTGCTTTGATGAACAATATCAAAAACTAGGGCTGCGCAATATATGGTTTTAGCATCGATGTCTCAATGTGTGAATCCCCAATAGTAACATAGCAGGATCTGCAATGTGGAGTCTATATTATAGCTGACCAGGTAAACATTTTCGAACACATGTAAACTGTGGATTCATTTCAGTTTGATCATAATCAATTGAAAGTTTATCAGTTGCGTATTATTGGTAAGGATTTTAAGTGAGTTTAAAAGAGTAATCATTACATTATGTAGCTTTTAACAGATTCATTTTATTTAATTATTTATACAATGAAGACAATACGACTTTTGATTTACGTTTGATTTTAATTCTGCACCTGAATAGTGTTTATTTATATTGTTACTTTATCTATCATTGCTGGTAATTCATTAATTATATTTCCTGTAAATGCACTCTATAAGATTGTCCCAAATAATATAAAAGCATTACTTATTTACTTATTTCTAAATTTAGTTATTCAAGTTATTTGGTGAAATATTGCAATATAAATTGCAGAAAATAAAAATATCGCAATATACGTTTTCAATATCGTGCAGCACTAAAACCATATCACATGTGCTATTCACATTTACATTAGGCATAGGTTGGTATAAGTTTCTGATGCATGTAAGATTCTGTATGATAACCTTGGATAAAAATATCATGGTATCACAGTATTGCGATTACTTATCTTTTAAAATGTCTTAGTAAAAAACAACTTTTTTTCCCATTGAACACAATATATTTCATTTTAGGAAACATTTATAATATTTTGGAGCAGTAAACATGTCATCAGTAAACATGTTAAATAATTTAAATAAATCGCTGACTTCTGCTGTCTTCATTAGTTTCAAAAACACAGATTTATTTACAATACATGAAAAAAACTGACTTACATTTACCTTAGGAATGATATATAATAATTTTGTTTTCAGTTTAATACTTTGACTTTTCCAAACTGTGGTAAACCTTGAAACCGGTTATCGTCCATTATGGTTATTTAATAAGGTTGTTTATGTTGTTGTTTTGACACTAACATAGACTTAAGATAATGATGTACTCTCAAATATGGCGGCTATTTGTAGCAAAACCATAAAAAAATATATTTTGGGTTCCCCAAAGAGCATTGCAGATTTTAGTCATCTAAAGAACCTCTTTCCACAATAAAGAGCATAACATGCTAACTAATTAAATTCCATTTCATTATTTTCCAATTATTTCAAATTTTTCCAATTCAGCACAGTGGAAATTAGAGAGCCTTTCAAAACATAAGAGCAAAAAAAAAAACTTATTATTTCCAGACAGGTTTCCTAAATACAAACAAACCGAGCCAGACAATATGCTCCTAGTAACTCGTTCTCTATTCAGATTTTTCACAACAATGTTCGGTTTTTAATTGAAGGTTGTTGCTTTTTCGTGAAAAGGCTGACAAGAAAGCACAAGGGAGAGAGCATATATCTAACTCAGTAACAGAGTACAAAAGTTCAATGTTTTTCCACCTCATTGCATTCACTTATGCGGTGTCCTTCAACACTCCTGCAAACTACTGTCGCAATCCGCCCCTGAAAGCGAACACGCTAGAATGCTCTGCATTTGGGTTAACGCTCCCTTCCACCTTTAATGTTTAAACTCGTGGCCTGTCAGCCATAAACCTCTCCTGCCGATAAGTGTAATTTCTCTCGTTCAAACTAGTATTTTACAACCGCACAAGATTACAGGAGGGGTCCTTCATATTATGTAAGTCTAATCCTCTGACAATTAAGATAGGAAATATGTCACCGACATGCCTCAGACAGAACTGTTGTCATTCCAAAAGTAACGGCGCACAAAGGAAAGAGTCTGCAATAAATCTTTTTAGAGAAGATATGGAAACCGAGTATTACTGTCAAAGGAAAACAGGGTTAAAGTGTCAGTCAGACTGAACAAAGAGCAATCTCTCTGTAGGTTAACTCTGGTTCAGGGGAATGGCTGAACATAGCGGCCTTTATGCTGTGCTGCAGTGGGGGAGGGCGGTGAACGACCACCGATCTCATGTTACGAGCTGTTTTCTTAAGCCACAAATCACATGGCCACTTCCAGCACTTTACAGCCAGTTGTTACCAATGTTATTGAGCGCTGTTAATGAAAGCTGCACTGGCATTTTTTGCAATCAGAGAATTTTCAGCCATCGTCCCTGACAGCTTTGCAAATAAAAACGGTTCAATATCATGGGAAGAAAAGGCTGGAAAAGTAATCAATAAATGTGTACATGATTTTGGACCATAGAAACTATTTATTACATACATATTATGTGCTAACATATATTGGACATATTAGATTAAACAATAGTGAGCAATTGTATGAGAACAATATGAAATAAATCAACTAAATCAAGTTAATCTTATAATGAAAGCAATCTGTTGGAATTTTACTGTAATTTTGTCTATTTTACTTTAGTTTATATTTAATCAATTTCCACGTTGCCATTTTCCATGTTACTATATTCTACTTTCATTTCTTTCCATACTAGACTAAAGCTGAATACTTTTCAGAAAAAAACAAACACACAAAACCATTTACAGCTTGAACTTTCAGCTGCAGGGCAGCTATTGAGTGTGGAAAGTTCTGTGTGCTGATTAGCAGCAGTACAGTTGGTGACCTCAGGACACAGCCCTGAAAACAAACGGCCAGCGTACTGTACACACTTCTATACACACAATGACAGGAGCCGCTCCATTCATCTCCTCCGCATGAGAGCTGTCTTACTGATCAAAGAACGAGTGGGATTTTGCCACAGTGGATAAGAGATTAGTGTAAAGGCTTATCTTTGAAACATTTTTTTTTCATGCTTTAAATTAAAATGCTTTTACACTTTTAGATAACATGATCATTATTTTAAAATGCATTTAAAAATAATGTTTTATAACTGAAGATTTATATTAATCAGAAGGTCATAGATAGAATAAGCCTTACTAATAATTAAAAATAGCTAATCATATTTTTAAAATGGCATTTTTGCATTTGATTAGAGATCTTTAAATACTACAAATATATGTAGTGTATTATAATTTCTTAAGGCGGGTTGACTATATTTATGTATACGTTATTAAATTAAGCATTGACAAAATAATAAAGTAACAATATTTTTTGTAAATATAACAGGAGCCTAGTAAGTAGTGAAAGTATACATGTATTCATGAAAATAGGTCAGAATTGCTTTATGGCCCGGGCCATTTACACAGATGTGTAACATTTGGTCCATCTGTTTGCAAAATACTAGATTACAAAATGTACCATTACAAACACTTTGATTTATAATAAGTAAACGAAACTGTGAAAAACAAAAAAACACTGCAAATCAGGATTTTGATGGCTTTCAATAGTTCAACGCAAAACACTAACGTAAGTTAAACAAGTCCCTGGATGAAAATGATCTCGTTACATGTCACACACTCTACGTTTAACAGCATGTTATGTACAAAGAGAAAATGTCTTAAATAAGGTACAAAAGTCACAAGCTGACAACTGTTATTACGATCCACCAACGCTGACTGGGATCCAAATAGAGCTCTACTACACGACTCCATTGCCTGACTGACTTCCAAGCCTGTTTCCATGTAGCTACCCAACGGTCAAAACCTAGAATAATCTGACGCTTAACAGTTTATTCAACAATGCCATATTCTCACTGAGTTCCCTGGGTGTAATATGTATTTTTCGTAGCTTGTATGCCGTTGTCTTACCGTCAGCTCGGGATTGTCGTGGTCGCGGTGAGTGACGGCTCGGATGACTCCGGCTCGCCATGACCAGTGCGCGATGTGCGCGGGATCCAGCGGCTCCTCTCCGCTCACACACAGGAACCGCTTCCCGACCACCATGGCGAAAAACCCTCGAAAACTTCAACGCTCGCACCCTACCGACCGCACATTTACGCCGTCAAAGTGCGTTCTGAACAAAGAAAAAGAAATAACCGTGATTTTTTCGCCTTTTTGCGTGTCGACCGCAACCCGGGGGATTTAAATTTCTCTCAGCCTCCACCCGCGAATGGTCGCTCTCGCGCTCCGTGAAACTGAACACTGGGCCGTTTCACTGCGAACGTAAAACTTGGTATCCGTCCGCCTCACACTAGTACTCACGAGCCTCTGTGAAACCGCAAGCAGGAAGATTTCTACGTCCGCCAGACAGATTCATTCTCAAGCTGCTTTACTCCTACTATATGCCAGAGCGCTGGAAATAGTGCTTAGTTGTTGTTTTTGTTTATTTTGGGAGCGCCGCAATGAAAAGCAGAAAAATAAACAGTAATAATAAATAAATAAATAAATAAATTCAAAGGTGAATGGAGGTTTTCAGACATCAAAACAAAAGTATAATGCAGCTGTCATTCAGTGTAACAATATTTATATTTAACAAAAAACAATATTTATCGTTTATAGCAAACAATTCAATTCAATTCAATTATAGCAAACAGTGATATATTTATATACATAAATACACAACCGGTCAAAAGTTTGGGGTCAGTAAGATTTTGAAATGTTTTAAAATAAGCTTATTCTGCTCACCAAGGCTGCATTTATTTAATTAAAAAAAACAGTAGAAATTGTAAAATTGTGAAATGTTGCACTATAAAATAACTGTTCCAAAGTCGTTTATAATTTAATAATTTATTGATGATTTTTCAGCTTTATTACTCCAGTCATCACAGTCCAATTATCCTTTAGAAATCACTTTAAAATTTATTATTATTATTATTCATTCATTCATTTTCTTTTCGGCTTAGTCCCTTTATTAATCTGGGTTCGCCACAACAGAATGAACCGCCAACTTATACAGCATATGTTTTACGCAGCGGATGCCCTTCCAGCCGCAACCCATCTCTGGGAAACCCATACACAACCATTCGCACACATACCTACACTATAATCAATTTAGCCTACCCAATTCTCCTGCACCGCATGTCTTTGGACTGTGGGGGAAACCGGAGCACCCGGAGGAAACCCACGCAAATGCAGGGAGAAAATGCAAACTCCACACAGAAACGCCAACTGACCTAGCCGAGGCTCGAACCAGCGACCTTCTTGCTGTGAGGCAACAGCTCTACCTACTGCGCCATTGCGTTTCCTTTATTATTATTATTATTATTATTACTTTTATTATTATTATTATTATTATTATTATTATTATTATTATTATTATTATTACTTTTATTATTATTAATATTAATATTAATATTAATATTATTATTATTATTATTATTATTATTATTATTAATGGTAATAGTAATAAAAGCGATAATGACTAGAGTAATAGTTTCATTTAAAATTACATACAACAAAAAAGTTATTTAAAATTTTATTACATATTTAACAATTTAACAATTTTTTTACAATTAATAAATAGCGTCATGATAAACAGAAACATTTTCTTTAAAAAACATGAAAAAAAAAACTACTTTTGACCAGTAGTATATCTACCAGTAGTCTATCTATTATACCAACTAATATTTAACAGAGCAAGGAAATTTTCACAGTATGACTAATAATATTTTTTCTTCTGGAGAAAGTCTTATTTGTTTTATTTTAACTAGGATAAAAGCTGTTTTAAATTTTTTAAAAAACATTTTAATACTTATTTGTTAGCAACTTTAAGCTATATTTTTTCGATAGTCAACAGAACAAACCATCGTTATACAATGACTAATAACTAATTGCCCTAACCAGCCTAGTTAACCTAATTAACCTAGTTAGTCCTTTAAATGTCACTTTAAGCTGTATAGAAGTGTCTTGAAAAATATCTAGTCAAATATTATTTACTGTCATCATTGCAAAGATAAAATAATTCAGTTATTAGAAATGAGTTATTAAAACTATTATATTTAGAAAAAAATCTTCTCTCTGTTAAACAGAAACTGGGGAAAAAATAAACAGGGGGGCTAATAATTCCAAGGGTACATATACATACATACATATACATGACCCTTGTTTTTTTATTTAAATAACTAAGTCAAAATATGTATATTGTTTTTTATGTACATAAAAATAATTGTTACACTGAATAATAATGCAGCTTTATTTCAATCACATTTTATTTTCCAAATGTTATTTGAAACATTACAGTGGACTTGTATATAAAATATTACTTTATTTCCATTTAAGGGTTTTCTACAGCTGTAACACTTTTGTTTCTGTAAAATTATTTAATTACTTTTAAAGTGAATAAATTTTATATAAATAATAAATGTTGAAATCATAAATATATACAGATGCATATAAGCATGTTAAATCTAAATTCAATTGCAATTATATAAATATTTATTAATTATATAAATGGTGACACAGTGGTGCAGTAGGTAGTGCTGTCGCCTCACAGCAAGAAGGTCGCCGGTTCGAGCCTCGGTTGGCGTTTCTGTGTGGAGTTTGCATGTTCTCCCTGCGTTCGCGTGGGTTTCAATCGGGTGCTCCGATTTTCCCCACAGTCCAAAGACATGTGGTACAGGTGAATTGGGTAGGCTAAATTGTCCCTAATGAATGAGTGTGAGTGAGTGTGTATGGATGTTTCCCATAGATGGGTTGCAGCTGGAAGGGCATCCGCTGCATAAAACATGTGCTGGATAAGTTGGCGGTTCATTCCGCTGTGGCGACCCCGGATTAATAAAGGGACTAAGCTGAAAAGAAAATAAATGAATGAATAATTATATAAATATGAATATATGTGATTTTTTTTCTTTAAAACACATTTTCGTTCTTTTTATTGTCGTACAACCATACAGACAAAAAAATCTGATTACCTTTTGTGTTCAATTGTGTTTCACACTTTTGCGAGTTTGTATCCGCCACAATAGCTGACCTGTGGGCTATTCGCTGATGAGCACAAGAAGGGGGCTGATGTTAGAGAGGCTCTGGATACAATCAGTCTGTGTCACCTTTAGGTCAGAGCAGAAGATGGAGACAGATATCTCATGGCTGATAGAATCACAAATCATAGAGTGCCGCTGAGATGGTTGCTGGTCCTGCAGACACTCTGTTGAAAGCAGAACGGCTAATCTCCGTCTCCGTCTGTCTAAAATGTCGAATACAATATGGCACAAATCCAATTTAAAGCTACTTGAACATCAATGCCAGCGGTGGCGAGAACGCAACAAAACAGTAATACATTTTTCGTTCTTCACACAGAGTAGTGAAGTAGCATTGGCCTATATAAAATAATAATTACAACATACTATGCTTCACTGTTTGAATATACTGTATAATATGGGTTCACTCATCATCCTTTTACATAAACGTATCACAGGTGAAAGAAAGGATAGATGAATGAAATAATTACCTTTTGCTAAATATACAAAGTTCCATATTATAATCCAACATTTACTTATTACATCTTATTACTACTTATTACACAAAAAGAAAAGAAAATGCTTAACACCTCAGATGTTTAATTACACGAAGCTGAAAAAATATCAGAATATGTATATTTTCTATATTTAAAAAATGTATATGTGAGACCACAATTCACAGATGTCATCTGTTGGCAGATGTATTGCACTACTCAAGATGGAAGTTCTGTATGTATTTCAATCTGTTTGAATAGATTGTTATTGAGTATTTTCATTGTCATAAGGTGTTATAATGTAGTAACGCAGAAACTGTTTGCACTTTCTCTCTAAGACTTTTCTTTACATGCGAAAGTGTATATTTAGCAGCTGTTAGCTATATGACATCTTTGTTTAAGTAGCTACTTTCAATCTATCACTTTAAATTTTGATGCCATTTCAAGAATTAAACTAATAGATAGATAGATAGATAGATAGATAGATAGATAGATAGATAGATGGATAGACAGACAGATAGATAGATAGATAGATAGATAGATAGATAGATAGATAGATAGATAGATAGATAGATAGATAGATAGATAGATAGATAGATAGATAGATAGATAGATAGATAGATAGATAGATAGATAGATAGATAGATAGATAGATAGATAGATAGATAGATACTGTAGATAGATAGATAGATAGATAGATAGATAGATAGATAGATAGATAGATAGATAGATAGATAGATAGATAGATAGATAGATAGATAGATAGATAGATAGATAGATAGATAGATAGATAGATAGATAGATAGATAGATAGATAGATAGATAGATAGATAGATAGATAGATAGATAGATAGATAGATGGGTGGGTGGATGGATGGATGGATGGATAAACCAATAATCAATAATTAAATTTAAAATCCTAAGATAAACAGATAGATAGATAGATAGATAGATAGATAGATAGATAGATAGATGGATAGATGGATAGATGGATAGATAGATAGATAGATAGATAGATAGATAGATAGATAGATAGATAGATAGATAGATAGATAGATAGATAGATAGATAGATAGATGGATGGATGGATGGATGGATGGATGGATGGATGGATGGATGGATGGATGGATGGATGGATAGATAGATAGATAGATAGATAGATAGATAGATAGATAGATAGATAGATAGATAGATAGAATATATAAAATTCCACCAGTCCATTTAGCATTAAAATGACAACGAGATCAAAGAGTTTCTATTTTCAACGCTTTTGTGTCTGATTGGTCCTTTTCACATCCCGGTGTCTGTAAACGAATCAGCGTCGAATGCGTTGAGTGTATGAGGTTAGCGTCATTCAAACGATGTCACTTAACAAACATTTAGCGTATCCAATCAACGCTCCGAGTTTTATGTAAACAAGTCCCAGTAGCCAATCCCATAGCAGGAATATCGGGTCCTTAAATCAAATTATTTCTGACGTCAACCTGAAAGCGCACCTTTTACAGAAACGGCATCGGTTTGGGCGAGAGCACGAAGAAGATGGGCACAACAACAGTGTCAATAGTTTAAACTCCCTTTGTCTCCGTAGTTAGTTTTAAACGAGATGTTTGTGTCTAACATCGATTAATGAGTGAACGGAGGCTCTCAGGAGACCGTTGGTGTTTGTCCTCGTTTGAAGTTGGACACTGAAGTTGTAAATAAGGTTAGCTTAGCTAGCATCTTTTTTTTTCTCGGATCGATCCTGAGGAAAATATGGTGTCCTGGATGATATCAAGATCTGTCGTGTAAGTTTAATCCTCATTTATTTACATACATGTAGAATTTTTGAAGTCCGGGTGTTTAATTAGCCGTTTCTTTTTAACTGGTTAGCTTATTAGCATCCATCTACTGAAAATTTCACCTTGAATGTTTTTAAAGTGACGTTATGTTTTTGACCCCGTAGAGTTTATATTTGCTATCATTTAAAGCGTTAGTGTTTCTAACGTGACTTTTGAGAAACGTCCTTGTTGTTTTGAAGATAAGACCTAGAAACAGCAGTCAGTGTGTGTGCGTGGTGCTTAGTTTGCCATCACAGTTGGGCTGCTGTATCGCAGGTTTTTGTGTCTGTAGTGAAATTATTCATAAAGCAGTGGATCTGCCGGATGAATGTTTCTGTGTTAACGCCTGTACATGTACCATGATTTTTATTGGGGGTTTTGGGACTGTGGTAAAGTTGGTTTTATACTTGCACATTCGTTCAGTGACAACGTGTGACACGCTCCATTTACCATGGTAAGTACATTTACCTAATGTAAGTATGACTTAAAAACAACATCAGCACTATTTGTTTGACTAGTACTTTAAAAGTCATTGACTGCTAATGTGGAAACACTCAGAATTTGTAAATAATACTTTTTAGATTATTTTATTTAGTAGAAAGTCTGAATGTGTGAATATAAAACCAACTTTACCTCAATGCTTTTGAGTTAGGTGGAGCTGTCATTAGGTTCTGACTCATATCTCTGAA
Source organism: Danio aesculapii (assembly GCF_903798145.1). NCBI lineage: Eukaryota > Metazoa > Chordata > Actinopteri > Cypriniformes > Danionidae > Danio > Danio aesculapii. The sequence goes on from NC_079446.1 coordinate 10,131,117, forward strand.
CTTTCCATCTTTCTTATGCTAACTAATGGTTGATGTCATTCTACAGGCCTGGACACAAAAAAAACAGCTTCTTAGCTCTAGGGATACAAAAATATGTCTGTGTAATACACTTTTTTTTCTACAGCAAATGATCGAACCCTAATTTATACTACACCTTTTACTGTTTTCTACTTTAGCAGTTCTTTGATGTTACATCTGTCAGTATATGAAATCAAAATTAATTGCGGCCCAACAATGCTCTTCCCATCAGGAAACAGCAGTTTACAGGTTTAGTAACTTGGTTATGTAACCTTTACGTAATTATTCAGCTGTTTGCATCCATCAGTATTAAATGATGTAAAATATAGCATTCCAAACAGTTTAAACAAATAAGAACAAGCCCAAAATAAACATAAAACCAAACAAATTAAACAATCCACATACCCTATTATTGCAACTTAAACCTGGCCGCTGGTTAAACTGATTCTTACAAAGTAGGGCTGTACAATATATTATTTCAGCATCGATATCGCAATGTGTGAATCTGCAGTAGTCTCATCACAGGATCAACAATGTCAAGTTGGGATTATAATAAAGTTTAACCCTGAAATAGAGTGAAAGATGGATGTGTTTAAGACCCGTGGCTGTGCTTTTAAAAGGGGCATCTAAAGCAAAATTACTTGTATTTATTCATACAATGAAGACAATACACTGTAAAGTGTTATTTTTATATATTATTATTATTATTATTGAATTTCTGTACCTACTGTTAGGCCTTATTTACGCTGCCAGTTAAATGTGACCCAATTCCAATTTTTTTGCTCATATGTGACAGAGATCGGACCTGTTCTATGCCCATGTAAACACAAAAAAAAACGCATGGATTCGGATATTCAGAGATCAGTTTCAGGCCTCCTTCATATGTGGAAATAAAACAGATATAAATTGGATATGTGACAATGTGACTCAAGTAAACAGGCAGATCGGATTTATCTGCTTGTTAAGTGTGACGTCACGCGAAGTGGCTTCTGGGTCCAAGTGCTTTATCACACTGTTTGGGGAGACAAATGGTAGTATTAAACGTTTACAAAGTGATGCAATACTTCAGAAAATCACGATCAAAGTATATATATATATATATATATATATATATATATATATATATATATATATATATATATATATATATCCATGCCTAATATCCGATGGCCAGAAAGTGATAAATTTTTTTCATAAATTGTTCAAATTTTGTCCAGAGACCGATGTGTACACTGATTTTATATAAAATTCACTTTAAAGTGTGATCTGACTAAAATGTGGCCATAAATGAATATTTTCTCAATTCAAATGACTAGTGGCTTGGACCCGGAAACACCATTCCATACGTCACCAATACGTCACAACTTAACAAGCGGATTGAGGCATTCTGTTTTGTACGTTATTAAACTTGTGACAATGTGGTACATCTCCGCGGTTTAATGACACAGAAGGAAGAGCGTGTGTGGAGACAATGATGCGGTAAACAACAACAGAGAAAACATGGAGGAAAGCAGTCAGTCGCCACAATTTGCTCCCACCAGACCTGAGATCTCTCTTACCCACAAATTCATCTGAATGGTGGATGATACCATATTTAAACCGTATGCGCAGATGCTTGAACCTGCCTTAATGCATGTCCAACGTCGTAAATTGTATGGCAGGTATAAACACATGAATTGGATATGGATCACAATTAAAGGAATGTGTCAACGGAATTGGGCATCAAGTGCTGACATGGTAAAACATGGGCCTTAGATTCTACAGAAAACCATAAAGTTAATTTGTATCGGTTCAATTTTAATTGTATTTTATGCAGATACTTCTCTATAAAATATCCTAATCAATGTATATAGATGAATTAATTTCAAACAGAGTTATAAGTCATCTTGTGAAATTATATTCATATCGCAATATATATCGCAGACAAACTAAATATCGCAATGTCAGTTTTTGTCCAGTATTGTGTATAAGTAAAACAAGGTTTACTTGTGAATGTGCCACACAATCATGTTTCACTACTTGTTTTGTTTTCATTCTTAAAAACTAGTTTTGCACAATATTGTTCTGTCTTATGTAAAAGTACTTGTATATTCTGTCTTAGGTTAGGTGTATAGTATTTATAGTATAGTAAGTATTTACAGTACAGTTAGTATAGTTAGATTATCGCTCTGGTATGTTAGTTATGTATGTGTTGTTTAAAATAGCTGTTACGTTCAGGGTTGTTTATATTTATGAGTGTTTATTTATGTAGCACTGTGGTCCTGCAAGGCACGACGTTTCGTTCCACTGTATATCCACACATCTAGCGGAATGGTAAAAAACCTACTTCACTTGACTTGTGAAATGCTACGTTTTCTGCTGAGATGACTTTGTTCAACAAAAAAATACAGCAAGAACAGTTATAGTCAAAGTATAAAAAACGTAATATTCTTTCACTTCCCAATTAAAAAAATCTACTTGTCTTGGACTTTCCCTGATGTTTACATTTGCAGACATAGCCAACTTTTTTATTTACCCAGTATTTGATAGTTTGTGCAATTAGATGCTATAGAGGACTTTAATAGTCACTCATCATGGGCAATCTGACGGCATCTTTCATTGTGTGCTTCAATAGTATATCAGTAATTAAAACAGGCAATGCTATAAAATGCATACAGACAAACTTTCATAATGACCAACTGCGCTTTCACATGAGAGTATCTAAAACATGTGATGTAAAGTAATGTTTTTTTTGCTTCTATTCAAAAATGTGCATATGGTATAATAAATAATATGAGGTATTCTAAGCTAAAATTTTTGGAATACCTGAGACTTAGTTTACAGCAAAAAACAAGATACATAATAAGTCCCCATTAAATGCAGTTGGCAATCCAAAATGTTTGTATGTCACCAAAGAAACAATTAACAATATATTTGAACCCATATATAATTTTGCTATAGTTTAATGGCATACATAATATAATCAGTATTAATAGAAAGCAATTTTTAATAAAAAAGTACAGATTGAGTAGTTGATGACTGTTTTAAAATCAGAAGTGAAACACTAAGGCCCGATCCCAATTCTACCCCTTAGCCCTTACCCTCGTTTTGCATGTTCACATGAAGGGGTAGGGATGTCCCAATTCTCTTTCCCAGAAATTCCCAATTATCTGTCCCAAAATTTCCCAGCCACAACAGCAGCATAGCTGCACCCAGAAGTAAGGAGATCCACAAATTAGTATTTTTTTTGACATTTTTATGAATTATGAACAAACACGCATATGTTTTAATACATTTAACTGCGTTCATGTTCTGTCATGCTTAAAAAAAAACCTGCTAACATAAAAACCACAAAATTTCGCAATTTCTATAGTATAAAGTACAATACATTTATACAATATAGAAAATAAAGGCAAACAATCGGTCAAATGTGCTAGATTGCTTTTAACAATTACAAAGAGAAGAGATCCAGCGGCAGATTCGGGATGGACTGGCTGATGTTTGGCTGCTCTCAGCTGGGCAGATGTGCTCAGAGCTCCCGCTGACTGCCTGGAGGTCAGATGTGAGAATACGCTGAAGCAGCTTTCAGCGCATGCCGGAGTGCGTGTATGATCACATGATGTGCGTTTTCAGCTGTGTAGTCTGGACTGAGAGCTTTTCAGAAACGCCAGTTTGGATGTGGATCATTTTTGTTCTAAAACACTATTTTAAAATGAAAACGTATTAGTGTAAACGGAGCCTAATCAATGATACTAATCAGTTCCTCAAGGACATTTCAGGCACTTTATTATATTTTATATTTTAATAACTAAAATGACTGATTTTGTGATGGCTTTTCTCAAAATCTATGGTGTTATTTACTTCAATTCTTGTGATCTGCTGTAAAAAGAACACAAATTTCTGTTTTTTTGAACTCAAGACCCATTAGACTTGCAAAATCCTGGAAGGACTGACTATTTAATAATAAACAATCATTATAATTATTATACACATAAACAGATATTCAATTAAATTTAACATAAAAATTATTCAAATGAGTTGACTGGTATACAAACATATAGAGGACATTTGCTTTTAGGCTTGGACAGATTTGAATGATTGATGTGAATGTCCTTGTTTGGTAGCTGATTTGCAAACAGCAGAAAGAGTATCATTTTGGTTTACTTTGTGGGCAAGACACATTTTGCAACGTGGTCCCATACAGTGTGCATGCAGTTAGGAAGAGACATAGTCAGTCATAAAACCAGCAAGTACCAATTACAGTCCACCTTGCTACTTTAAGGTTATAATTCTGTGGTCAGGACTTTACAGCAGATACGATGTAGAAGTTCAAATATAGGACAATAACTGTACGCTTATGGCTCGATGATGAGAAATCAAGACCGCATCGTCTGTTTGAATGGATCCTGTGGAGTTTGTGGACACTTTCATGACTGTTTTGTTTGCCAGCTTTGTCTTTTTTTCATTTCAAGCATGTACAATAAACATCAAAACATTCACAGTTTTTTCATTTTTATTTTTACTTTATTATAATTTTTGCAGACAGAAAAACAAAGAACAGACAGACAAACCCATCATGAAACGATAATCTGTGCAAAATGTAAAATAAAGCATGAAACAAGAGAAAATGGCGACATACAAAACATATATGACCTACAAAAAGACACAACAATGGATGTAGAGAGAGAAAAAACTTAAAATCAAACAACATTAGTAGTCTTTATGGTGTTTCAGAAAAAAAAAAAAAAAAGATTGGATCCCACATTTTATTAAATTTCGCAGAGTTCCCAGAGGTGGTGTATCTTATTCTTTCCAAATGTAAAGTGGAGGTGAGTCCAAGAAGCCAGTCAGAAAAAAGAGGCCTAACATTTTTCTTCCAAAAGCAAAGGATAACTTTTTTAGTTATGATCATGCCATACTGAACAGGTAATCGTACATTTCTGTTGAGAGTCTCAAGAAAATCTGACCAGCCAAAAATTGCTATCATTATGTCAGGGAGTAAAACACAATCATAATCCTTAGCAAAGAACTGAAATATTTCCAACCAAAAATTCTGAATTTGAACACAAGACCAAAAAAGATATGCTAAGGTACCCTCAGCAGCTTTACTTGTCACATGTGGGGGAAACCCGAGGGACAGAATTTATTAAGCTTTGTTTTAGAATGGTGAATTTTGTGTGATACTTTGTACTAAATAAGATGGTGCATTGAATTTATTGAACATAAATAAACTGATAAAAGGCATTGATCCCAATCAGTCTCAGATATTGAAATCCCTAAACAGTTTTTTAACGCTGTAAAAAATAGTACTTTTATTTAAATGTTTTTACTTAGAAGGATAAAATGTAGAATTATTTGTTAACGTCAGTTTATAAGTTGCCATCTTAGAACAGGTCCTACGTTTCTGTTCAGAAAGATCACTGCACTGTTTATGCATCAACATCAGGGCTGTTTTCTATTTAGATTCTATTTAGATTTTTTTTTTTTTAGCTTGCGATTTGCATCTTTTTTTTCTTTAGCTTTTTTGCAAGCACCCATCTGTGCCCACATAATTGTTTTTGAGCCCATCAATTAACTTATGTATCCATGTAAGTGTGTAAATAGGCATTTATTTTTTATGATTTTTAGATAATTTAGTACATTAAAGTAATATTTTTCTGTATTTAAGTGGATACATATTTATGTGAGAGACCTATGTAACCTTGTTTTTCAAGCAAGTGGATCTAATTAAATTTTCAATATGAATCTTAAGTAAATTAATTAATTTATAATAATTTTTTTAAAACTGAATCTTAAAGAACAAACTTAATAAAGTTATATATTTATATATAAAAAACAATTACATCCTCCAATAGGATTGTCACAATATTAAAATTCAGTCCCAATCGATACTTAAATTTTATAAACATCCATTTCCTGCTAACATTTGAGCGCTGTTGAGGGCATTCTTAAACACCGCTGATTTGGCATTGTGATTATGTGCTCCACAGAAATGACTGTAATTGGCTGTGAAGGTCATCAGTTCACCGAACTCACTGCTGTTTACTGCGTGTAACCACAGATACAGATACTGCCATACTGGAGCATTTTAAAACATTAATTTATTTACTTCTTTAATATGTATACAGCTTAACAACATGCTTAATGTTGATAATGGCTTTTGTGCATTTCACTTTTACCTTTCTTTAGAATGTCAATAAACCTCTGGACAAAGAGTTAACTTCAGAGTTTCAGAGTTTTGATCTCAAGAAAGAGTTTATCTGGCTGTCAAGTTATATTCAGTACATAGAGCAAGGACAGCAGTCCCTGTAAATAATATTTTAAACAGTGCATTTCTTGCATCTTCTGTAAACAAATATTTGAATATAAATAATCCTTTTAATGTAATGGAAAATATGCCGTCTCAAGGCATCTGTGGTGCAGCTTCCAATTATTGTCAATGTAGTGCAAAGTAAGGCTCAAGAATGGGTCCATCGTCCCACTTGATCAGAGATCAGATGTGACTAACAGAGCACAGTCATGTGACTCCACATGTTATTTTCAAAAGTAATTGAAAAAAATCGACCTGGAGAAATTAGGTTGTAGGTAGGCCCACACAGAATCTGTGTGCACAGATTTCCGCAGATTTTTAGCCCATCATTTATTCTGTTTATTTTCTTGAGTAAATGTGTTTAAATCTATATTTATTCAGTTTTTAAATTAATTACAGTAATATTATTGACTAATATAAAAATGTTCATCTGATTTATGTATAATGCATTAATGCAATACAATAATATTTTTGTCTTTTAGTAGAGATATTATATGAGAGACTTGCTTTGTTTACCAAATAAAGTGAATCTAATGGATTTGCATTTTAAACATTAAATAAAAGTTAAAAAGATATTATTTTTATTTCACATATTAAGGTTGTAGTTATGATACTCCCAAAATAATTATTTTTTAGCATTTTAGATTTTTAGCAAAATTCTTTGCAGAAATAGCAAAAACGTTCGCAGATTTCATCTGGCCCTAGTTATAGGTTTTGAATGTCGATTTTGGATTACTTTTATTTATTTTTAAAATCTTTATTAAACTTTTACAAATAAAACAAAGTAATTTTACAGAGAAATTTAAACAAATGTTATTCCCACCCCACTTTCTAAACAAGTTGAAATAACACTGATCTAAGAGAGAAAAGAAAACAAATAAATACATTTTAATTAATAAATTACAAAAATAAAAAATAAAATCAATAAATGAAAAAAGAAAAACCTGCACAGAATGCACAAATACCTTGATAACCCAATATTACAAACATTAATCCTCAGGTATTCATACCAAGTACTCAATTACATTTGCTTTGCAATTGAAAGGCCCTAAGATTTAGATGAACAGTTTGTAGAGATACTGACATGCTCAGAAATGAAAATTCTAAATGGATCCCATGTTTCAGAAAAAGCCCTAGTATTGCTGTTTATTGTAAACCAAATTTTTTTCCAAATGGATGAAGCTCATTGCATCTCGCAACCAGTTGTCAAAACTCAGAGGAAATCTTTGCTTCCATAATAAAGGAATACACCGCCTTGCTAACAGTGTCAAAAATGCAAGGGTGTTTGCAGTACAGCTCGATCACCCTGCTATATTCTGAGAAAGTCCAAAAAGTGCAATAAGAGGGCACGGTTTGATCCTTTGATTACTTTTCAATTAATTGCCCAGCCAGTACTACTCCCTGCTTAAAGGTCCTGTGAAGTGCTTTAAAATATACATTTTTATTCTAAGTTTGACATAATCTAAACTGAAACACAAAGAGAGGGTGGGACATAGTGTTGCTCTTCCCCCTTTTTTTGTGTTTGATCACAGCTTTGCCAGTAAAAGTGGTTGAGCTCAAGTGCATGAGATGAAAAGCAAATGTAAAGCGTCTTGAATGGGGCGGGGCTTGATAGAGTGCATTTGATTGGTTATGATGTGATGAGAAACTGAGGTATGAGGTGACGTGAATAAAACTATTGATCCATTTGGGCAGAAGTGACAAAGTGCAAACTTTACATGTTTTAAATCTTGTAAATACGAATTTTGTCACTGTTTTGGGGCACACTAGATTATAAATATCCTAAAAATTAATAATACTGATACTAACATCTAAAAAACTTTATTTTTATTTCATGGGACCTTAAAGGGATTTTTTTTTTTAACAAATGTTAAAACTAAACTTTCTTAAATGCAAAAGTTTTAATAGAAATATTTATAAGATGCATAAAAATGAATATTTGAATCAGATTACAATATTTAGCATACATGTAATGAGATCTGTAATCGGGTTCAATTCATTGACATTGACAAAAACACAACTAACGTCAGGCTTTTTTGTGCAAAAATACCTTTTAATCCTAATATGTGAATCGTATGTGCTTTAGGAGCCTCTCAGCATCTGGTTTGAAGCAACAGAGTGAGCGTTGCCTTTCCGTTTTTTAGCAGGAAATTCAAAGTTGACCTAAACCTGAGTGTCAAGGCCCGTCTGCAGATTGTATTTTTTCAGCTGCGCACCCTGAGAACGATACCCCGCTTCACCAAAATTCTTTCAAGACCACTCTGTGCAGGTCCCGTTTCCTCCAGGGGCCCACTGGAGGAAGACCAACTCTGTCGCGAAAACAATGAAAGACCGATGTGCAGCACATTTATTTGTGTTTGGTAGGGGCCGCACAGGTTCGGTTGTGGGAGGAGGAGGAGACCTCGGGCAGACAGTGAGGAAATTCAAAGCCTTGCAGCGAAGTGATTGCTAAACCAACAAGTTGAGCAGATTTTATGGCTTTATTGCACACTGTCAGGGCTGGGCTGATCTTACAGTACATACCCTGCAGTGAAAGAAACATCATAACTGGTAGAGCGGGATGTGTTCAAAACAAGAGAATAGGTGAATAACCTGTTATTTAGGGGTGTTTGTTAGGCACTACACAAAGGAGAGTTTAGTTTGTGGTTGCCATGCAATGACTTGGCACATTAATTAGTTTATTGCAAGTGATGTGACAGTTGCGGGTAAATCGACTGTTTTACAGTTGAACTGGAATACTTTGACAGTAATGTTTGCCATTTTGAACTCTATGGTTACAGAATGTGAGATGTTAGGCTTGTTTTTAGCATTATAATTGGTTTGCAACACATTAACCAGTGTGTGCTGTTTTTATCCACTCTGAGGTGACTTTGCGGCTTAATTTGGCCACAGCTTTCTCTGTGTTTCAGAAAATGGAATGATTTTTCGTGACAAATCTTATTTTGACACATATTTTTGGGAAATTGCTTTGGAATTGTTCAAAAACTCAACAATACACTCTTTTAAAAAAATTGACTACCCTTTCGTTATGTTGGGGTCTGTTTTTGCCCCGTTGACTTTCATTATAATGTAATTTTTTTGAAAGCAAAGCCATGACACCGTATAATCATGCATTCTTGATTGTTGGTGGTTTTCCCTGCTGTGAAAGGGTAAAATATGTCATTTTTGTTGTTGATCATCATTACAATGGAAAAAAAAATTTAGTTCATGGACTTTATATTGAGTATAGTGTGTGTGATCTTTGCTCACTTACCTTGATATGTTTGAGAAAATCTAAATAAGTAGCTCAGCTCTCAGAACATAATAAACAAAGTGTATTTATGCACACACTAGGGCTCCATAAAATAGGAAAAATTTTACATTGCGATTTTATTATTATTATTATTATTATCATTATTTTTTCTCTCTGCGATTATATATTGCAGTTAGGGATGCACCGATCCCGATACTTTGATTGGATATCGATTCGATACCACATATTTTTGCTGGATTGGGTATCGGCCAGCTGTTACCAATCCAAATCCGATCTTGCGCATGCTCTGTATTCTGTGTCATTTATAAGCCATGAAGGTAGCCTATTATAAGGCACTAAAAAGTTGTCATGTATCCCTACTATATCCCAAATGTTCTGAAGCAATTATATATAGTTTAATGTGAAGTACAGATGAATATTCAAGTGGTTAAATTCATGTTCACTTCAGCGCTTCCCGCCGCCATGCCTGTCAATCATTCTTCAGTCATTCGCAATTCAAACTGCGTGTCGCGTTCATGACAACACAACAAACTTTCTCCAAGACTATTTATTCTTCCCAGGGGAATACTTTCAGTGCTGCGAATAGTTTGTAAAGCATAGTCAATGTAGTTGTATTATACTTAAAAACAAAAAAAAAGAAAAACAGCACAGTATTGGGATCAGATCAGTATCGATCAATACTCAGAGTTTTGGTATCTGGATTGGATCAGTTCCAAAAGAATGGTATCGGTGCATCCCTAATTGAGATACAAGTACAATTTCACCAGAGGATTTATTGCTCTATTTGCAAAGCAATTACTTGAGATTGATTGGGATGATTTTGTTTGAGTGCAACCTATAGTATAGTAAACTTATTTTATTCTACGATAAAAATTGAGATATGAATATAATGTCACCAGATGAGTTAGAAAAAGAGTTTGGAAAGTATTTATCATTTTATATTGGGTTGATTCGGTGGGGGAGTGCGTAAAATATACTAAACAATCTACAAGCATAGATAAATCCAATAAATAAAAAGAAACAAATTAAATAAACAGCGTTTTATTGTTTTACAAAGAGTCCAACTGTATTCAGGTATACAGTAATTGAATAATAAAATATAAAATAATGCTGTATAGTCTTAGTTTTTTAAACAGTTCAATAAAATTAATTATTATTAACTTTTCAAAGTAACAAACGGTAAATTTTCTTATGCCTGAATTCTTTTAAACTGCTTACACATTCACAGACCTCAAACATTCATTCATTTTCTTTTCAGGTTAGTCCCTTTATTAATCTGGGGTCGCCACAGCATAATGAACCGCCAACTTTTCTAGCATCTGTATTACGCAGCGGATGCCCTTCCAGCCGCAACCCATCAGTGGGAAACATCCATACAAACTCATTCACACACATACATCGGGACAATTTAGCTTACCCAATTCACCTATGTTTTTGGACTTGTGGGGGAAATCACGCAAACATGGTGAGAACATGCACAACTTCACACAGAAACGCCAACTGACCCTGCTGAGGCTCGAACCAGCAACCTTTTTACTGTCAGGTTAACGTGCTACCCACTGCGCCACTGTGTCAATTGTAATCCAGACTCAACATTGCGTCACAATGTGACTATTGCAAAGAATCACATTGCGATATCGATGGTGAAACCATATATTGTGCAGCCCTAATCGACAGAAAAAGTCTGAGCTTAGAATGCAAGATTATATGGTGTCATGGCTTTGCAATCAAAAAAATGTGGCTATAATGGAAGTCAATGGAGCAAAAACCTCCTTCAATTTAACCGAAGTGTAGTCAGTTTAAACAATACGTTAACAAGCGTTAAATGAGAAAATAACCAAATGAAGTAATCTCCAAATATTATAGTAAAATGAAAATAATCATGCTGATGACCTTTTGTATTTTTTGAATTTGCTGTATTGTGCATTATTTATAGGCAGTATTTCATACTGTACGGTCAGCTTTTTCCATACTGGAAGAGAGAGGATGCCCTTTTTATACATTCCCTTATGCATATTTAATTATTCATGGAGCCAGACATGTTTCTGTAGTCTTCTCAGAGAAATATATCGGATTTCTATGTAAACTGAATAACAAATGAGTCAGCAGTAATTTACGTGACTGATATCTAAAAATGTGCAGAGCTGTTGGCTTGTTGGTGATAAGACCAAACTGTGTTTTGCGTGGATGAGAGTAGTTTATTCTATTAAAAGTGAATCTATACAGCTATACATTTATATTTAACTTAACTATTTGCACATTTCTGTTATTTTTTTTGGCTCTTATGCGTCTTTTCACTTTGAAAATGTACAGATTTAACTTTAATAGTCGGTAAATAAGTAGGGGAGAGCGGGGCACAAAGTAAAACTTTTTGGTTTTGGCCAAATGAACAAAGTAATGGGGTTAGACGAACATTATTTTTTTTCGCCAGCAACACACAAGCCTCTCCTACAAATGAGCACTGAAAGTATGATCACTGGACCTATGGTTTCTGTGCAGTATTCCCAAAAGTAAAATAGAAAAGTTATTATTTACCCCACCTGCGGGGCAAGTTGTAACGGACAGAGGGTTAGTTGCAACACATGCTTAAAAAGTCTTAACACAATTCACACAAAGATTTCACACAATAAATAAAAATTCTGTTTACTTTAAGTAGTATATTTCCTTAGTACTTAACTCAATTTTTTATTCTACATAGCACAGCATGTTTATTTATTTGTCTATTGGATAAACACATTTGGTTTTATTTGCGTTACTATCCATTATTATACAATGCATTTTCTTTATTAGCAGTTAAATGTATTTTTTCTGTAAATTTGTTTTTATTATTTAAAAAGTTCCCAACATTACACTTAAAATTAAACAATTATTTTGTTAGTTTAATTGGTGCCCAACAACAATCTCACAGCAATTTGTAACTTTTTGATTTAGTGGCTTATTCGTATGAATTCCTACGATCTAATTCGTACAATTTATTATGATTTGCTCATCCTCCAATGACTGTTGGGTTTAGGGGTGGGGTTAGGTGCCACGCCTCCTTTTTAAAATCGTTCTATTTCGTACGACTGAACTCATACAAATTCGTACGAATTAGCCATTAAACTGACAAAACGTAAAATACTTGTGTTTTCTCGTGACATCAGGCCAACAGTCTGTGGCTTAATTGTAACACCTTGTTACAACTAACCCTGCTGTGTCGTGTTTTCCTCAAAAAAAAAACTGGTTAGCAGTCAGTTTTTTTTTTTACATTTTTAAAAATGGTTCAATTTTTCAGCCTAGAGAACGGTAATCATAACAATATAAGATTTTATGTACATACATTCACAGAAGATTTTTATATATATTTTTTTAAATAAATACTATAGTGTACTTTTTTTTTGCCATACTGACACCTACAATAGAGATCGAGATGTTGTACAATCAGCTAAAATAATGCTGGAATTGTTTTTATGTATGGACGATATATATTGCAGAACAAAAAATGATTGAGGTCATGTCCATGTGTTGTGCTATAAGTCAGTATATTGATTTCTGGGACAGGCCTAGCTGTGATCATGTGATGTGATATGCACTCAAAAAATGCTGTTTGTTCAAACTACTTATTTAAAATGAGCTGCAACAACACATTTCTTGAGGTTTTTAGGTGGACAACTTAAATGTTTTGTGTTTTATCCACATTAATTTGTAAACAAATAAGTTAACTTAATTTTTTCATGTTGTCCAAACACAAGTCTATTGTGTGGAACCCGGCATTTTGACAGTTCTGTTTCAGTATTGAAAAACAAATGTCTTGCTGCTTGAGTGCTGTTTGGTTAGAACATTGAAAGTAGCTGTTTCTTCATTATCTTCATACTAGAATCGAACTGTGGGGAAAAACCTGCAGTCTACAGTCAGTCTGGTAATTCGCTGAGCAACGTTGTAGGTGAATTTCCTCATTTGACGCTGATTAAAACAATCGTCCAATGAAAGAAAAATACTAGTTATTAGACAGACGGAGCCGTGTGAATGCGAGTAACAGATCTGTAAATTACAGTGCTCCGGGGAGAGAGCGGAAGGGGGAAGGGTTGAGAGATGTGTGGAGCCCAACACCATTGTTACAGCCTGGTGCCTCTGCTGTTTCTATGGAAACAGGAAAATAAACTGCTGCCAAGGTGGATCCTTGGATGAGGACTGTGTGCAACAGGGAGAACTTTGTGAACGTGTGCTGGACACATACACTGCACAAATGGCAGAATTCTGGTGTGTAAAAAGATCATAAGATAACATCGTTATTATTTCTCTTAGGTTAGTTATTGTAATCGTTGAAAGCTTGATTAATGTTAAATTGACCGTTGAATATAATTTTTTAAATCAAAATTATTGTTTATTACTCAGTTAAAGTACTTGGGTTAAAAATACCCCAACATATAACCCAACTATAGGTTATTATAGCACCTTCCCAACTATGGGTCATTTTAACCCAATGTATTGGGTTATAAAATTTAACCCAATGCATTAAGCTATTTTAATTAAATGTTATTTTTTCCATTCTGGTATTACAATTGCAATTATTACATGTACTACTATTAATTTTATAATTATGACTGTGCAAATAAAACACACAGTTTAATAAACATTGAAAATGATTTATTTCCATTACATTTTAAGTTCTTAATATAAATCAGCTATGAAGCGTGCATTTGTATCATCAATAATTAAGAGTGCTGGTGAAACAGATATAAAAAACATGACATGGAGAGGTAATTTGATAAAAAAAAAAAACAGTATTATTGTGTTAAAGCTAGGGCTGCACGATTCTGGCCCGATTTGATTATTTTTTTGCTTAAAATCAAGATCACGATTCTTTCTCACGATTCTTTACATGTAAAATAAAGGTTAAGATGAGTAGGCTATTATTATTGTTAATTCTCAAACATTTCATCACCTTGGAATTATAAGGTTCTATCTGCATTCTGAATGATTTTGAGATATTGAGCTTCAGAGTTTTTGCAATCCATATAGCAAACAGTATGTGTGCAACATTTTTTTTTTAAGTCTTAAATTGTAAACAATAAGTTGTCATTTAATAAGAATATGTCAATAACTCAGTTTTGACAAAAATGTCAGATAGAATCTTATAATTCTAAAGTGACGATATGGTAAAACAACAATAATAATATTAGGCTTAGGTGTAGGTCTACTGTTGCTTAAAATGCTAAATTTTGTACAGTCATTATGGTGGACTTGAACAGACTTAATATGTCCTGTTTGTTAATTCACAGTTAAATGATGACATCAGAATATAACTATTCATAATTATAAAGTTGAATTATTATGTGTAAGACATGTGCTTGTCATTTGTCATTGACAGCATTATTAGACCATTTGTTTTCACTGGTAAAATCAGACACTTGTAATTATCAGATTTCTTTTTGCATTAGATTCAACATTATATAAGCTAGAGTAGCTATACTGACATTGTAAAACATTTATTTTCATGCACAACACTTTTTGTATTCGTTATGAAAGAAAAAAACATGTCTAATGCTTGTCGTAATCATAACCTTAAAATGCGACATGATCATTTAAATGATTTGCGGCCGGCCAGTTTCATTTTCACTTCCTAGTGCGGCTCATGGCTGCCGTCTCTGTGATAAAACACACACACATGGAAATCATTCTTTCAGCGCGGCTCTCAAATGATCGCTCTGTGCAACAAACTGAACGTTATGTACAACTTTATTACTTGTTATTCACAGCCTACGCAGGTTCTGTTCACTAAAGTAGTCGTCATATCGTGCTGCGTGCACTCGGGCGCATTCTCGGTAGCTCGCAGTCAGCTCATGTGTGATTTCGCGGTCGCGAATACATCATTACATGAAGACAGAAATGACATTTCTGGGTGAATTATATCTATTAAATACAGTATGTGACACTCTTAACGCCATTTGAAGGTGTTCATGTTCCTGTGAAGACTTGTGCATCTGCCTTTAAGCTTCTCTCCTGACCTTGAAAAAATAATTGGCTGAATCGTAGAAAAGCTGAATTAAGATCGTGTGTAGGGTCGATTCGAGATCGTGATCTTTTTTCCAATTAATCGTGCAGCCCTAGTTAGAGCTTAGACGTAATAACACAAAAACAACATTATGTACATCGTACGCATACTAATACAGCTGTTGTGTGTCAGTTAAATCAGTTGACTATTGAAATTCTAAATTTTTAACCCAACTGGTTGAGTTATTAATAAATAACCCACTAAAGGTTAAAAATAACTCAACAAAGCACCACATATTTAACCCAACTGGTTGAGTTTTTAATAAATAAATAACCCAATAAAGGTTAAAAATAGCTAAACGAAGCACCAAATATTTAACCCAACTGATTGAGTTATTAATAAATAACCCAATAAAAGTAAAAAAATAACCCAACAAAGCACCAAATATTTTTAACTCTTGGGTTAAATAAATAACTAAACATTTTTTAGAGTGTATTATGTATCAAATATCGATTCAATAAAAATTAATCTGTTATTTCAGGTGTTATCCATATATCGCCGTTCATAATAATTATATTAGGCCTATGTGTTGGTCTACTGCTGGTTAAGATGCTACATTTTGTATAGACTTTGAAAGGTGACTTTAAATGAACAGACTTTAAAAATTTCCTGTTTTTTAATTAATAGTAAAATGATTACATCAGAATAATACTATTCATAAATCTAAAGTTGAATTATGTTTGTGACATATGCTTGTGATTTGTCATTGAAAACATTATTAGATATTTTTTTCCACTGGTAAAATGAAACATTTGTCATTATAAGATTCCCTTTTGAATTACATTCAACATTATATAGGCTAGAGTATATAGGATGTGTTATTCTGTCACAGTAAACTATTATTTTTAATGCACTGCACTCTTTGTTCACTGTGAAAGAAAAAACCATGTCAAATGCTTGCCGTAATGATAACCTCACAATGCGATATGATCATTTAAATGATGTGCATGCTGATTTTACATTTAGTGCCGAGTGCACTCATGTCATGGCCGCAGTCACATTGAGGAAAAAACACTCGCATGCAAATCTTCCCGAGGGGCTCCCAAACAATCACACTGCAACAAACTGAACGTTATTTACATCTTTACTACCTGTTATTTACAGCAGGTTCTTTTCAGCAAAGTAGTCATCATTAATGGTGTGCCATCGCACTCTCGGTTGTAAACAATTTGTGTGTTAGCTCACGTGATTTCGCGGCCACGAATAAGTCATTACATGAAGACAGAAATGACATTTTGGGGTGAAATATACCAGTATGTGACACTTTTAACACAATTTGGAGGTGTCCATGTTGCTGAGCAATGTATGTAAAACAATGTAAAGACTTGTGCGACCCCCTTTACACTTCTGTCCGGACCTTGAAAATATAATTGGCTGAATCGTAGAAAAGCTGAATTAAGATAGTATGTAGGGTCGAATGGAGATCACGATCTTTTTTCGATTAATCGTGCAGCCCTAATTCATATCGCAATATATATCGTAAAATAAAAATAACCTCAATGTTCGATTTTTCCAATATCGTGCAGCCCTATCTGATACCTTGTTTTATTTATGATGTACAGATGATTTGTAGTTTGCGATTTTTCTCATCCATTGTGGCATCTCTATAGATGTTGCATCATAAGCAACAATGGTGAAGACACCGTGTAAGTGTAAAAATGCTGAGTTTTCAAGCTGCTAATGGAGAGGGCTGAATTTCTGGGTCACGCTTTGTCTATAATTGGCAGTGGGAAACAGCACAAGCTGTCCCCAAATTTAGCTGCACTGCTGAGTCAAGTAGCCTGTCTGTCTGTAGACACAGCACCTCTAAATCATCCCAGCGCACGAGGAATGTTTCAATCGGAGGCTGTTCACCACAAAGCTACTTCCAACGACGCCTTTAGGGAAAATGGCATTTTTGAAGGCACAGTTTTTGTATTAAAGTGAAACACTGGTCTCCAAGAAAGAAAAAAACATTTTCATCTGGCAAACATCAAGGCTGGTTCCTGCCTGTGAAACCTTGGAAAAGTCTGCGTGGCATGTCAAGATGAATGCTAGAAGTAGTTTTGTCTGAATTTGGCCCACAGGCACTTTGAGGCCAAAATTTGTTCATGCTGTTTTTGTCAAATTTGTCCACGTAAACTTTATAGCGTAAAGCTTAAACCTGATCCCAAAAACATTCTCTGTCATATAGGTGAAACTGGTACGTTCATTTACATAATTTGGGACTGTCCTGGGCTTGGTTATTTTTGGAATATGGTTCAGCAAAGTTTGTCATCTTGTCAGAAGCTAGTGTTTTTAGCTGGCTTGACAGCAGCCATGAAAATAGTTGTAACAAGATGGAAGCCTCCACATTCTCTTAATCACCATCATTGAATTCCAATTTTTATTGATATTGTGTTTCTGGAAATGTCCGCTGCTCGCATCCATGGTGCTAGAGAGGACACCATCAGACTTTGGGCACAAACTTTGGAAAAACTTAAAGGTTTACTAATTTGAATCAAGGAGACGTCAAAAAGCAAAAACTTTTGGTTCCAAGGCCCCTAATTTAATTTAATTTTATTTTTTTGTTTTATTTTATTTCATTTTTTATTTATTATTATTTTTTAATTAATACATTCCCCCCCTCTTTATAATTTTAATGTTTTTTCCCTCTTCCTAGTAATTGTTTAATGTTGTTTGGGCTTCTAATAACTTTTGTTCATTGTCGTAGATCTCTTTTAGCACGGTTTTGAATATCATAATCTATCTGTCTATTACTATATATATATATATATATATGTATGTATGTATGTATGTATGTATGTATGTATGTATGTATGTATGTATGTATGTATGTATGTATGTATGTATGTATGTATGTATGTATGTACGTACGTACGTACGTACGTACGTACGTACGTACGTACGTACGTACGTACGTACGTACTTACTTACGTACTTACTTACTTACTTACTTACTTACTTACTTACTTACTTACTTACTTACTTACTTACTTACTTACTTACTTACTTACTTACTTACTTACTTACTTACTTACTTACTTACTTACTTACTTACTTACTTACTTACTTACTTACTTACTTACTTACTTACTTACTTACTTACTTACTTACTTACTTACTTACTTACTTACTTACTTACTTACTTACTTACTTACTTTATTTTATTTTTTTATTTATTTATTTTTTATTTTTTTTATTTATATTTTATTTTATTTTAAAGTGGCTTAATTTTACCCTTAATCTTAAATACAGATTTGGTTTATTGCTTTTTGGTTTGGAAATTTGTTTTATGTGGGTGTATGTATATATGTGTATATATATATATATATATATATATGTATATATGTGTATATATATTTTTATTTTATTTTATTATTTTTTATTTATATATTTTTACTTTATTTATATATATATATATTTATTTTTAAGTTTCAATACGTCTTTGTCATTAATTCTTCAGTTTTTCCTTTTTATTGTCACTATTATTGTTGTTGCTGGTATTATTATTAATATTATTATTTAACATACGGTAGATTGGTTATTACGTGTATATCTATGCACACTGCTATATGTTGATCGTCTACGGCATGTTTTTTTTTTGTTCGCATAATTCAAAATAAAAAAAATTAATCCTCTTGATCTTATTTATCTTATCTAGAGTGTCCAGATGAGAAAGGGATTGGTTTTGTGTTTGGCACCCTTGAATGTGCACTAATTGCTCAGTGCCAATGGAAGTCTTGCACAAGTGGCTTTTTCTGTCTTTTCCTCAAGTTGCTCAATGAATTCAGTAGAGTGGAACATATTAAATGAGCCGCGTGTGAGAGCGACACGCTGCCAAAAAAAAAAAAGTTTGGCACTTGGCCTGTCTTTTGCTTGCTGAACTCATGACATTCCCTGAAATGAACAGGTCATTGTGAACTTATTTTCATCTTCACCTGTGTTTACAAGAAATCCAGTTAAACTGAATTAAGTTTGGCCAATGAGGACAGGATCTGTCTATGGATCTGTTAATCTGTTAAGCTTGAAGTCTAAACTGCAGGTTTTACTTGTGGGTCCAAATACAGTGTGCTTGTAAAATTAGTAGTATGGAATTATATAGAAAACGGGGAAACTCCAAAGATGCTTTAATAAGTTGTGTGCTTTATTACACTGCACAAAGCAGCATTATAACAGAACCTTACAATTTATTTAGTACAGCAATACTTCTTGTCCACGTGATCACAACTGGAAATTGGGGACTGTGGCATAATAAAAGCTCTGCTTCTTTCGTGCCATGTTGCTTCACCTCTCTGGTTTCTGGTTTCATACTACCATGATAATAAGTATAGTGTTATGCTAATAAGTAAAGCTGCACAATATTGAAAAAATCTGATATTGTGATACTTTGTTTTTCTGCGATAAATATTGCGATATGAATACAGTTTCACAAGATGGTTTGAATAGGTGTATTTGACTATTTTCTGGGTAGTCCAACAGTATTCAGGTACAGAGATTGAATAATCACAATGCAAAAAGGCTTTTCTTACTTTGCTTCGTCTCATTTTTAGTCCAAATATAAAACATTTAAATAAAGTGTAAAAGTAAAAATATTGTTTCATTTTCAGTCAGAAAAAATAAGTGAAAATGAATTTTTCCTTAAAACAAGCATAATTATTTAAGTGAATTAATCTTGTTTTTGCTTTGAAATGTAGATATTTGGACTAGAAACAGACACAAATTCTAAGTAAGAAGTGTTTTTTTTGGCATAAATCATATTAATCTCATATAAATACAGTTATTAATTATAATTCTGTGGTTCCTGGACAACTATAATTCAGACTTAACATTGCATGTCTTGATGTGATCATTGCAGACGTGCACATTGTGATATATGCTGAAATGCAGCCCTAATAATAAGTATAAGATAAGGAGTGCCGTAGGATGTAATAAAGACGACAACTCCCATGATTCCACACTCAGTCATGGCATTATTAAACTATTCCTTTGTTTGTGATGAAGATACACCCTCTAGTGGTCAAAATTTTAAACTGTGCCTTTAAACCAGTACGAAGACATTTTTATTATTAATAGCTTTTGAAGGGTAAAGTGTAGACACTGGCGAAACAAATCATTATGATTGCAACAAATCATTCTAGTGCATGTGTCAAGCGCTAGTGTTCGTGTCCACTTTAAAATGCAAGTGTATACTTAGAAGAGCTGTACATTTGACTGTTCACATATACATTACATTTGTTATTAGTAACTTATTGCAAATTTTAAGTGATTAATTACAGAGAAAGAAATTGTATCAAACAGTAAGTCTCAGGGATAGCCCTGTCTTTCAAAATGTATGTTTATTAGTCAGCTGTAAATTTCAAACATGTTTGATATCTTCCGACTGGATGAAAGTTATAGTCTGAAGCCAGAAGAAAAGTTTGACTTCATCATACACAACTACTTTTTTTCTGGGAAATCTGTCAACTCTGCTTGCCCAAAATCTGCAGACTGGCTCTAATTTTCAACCTAGCATCAAGTGAACGGGAGAAAAAATATGTGGAAAAATTAGTGTATATCAGCCTTTAGTTTATATTTTGAGGCCAGCTTTACTGGAAGGAACTTGCTTTGTGCTTTAAAAAATGAAAATCTGCATGAATTTCTGGCTTCATTATGTACAAATTGTTGCCATTTTGGCATTTCAAAACGAGCTAGTTTTCTGCTGTCAAAAGCACATACAGCTCTCTGTGGATTGCGGTCCACATGGATTTAATCTGTTTTAGGACATGTTTCACATTAGGTGTCTCCTGCATTTTTGTCCTCTCCCATTTCCCATTTTTTTTCTTCTTTCGGAAAGGAAGAAAAGGAAATCGTTGTGTACCTTGTAAACAATCAGACAGAGGAAGCGAGTTATTTTTAATAGAGCTAGACACAGACGGGAGGACCTGAAGCCATTAATCATCCTGCTTTTGAAGAATATCAGTAATATTACAGCTGTTTTGTCTTCGTTTATTTATTTTGCCCTCTGTTTCTTTACACAGGCTGGTTTTCGGAAACCTGTACCCAGCGTACTACTCCTACAAAGCAGTGAAAACCAAAAATGTCAAAGAATACGTAAGTGTAAACACTGCATCCTTTCATGTGCATGTATATTTCTTTTGATTATTATTATTTTTTCGTTTAGGAAGCATTTGATTCTCTAAACCATCTACCAGTAAATTACTGCAGGCTGGAATTAAAGGGAGATTCACCCAAAAATGTACTCTGTCACAAACAAACCTTGCACATTGAGTCCGATGCATATTAATTAATCCATTACGAAAACATTTCGGAATCACTTCAACATTTTGGAACTTTGGAACTCATTTTGGAATGGAGCTAAGCTCATTAATAAAGAGCTGCGCTACAATTATCCTAAAATGCAAAGTTTATTTGAGGAATTTTAATACATTGCTTATAATATGTCACACATTCACATACATAAACAAATCCTGAACAGAGACTGGCAGTACCTACAGACATTAGAATAGATGGTGGCCACGTTGATGTGTTGAACCAACGGACCGAAAGCGGACCATGCTTTCTATCACAATGTCTATGGCAGTATGTCAAAAGTATGTGTCAGTTATCTGTATCTCAATTGACGGCATTCTGTATTTTGCTTTTCGCAAATACGGAGGCTCTGAACTGTCAAAACACCCCTCAAAGCACTTTTTCGGATGCGAAAAGAGGAAATAATTGAACCCGGTTCAATTTTAATTTAATTGAATTTCTTTTTTACTTTTTTAATGACGGTTGAAAGTTCCGGAGATGGGGTGTCAATACGATTCACATAGTGTGAACTTGAATTTTGTTTGTTAACGTGTGAAAACTAAGAACGAAAATTTTGGTTTAAAGGTTATTGCACACTGTGTCTGAAATTTTCGTATGCATTTTTTTCGTATTCATATCCGAAAATTCGTCAGTTACACAAACCTTGCACACTGAGTCCGATGCGTATTAATTAATCTATTCAGAAAAAAACTTGAATCATTTCGAAGTCAATTCTAGCACGTTGTTTTCTTCCTACTTTCAAAGTAGGAAAAGAAATTTTGTGCTACCAATACTGCGTAAAGATGAAGCAGAGTTTGATCTCATTATCAAAGATCTGCGCTGGGATTATCACCAAATACCAAGTTTATTTCAGGAAATCAAAAGAATCTAAAACGCCAACTGGGATGTAGGCTACATATTGGGTTCATCCAATATTGCATAGGAAGGAGAGTTCAGCTCATCATCAAAGAGCTGGGCTATGATTATCCCGAAATGCAAAGTTTATTTCAGACATCAGTGGAATTTTGATACATTGGTTGTAATACTTCACATTCACGTTCGTAAACAAATCGTAAAAGGAGACTGGCAGTACCTAGAAATATTATAATAGATGGTGGGTGCGTTGACGTGTCGAAACAATGGACCGAAAGCGGACCATGCTTTCTATTATAATGTCTATGGGCAGTACGTCAAATGAATGCACTGTGTTTATCAAAGTTATTTGTAGCTCAAATAGCTTTTCACTTATATGCTTTTTCAGATGCGAAAATAGGAAAAAATCGAACCCGCTTCTCTAAAGTTTCGGAGGCAGTGTATCAATACGATTGACACAACGTGAGGTCAAATTTATTTTTTAACATGCGAAAATTACGAATGAAAATTTAGATTCATTGTACAATAACCTTTAAGCTCTTTGCACACTGAAGTCTGAAATTTTCGTGATTCATATCAAAAGATTTGTCAGGTACACAAACCTGTCTGATGCTTTATAATTAATTCATTCAGAAAAAACGCAAAACATTTCGGAGTCAATTTAAGCACGTTGTCCTTTTCTCTGTTCTTCAAAGTAGGGAAAGAAAGTAATAGGCTATTTTGTGCAACTAATACTGCATAAAGAGGAAGGAGAGTTTGATCATTATCAAAGATCTGCACTGAATTAACTATGTTTATTTCAGGAAATCAAAAGAATCTAAAATGCCAAATGGAACGAATTGATCGGCCTACCACATTTTCTAAAGTAAAACATACTATCAGTATTTAACTGTCAAAACATCGCCCAAAATGCTTTTTCAGATGTTAAAAGCAGAAAAAAATCAAACCCGATTCGAATCTTTTCATGACGGATGTAATTTTCGAAGGCAGTCTGTCAATATGATCGATACATGAGGTCGAATGTGTTATTTAACATGCAAAAATTAAGGATGAAATATTTTACGTTCAGTGTGCAGTAACTTTTACTCTTTTAAAAGTGATTCCTAACCTTTAATCACCAACGAAAAAAGAAATTTAGAAGAAAGCTGAAAACCTGTAACCATAACGTGTAACCATAATTTGTAGGAAAAACAAATACTAAGGGAGTCAACGGTTACAGGTTTCCAGCATCATCTTTTTTGTTTAACAAAAGAAAGAAACTCATAACAGTTTCAAACAAGTTAAAACTAGTAAGTTTTTTTGGAGCAATTGAATTGAGAGAAGTTTTATTTTAGGATTAATTATCCTTGAATTAACTTGAGGTCCTGCTCAAGAGCTCAATTACCATCATTAATCACAAACTTCCTACAACTTTTGGGTTAGTAGCCCAGATTCCTAACTCACACCTGTCCTTTAAATGAAATGTGAATACAGTATTGTTTCTGGGCATGTTCGGGCCTGTTGTGGAGGGAGTGTTTTGGCTTGTTTGACCCCATCAGGTGACACATTCTCTTTGCACTTAGTTGTTTTAAAGGATTGCCCTGTTTAAAGCACATACTAGATACTCAGTAGAAGATCAGTGCAGCTGTTACACTGAAACGCTAGTTCAGGTTTGGCCAGAATCGGTGTCATTTATAGTCAGCAGTGTCTTTAGCGTTGTTATGAACCTGCAGATCAGGATGTGTTGGGGAAACATGCTAAAAGGATTGTTCAGCCAAAACTGAACATTCTGTCATCGTTTACTCACCCTTCACTTGTTCTAATCCTGTTTGAGTTTTATTTTTCTTCTGTTGAACACAAGAAGATATTTTAAAAAAATGTGAAATTATCATGATATCATTTTTCATATCATTCGATATAATTATTGTGGAATATTAGGTTTTTTATTTAACCACTTTATTTTAATTTACCAACATTACTAAGGCAAATAGTTTTAATCGTCAAAAACAAAAATATTTAAACAAAATGTCTGATCTCTTAATAGTAATATAATCATAAGTGTTAAAGAGACTCTTAAACTTGATAAATAAAATGTTAGTAGTAGTTAGCACTTATTTTCGCATGTGTTGTTAATCTGACCCAAAGTGACAGGTGTGTGCACGTGGATTCCTTGACCATTTACAATGGACTTTGCGCTCGCGCTCTTCTGGTATCTCTCGTAACTAGGCCACCATCAAGTGTTTTCTCAGAGGATGACAAGTTAACAAATCGTTGCTGCAGCTCCGATGCAAGTTTAGGGAGAAAAGTAAAAAGCGCTGCAGTGTTTGGGTGTGCTGTGCTTGTCTGAGGTAATTAGTCTGCCATTATTACTGAAACACTATGTATGTATGTATGTATGTATGTATGTATGTGTGTGTGTGAATGAGAGAGAGCGTGATGCTGTGTCGCTTGGTGCTCTCTATATGTGTGCGCGCGTGTGTGTGTGTGTGTGTGTGTGTGTGTGTGTGTGTGAATGAGAGAGAGAGAGAGTGTGAAGCTGTGCGTCGCTTGGTGCTGTTTGTGTGTTTGTGCGTGCGTGTATGTGTGTGAATGAGAGAGACCGTCCTGAGCAGATCTCTAATAAGAACAAGACAAACAGGTGACCGCGAACCTAAGGTCGCATATACGGTATTCAGTTTCTGAATGGTTTAGGCACAAGCCATTGGTGATGCTGTCTGCGCCTTACATCATTTTTTTTTATTATGCACGGTAATACCGTATACCAAGGTAAAATAGGGAGGAGGTTTGACGGGATCAAAATTTGGAAACTTGCACCCTAAGCTTATTGGCACTGCTTCCAAGGTTTGCGCTCAGCATCCACATTTGAATAAAACTATAGCGCTTTATACCGAAACTACACACCAAATCTTTTTTTTAAATCGATATTGACAATGGTGTTCGGTACAATAAATATCGATACCGAATTCATCACCCAGCCCTACCTGTAACTATTGACTTACATGTTTTTCCTACTATGGCAGTCAGTGGTTACTGGTTCTTAGCATTCTTCAAATTATCTTCTTTTGTGTTCTACAGAATTTACAAATGTTTGGAACTAAACAAAGTTGAGTAAATGGTGAATTTTAATTTGTGGGTGAACCATCCCTTTAAGTGGGGTTTTTCCTCATTGTGAATTAACTGTCATCATGTGTCCGTGTTCTTTTTGTTCTTGTGAAATGCTTTTTTTCTCTCAGAATAAAATTTGGGCGTTTTTTAGTTATTTACTCGCCCTCCTTTTTAATGCTTTATGAAGATTTAAAAAAGAATTCTTTATAGAGTTTCATGTTTTGCATTCATAACTAAATTTTCTTTTATTTTTTTACATATGGTTTATGTTTTGGGTGAACTATGAGTTTAAACATTAGTTTTTCTTTGCACTCATGCTTTTGTCTAATTCTAACGGGTAATTTTAGGTTGCCTTAGTCATTGTGCAGGTGCTATTTCAGCACCCTAGTAACCCGAGTCTGTTTGTATGGTGCTGCATTGCAGTGAGCTGAGTTACCTCTAATAAGAAATGCATCCTGCTCTTCTTCACTCATATAAACAACACCAGCACTACCTTTCCTAAACAAGCATCTTTTATATTATTCATCTCTTCAGAAAGTTCTAAAACGTTTGGAGAATAATATGCTATGATTTCCTGTGGAATTGTCAAAAGATGTCTCTTCCTACTATTTTGTTGCAGAATACACAATTAAGTGATATTTTTTTGGACTTTTAGGTGGATCGTTTGGGTTGCTCTAGAAATTAATTTGTGAATTAATTGGTTACATTTTCAGCTTGATTTGGGTCGCTTTTACAAATCAATGTTTCAGAACACACTACAATGTTTTTATGCAAGTCATGGGTGTAGAGCTGTCATCTGTCTCATTGGTGAGAGTACACAGAGATGATTGACAAGTTTGCTCTGTGGACTTAGAGCTTTTTTCTGCAGAATCGTGATGCAAACATATAGGAAGTTTATATGTGTTGTTAATAATTCAAGATTATTCATCAGGTTTTTTTATTTATAATTATTAACTGTTCTGTGAATTTTTTTTTTTTCTTTTCCAAATATTTTCTAAATGATGCTTAACAGCAATGAGTTTTTCACAGTATTTCCTATAATATTTTTTTCTTCTGGAGAATGTCTGATTTGTTTTATTTCAGCTAAATATTATGTTCTGCTAATATTATTAGCCCTTGATTGCAGAACAAACTATCATTATATAATGACTTGCCTAATTACCCTAACTTTCCTAGTTATCCTAATTAATCTAGTTAAGCCTTTAGATGTCACTTTAAGTTGAATACTAATGTCTTGAAAAATATCTAGTAAAATATTAAGTTTTATTATTATTATTATTATTATTATTAAAATTATTATTATTATTAAAATTATTATGTTCAGAAATGCGTTTTTAAAAAAATCTTCTTTCCGTTAAACATACATGGGGGGGAAAAATATGCAGGTGGGCTAATTATTCAGCTGGGCTAATAATTCTGACTTCAGCTGTATTTAAAAATATAAGTGATGTGTTCTTGTTTTTGACAGATAAGAACAGTGAACAAAGAACAAAGGTGACTGTGTGCAAAACTCATCTTTGTTTCATACATTTTTTTGTGGTAAAGCTCAACTAAACTCTTGTTCCATTTTTAAAAATAATGTTATGTAATTGAGGGACTTTTTTTCCAGAAAAATATCCAGAAAAATTGTTTTAAGTTTCTGCAAGCATCATCAGCTCATTAGCCGAGACTGAAAGACCTGTAATGGGTGTAAAAGACGACATCCAAAACATGCAGTGTTGGTGGTCCCCCAGGAACGTGGTTGAGAAGCATTAGACAATTCATAGTAATACTAACCAAGGTTGAAAAAGAAAAAAAAAATTAGACCCCCTTTGAAATTATAAGCCTCTCCATTGTTTTCAACTGTGATAATGTGCTCACTAACACACTCAACACATTTCCCTGTTATGAATTATAACGCTTGATTTGTTGGATCATTGGGTCAGATTGCTCTCTCATTTTAGCCAAATAGCTCTGAAGTTCATTTTTATTCTTTCATCTTTGATCAGGCAATTTCTAGGCCATTTTTTTTATGTTCGGCGAGTTTGATTTGTAGTTTCATACATGACTAAACAAATCAAACCAAGAAAGAAATAGCATCAGCCTGCAAAAACACCTTTAATTAAAACCAAATGCCAAATGAAAATATGAAGCAGCTAAAAATCTCACATCTCTGCAATGATGCATTAACAAAAATTCCCTTTGATTTTGGGTAATTATGGTCAGTATACATGTATCTAAAACTGTAAATTCACAGGGTAATGATTGTCTTAACATTACCGTTCCTGAGATATGAATACTGAAATATAGTTATTTTTACACAGTAACACAAATACATAAAATCACCATGTTCACACACAGCACTGAAATAATGTAAAAAAATCTTTCAAGATAAGACCTTGATGCACATTACTATAATGAAGTGAAAATTTATCAAACAAGAATGTCCTGAGAATGTCAGTTTACATTTTTATTGTAACTTATAAGATGACTTTTACACTTCAGAAATCTGTGCATTTAACTTAAATGAGGTATTTGTCCTAATAGACATCCTATAACAGCTTGTTTCCACTAAGCAGTATGGTTCAGTATAGCAGTGATCCCCAACCACCAGGCCGCGAACCGGTACCGGTCTATGGATCAATTGGTATCGGGCTGCACAAGAAATCCCTAATTATTTACACTTTATTTATTACGCTATATTTATTATTGTTAAGTCTAAGCAATCTTTTATTTAATTTTTTTTTTTTTTGACAAATGACTGTATTTAATACCACCAAAATTTATACCACGATCTAACAAAATGAGTGAGAAACAGACATCTTTGGAATGTTCCTTTGCGAAGGGGAAAATGCCCAGTGAAGGACCCACGAATTGCCAAGGAATGGATCCACGAACCATTTGTCAGCAAATCAAGTAAATCCAGCATGTCTGTGCCAGAAGATCAACTGCTGGAGATCACAAATGATGGCGGCCGTTCACATATTGCGTCTTTTCCGAGTGCAATTTCGTTATTTCCAATGGAGGCACTTGGCTTGCGTACGCATATTGGGAGCAATGCGTGCAAGCGGTGTGACGACCTCACACTTTCCAGGTGCACCTAGTTGAAAACATCTCTTTTCAGAATGTCATGTCAAAATAGTGACGATTCTCTATAAACCAATCAGCATTCTGCAGTGAGCCTAGCTCCACCCTTTATGTACCATGTGAATATGCCAGGTACCTTTAAGTAAGAGGCCCAAAAAGTAGTATGATACAGCTCGCTATTTTGGTACCATTCACAACTTCTGACAGTGTAAACAAAAATAATTTTACGTATCGTATAAATACTGAACCATACTGCTTAGTGAAAATGAGCTATTAGATCTGTAAAAGTTTATTCACCATGTATGGCAAGGAACTATTTAAGTAGTTAACTACTTTTTGTTAAGGTAATCATGTTGATGCAGTCCTCAGATTTGTAAAGTTCATAAATCATAGTTTTATTTACCCACCTAACATACAGGTACAGTATACTGTACCACCTTAATCCCTACAAGAAAGAAATGGACTCTATATCAAAGTTCTCTCGGAAATACTCAATTACATGAATTTAGCTTAATACAAAAAGGAACTCAAAACCAAATCCCCCACCCATCTATCTAACATTGATCAAAATTTTTGTAGAAGGTTCATAAAAAATAAAATAAAAGGCATATTGTATATGAACAGGGCTTGACATTAACTTTTTAAATCACTAGTCACTGTGGCTAGTAGATTTCCAACCTTGCTAGCCACTCGCCATATTCACTAGCCACACTTTTGTTGTTTGGAAAATATATTTTATATGCATAAGTTTGGCTTTGACATGCTAAAATACTTTATTTAGATGTTGTGTTATGTACACATGTCTTCTCATTCATTTCACTTATTGTGGGTGTTGTGTATTAGCTTGCTCAGTGTGCATGAGCAAATAGGTTGTCACATTGCAGTGTTTATTTCACATGACTTTTCAGTGCTCAAAATGAAAGATTTATCAAATTTATCTCTGACCACACCAAAAATAAATAATTATTTACTAGTCACAAATTTTAAATGTGTCAAAACAAGGAAAATATAAAAGTTAATCTCAAGCAATGTTATTGTAAAAAAATTATAATCAAACTGTATTACCAAAAATAACTGTAAGCAAAAGAAAGTGGGTTAAAAAAAAACATAGCGTGAGTGATAATGAAAGGATGATCACACGCACACGGTTAATGTTAGGCCTGTTAATAATCTGTTTAAAGAATAACTGAAACGAAAGCAAAAGGATATATATTTTATAAATCTTGAGCTTTTGAAAGCAGCAGGACTGTGGGTGCACGATCATCGCCATTCGTCCAGTCTTATTTTAAAGAGAACCGATCGCACCCTTGATCGCACCAGTTGCATTTCCTCTAGGCACGGTTGTTTCGCAAAAATATACGGGAGCGCACGCACTTTTTAACAGAGCGATCATCCTCTCATTCGGTATTCACCTGCTCTCTGTTGCTCACGCGAACATGGTTGTGCTGCTTCTCGATTGTAAGATCACATTTGCACTAATGTTGGGCCATCACTATTGTCGAACCCTGCTTTTGAGAAAACTACAATTTTAAAATGATTTCCAACCAGCCAAAGTGGCTAGTGGGAGTGTCTGTCTAACCCACCATAGCTGAAATCTACCCGCATTTGGCGGGTGTCAATGTCAAGCCCTGTATATGAATAACATTTACAATCATAGTACGGAACTGGCTGGGACAAAATTAAGAAATTAAAGCAAGAAGGAGACCAAAAGAGACATTATAAAATAATTATAAAATAAATAATGAAATAAAATAAATAAATAAACATGCAGTAGTCTTATTAAAGTCTTTATCATTTCAGTATATCTGCAAAAATAGTAAGAATGGTTCCCAAATCTTGTTAAAAATGGACTATTTGTCACTTGGTTTGAATCTCAGTTCTTCTAAGTGTAACATATTTCCAAGTTCTCTTGCCTACATTTCAAAATTGAGGACAGCATCAGATTTCTAAATTTGTACAACTTGAATTCGAAGTTAAAAATTAATAATAAGCAGTTCTGTCAATTAAGTCCCATGTTTGATGTACTAATATTTAACCTACACGCTGGTCTGAATCATTGCGAAACCAGCCATCAGGCTAACATTATTGTTAAGCCGGTGACATATTTGATCTGTGGAGAGATGAATGATCCAGCATAAGGACACGTTTATGTAAACAGCAGTAGCAGGATCGCTCAGCTCAAGAGCGCAGACACTGGCAGCACAAGATCACGGATGTTTATATGCTTTGCTAGAACGTTGAATGTTCCTGAATGTTTAAGCGGAAAGTCAATTTAGGTAAACTTAGCCTTTTAATAGCAAACCCTTGGAAAAAAGACCACAAAAGCAGCTTTTTTAAAAACATGTCATAACTGTTTCTGCTTTCGCCTTTGAGCGCAGACGGGTAATTGAGAAATCATTTTCAAAATAGAACTGGACAAGCGATGCTTTGTGCTGCAAGCCTTTTTATAGGCCCGCTCGACTGGAGCTGCTGGTTTATGTTGGAGTTAAAATAAAGTTTAAAGGCAGCTTGACAAAGCCTGTGTTTGCTCGCATAGACTGGATGCTCTTAGAAACCACAGTGTGGCTTTTATTTTTCCACCCGGAGCAAATCTGTACAATGCCTACAACTTCTGTTTGTTAGATAAACAGAGCTCAGCTCATGTGTCTCGCTGCTCAGTTTTAATGTTGAACAAAGAAACTACTCCACGGTACACACACACGGAGCAGAAAAGGAGTACGTCCATTCACAATCAGGATACTTCAAAGGTTTTTCATTGGAAATCCAGGCTATACAGCTTCTTATCCTCATGCAGCGTTGAACAGGAAAGGCATGCTTGTCTTGGGCGCCTGCCCGTTCTTGAATCGCGCAGCAAGATAGAACAAAGCAATACTGTTTACATCTTACATACTTGTCTAATTGAAGCCAGGTAATAATTGCAGACTTGTAATAAATGGGATTGTCTGACTTCTAGATCTGATTAGATTTTTCATATTGATGCGGTCAGCGCTCCGGCTGGCAGAAAAGATCACCGCTGGTGGATTTCGATTGACGGTTTGTCACGGAGCGGCAGCTTTACTGCGGCTGATGCAACGCATTGATCTCTCTCAGACCGCTGAAGGTTCATTGGGAGGACACCAATTAAATCTGACGCCTCCTGTCAGGCTGGTAATGCTGCCTCTGCATGGATTCATTTGACTTTGTTCAGCGAGGCTGAAAATATCACCTAATACCTCGGAGAGCTGCAGCTCAAGGCTGGGGATCACATGACTGTCTGCACGGGTGTTTGAAATTGAAATGCTAAGAAGCCGGCTGAAAGCTCGCTGTGGTTGAGAGCAGAGGAGAGGTAGAGCATACCAAACAGGTCCTGCTGCAGAGACACACGCACACATACACACAGAGAGAGCTGGGATGGAAATTAATGTCACGGCCATAATGATTTTTTGTTACACTCGACTGTGTTTCCGTCTCCTCCTAGGAAAAGAGGCGCGCTTGGATTTGTGTTAGCGAAGCACTCAGTGTGGAGAGATTATGCGTTCAGTGTACTGAAGAGAAAAAAATGGATTTTGTTTGAATATTCTTTTGCATGCTTCCAGGTGTTTTTTGTTTGGGCGAGTGTGACGCATCTGCCGGCCTTGTCTGTAGGTGAACTGTTCTGCATTATACGTGATTTTTTTTTTTTTTGTTATGCTGGTCGAACGTCTTCTCATCTTGATAGCGCTCTTTAAGTTAAAGAAATATTTCACCCAAAAATGAAAATCAGCCCTGAATTATAAAAAATGATCATTGGTGGTGTATATGATTTTTTTTTAAATTGATAACAGAAAAATATCTGTAAATTTGCAGTTTTATGTATTTTGTGTTCATGTTTTTATTCTACACTGTTTATTTGTGCTCTTTAATTGCATTTTGGGATCTTGACATTTCGTCCAACAACTTTTAACTTTAAAAAGTGACTTTTACTTACTATTTTAATAGGTTAAAATGATATATTGTCAATGTTGGTGTTGTATATTACGGTACAAAAACCTTTTAATAAACTGCAAGTAGGCATGAGACGATAACCGGTTTCAAGGTTTACCATGGTTTGGAAAAGTCAAGGTTTTAAAACCACCAAAATTTTCTGTTATAGCGTTCCAAAGGTACATGTAAGGTTTTTTTTTATGTGTTTTTATGTCTTGTACAGAAATCAGTGTTTTCAAAACTAATGAAGATAGTAGATATCATTTATTTATTTTAATTATGTAGCCTGACATGTTTACTGTTCCAAAATATTACAAATGTTTCCTAAAATAAAATATATTGTGTTTTACCCAGACATTTTTATTTTATTTTATTTTATTTATTTATTTATTTATTTATTTATTTATTTATTTATTTATTTATTTATTTATTTTTATTATTATTTTTTTTAAAGATTTATTTTTGGTCTTTTTGCATTTATTAGATAGGAGAGTATTTAGACAGAAAGCGAAGTTGGAGAGAGAGAGAGAAGGGGGTAGGGGAGGGAAATGTCCTCGAGCTGGGATTCGAACTCTGGATGCCCTGACGTGCTACTGCACCATATGTCGACGCGCTAACCACTAGGCTATTGCGCTGACTTTTTCCGTGATGACGTGATATTTTAATCCAAGGTTATCATACCATCAGAAACCTATACCGGCTCATGCCTAACTGCAAGTACATTTTTTGTTATTCTACAGACTTATTTCACTATGTATTATTTCTTATACATTAAATTATATCAAACTACTAAAATGTCAATAAAAGTCACTTCTTAAAACTGTAGAGTTCAATTTTCAACATCAGAAGTTGACAGCAGAGATTAAGGTTTCATGATTCAAATCACAACTGTAAATAAACGGAAAACACTTTTAAATTGCAAAATACAGAAATGCTTTGAAGCTTCCAAAAGCAAATAGATTCATTGTTAAATAGCCCATGTTCTGCCAGGGGGTTAAGGGATGTCTTATAAAGCGGATCGATGTGCTTTTATAACAGATATATTTCTAGTTTTTAAATTATATTCTCCATTCACTGCTTTTATGTTATTCCATGTCTTTGCTGCCTATCAACATATGTATGCTCTAGGGCTGCATGATATTGGAAATCAACAGACATAGCTATATTCTGTTTATCTACAATATATATTGCAATATGAGTATCATTTCACAACATTGACTAACAACTCTATTTGGAAAGAATTCATAGTTATAAATTAATTTTGTAAGGAAATTAATCTTTTATAATATATCCTAATTACAAGCATAGATGAATACAACAGAATAAAAATGCTAATTAAATAAACCATGTTTTACATTTTTCTGTGGAATCTAACAGTATTCAGGTACAGAAAATCAAAAATTATATGTAAAATAAATAACACTGTATAGTCAAAGACTATAGAATACACACGACGTGTCGACATGGCGAAAAGTGTAATGGTCAATATGGTGAATGAAGCCCTGCCTACTAGTACAGGAGCCAATTAGCAATCGATATAGACTGACGATTCTCTGGAGGAGAAACTCGGACAAAATGTGTGCTTTGGTCAACAAACACACTGGAATCTCAGCGAATACTTGCTTCACAGACATAAGAAATATGTCCACATAAAGCTTGTAATCTGTACTTTTAAATAAAGCAAGTGCACTTGAAAACAAAAGTTCTCTGGTTTTGTAATCTGTATGAAAAGAACGCAAGGTACAGTCCATCCTGTCAAACGCACATCACATGACAGCAATTACCCAAACAGCCACAAAATTGTAAACAAAAAGTCGCTGCCATTTCTGCCGTCAAGACCAAGTTGTGAATTACTTCAGAAGAGCAACACAATCAGACGATCCCTATCCAGAGGATGATAATGTGTAACACGGCCATAGATGATATTGGTGTTGTGATCTTATTCCTTTCGAGTTTGCATGCGCATTACCTCGGGCAACCTGAAAATCTGTTGATTTTGTTTAATTCAGACATTTAGAAACGAAACTTATGAGACGGTTGTTGTTTAGGTTTATTGATGATTCTAAATCTGTATCGTAATCGTAAGCTTGGCAAACAGTTTTGTAGAATTTGATGTTTCCCCAATTAGACAGAATGTCTGAGCATACTGCCTGAAAGGCGTTTCAAAGATGGCCACCGAGTGAATTGACTTGCCTTAAAGGAACTTTGGTATAGTCTTCATTTTACAAGTAATAATATACAATTAATCAAAATCATTGTGAAAGCTTCAAACTTAACTTCTTAGTGTAAATTTGCTTAATGTCCTACACAAGTCACAGGTCTTAAAAAAACACATCCAGATAATTTTTAGGGTTAATTCTTGTGATAACTCCTTAATTATACTCCACAATTATAATCTCAACTCAACATTGGAGATGTAACTATTGCATATTTGTACATTAAAATGCATTAAAATATTGATGTTGAAACAATATATTGTGCAGCTCTAGAATGCTCTGTGTAGTGTGAATGTCATGTGACATACCAGGGCCAACTGTGTCACTTTAATGCTATTCACAAATGCACTCTTGTGACCTCATGGGATCGTAAAGTACAGTTTGCACACATCAGAATCTTCCCCAGGGCCATGCTATACTTGTTTTAGTGGTGCAAGAAAAATGTTATTATGAGGCTAAATTGTATTGATGGATCCTTGTATGTCATTGAGGATTTCGGTAAATTATTATCATTATTATTATTTTAATTTTTTATTTTTTTTTAGCAATTTTCAATTTTTTTTAGCAATTTTAGCAATTTTTTTTTTAAGAATCTGTTTAGAATCAATTTTCAGAATGTCAAAATTCTAAACGAATTGAAAAATGGGGTTGTAAAAGGTTTGAAATTCTTCATGGTCCTCCTTGATTCTGGAATTGGTTGGAAACTTTAGAGAAATATTTGTAGAATCCTGGGTAATGTAGTGTGAACTAAATCTAGTAGTACAAAATAAGCTTAAAAATGAGGCCTAAATCCTTCAAAACAAAATAATCATTTATAAATATTGTTGCTCATAGTTGGTTTGTCTAGAACAGTTTACATTTTATCATTAAACTTCATTCCCTGCTGACTAAATGAATGGGAATTTTAATTTAGGAGCCCAGTTGTTGTACTCCATTTTAATATACACTACCTGACAAAAGTCTTGTCATCGTTCCCAGTTGTAAGAGCACGAAATAATAACTTCTAGTTGATCATTTGGAAAAGTGGCAGAAGGGAGATATTTTCCGATGAATCATCTGTTGAACTGCATCCCAATCATCACAAATACTGCAGAAGACCTATCAGTCAAGTTTGGTGAAGGAAAAATCATGGTTTGGGGTTACATTCAGTATTGGGCGTGTAAGAGATCTGCAGAGTGGATAGCAACATCAACAGCCTGAGGTATCAAAACTTTTGTGCTGCCCATTACATTACAAACCACAGGAGAGGGCAAATGCTTCAGCAGGGTAGCGCTCCGTCTCATACTTCAGCCTTCACATCAAAGTTCCTGAAAGCAAAGAAGGTCAAGGTGCTCTAGGATTGGCCAGCCCTGTCACCAGACATAAACACTGAGCATGTCTGGGGTGAGCTGAAGGTGGAGGCATTGAAGATTAATCCAAAGAATCTTGTTAAACTCTGAGTCCTCCAAGAACGCTTTCTTTGCCATTCCAGATGACTTTATTAATGAGTTATTTGAATCATTGCAGAGATGTATGGATGCAGTCCTCCAAGCTCATGGGAGTCAGACACTATATTCATTATTTTTCCACTGCACCATGACTTTATATTCTATACTGTACTTTATTTCTGTTAAGTGATGACTTTTGTCTAAGCAAAGTCAGACCTTACTGTCCTAATTAAATAATTAAAAATTAAATAAATTGTCAGGTAGTGTACTATAAGTATATTTACTGTTTGATAGTTGAAAACGTATATGTGAACACATCTTTGTGGTATAATATATTTAAAAGTGTTCATAATGATCATTTATTTATTGGTATAAGCCTAACAGAAGTCATTTATTATTTTTATGCATGTGCATTAATTTATTGTTTGCGGGTTTGTCTTAAATATTCCACATGATTTCTTTCAGGTTCGATGGATGATGTACTGGATTGTCTTTGCCTTGTTTACAGTAGTGGAGACGGTCGCAGATCTAACCATAGCCTGGTGAGTCTTCCCCCACACCACTGCTGCAGTTACCTGATTACAAGTGATTCATGTCAGACTAAAGAAGCGAGCCATTTCATTGAAGATCGTGTTGTTTGTTTCCCCAGACCAAGGAATGCAGGGAAGCAATCAGGCTTTAATGAAACAAAGTTGCCGTTTTAATTTAGAGTAGCGCAAATTAATTTGTCGGAATACAGCTTTAATGAGTGTAATTATGTCAGCTGATTAATCGACTGTAACGTGGGTCCTCTCTCTCTTTCTCTCTCACTTTCTCTCTCTCTCTCTCTCTCTCTCTCTCTCTGTCTCTCTTTCTCCTCTGATCTGAAGGTTTCCCCTTTATTACGAGATCAAGATTGCCTTTGTGATCTGGCTTCTGTCTCCCTACACAAGAGGAGCTAGTGTCATCTACAGAAAAGCCCTTCATCCTTTGCTGTCGTCCAAAGAAAGGGTGAATCTTGTCTTTATGTTTGTCTTTTTCTTAATACACTTGTTTTCAAAGAACTTGATTTCACTAGTTGTTAAATGGTACACATTTTCCTGCTGAGCAGTACATTTCAAGTACAGGTCATCCTGATCTGGATTGAGCAATTCCATGAAGATGTCAGTCTTGATATGAAAGAAATTTTAGGTTTTCACAAAATTACTGAAAAAACAAAACAAAACAGTGGACTAGAACAACCTTTCCTCATTTTGCAATATTGGGTTCCATCGTACACCCGGCGCAATAAGGTGCAAGATGTGTTTGCCGTGATTTGTTGCTATTTTCAGACTAGCACAACCCCAATTTTCATATTTTGCATCACGTTGTTTAAATAGAAAATCCTTTTGTGCCACTTTGTGGAGTCATGGGTGTTCCGGTTTAGAAAGGAGGTGTGTTAAGGTGTATTGAACACGTGTTGCTATTTTGAGGAACTGAAGTAGACCACGCCATTGACCAAGTAAAAACAAATTATTTAGTTAGTTAGTTAGTTAGTTAGTTAGTTAACTTTATTTGTCCCTGTAGGGTAATTTCATTTGCAGCATACACTCACAGAGACTTCTGACATTTATTTATTTATATATATATATATATATATATATATGTATATGTATATATATATATGTATATGTATATATATATATATATGTATATATATATATATATATATATGTATATATATATATATATATATATATATATATATATATATATATATATATATATATATATATATATATATATATAATTTTTAAAAACATGAAACACACACTCTAAATAAATATCCAGTCTACTAGCCATCAACTGAGGGAACTACATAAATATTAAAAACACTACATCTATGCCTTCTTCCTGTCCAGGGCATTTTTGTTTTTCCAGTTTATTAATTACAATTTGAATTTTTATAATGTTATTATGATTATGAGTATTATTTATTATATGCATATTTATAATTGTTTTCAAAAAACAAGTTTAGTTTTGTCCAACTGTCGGGTTTTGGAGACATATGCATCAACATATGGGGCATAAGAATAAGACGTGCGTTTGTTTTTTGACCACACTTCATCATTGTTGTTCATTTGTTTATTTGCTGGAAATTAGAACTGAATTTAGAAATAGTTTTGAAAAAAATCTTTGCGCTTATCAAACAAAATTAAACATGTAGACTAATGGATGTCTTCAGTGGAGTGCGTACAACACCATTTCCTTATCCACGAAAGTAAAGGAGTAAAGAGTAAAAACAAAGTAAAGAGAAAGAAAAAAGGTTGAATGGAGGAGGCTCGTTATTTATCCTCGAACTGCAGATGGTCTGTTAAACTGTTTTCTCGCTAGTGAAGCATTCAGTTTTTCCACTTACAAAGTCTGCAATGTAAATAGCAAAAGATCCATGGCATGACGCAAGCTCTTAAAGGGAAAGGGAGATGAGGCTGTGATTGGTTTAATGCATGTTATACTCAAAACACACCCATAACTAATTTAGAGAATAAGCACAACCCTGTTAGACCATGCACCACTATCCAGAGTGTATTTTCCCATCCTTAAAATTGCAAAAGTGGATTCAAACACGCCCTTAATGCTTTTGTGCCATTCACTTTAGACTCTGCACCCAGATCGTTAAAATGAAGCCCATAGTGTTTATCATTTATTTTTTGATGATGTGCTTAAAGACCAGAAAGTTCTCAATCTTGTCCTAATGTTTTTGAAGGAAATTGACGACTACATAGTCCAGGCCAAAGAGCGCAGCTATGAGACTATGGTGAACTTCGGCAAACAGGGCCTGACCATCGCTGCAACTGCTGCTGTGTCTGCTGCTGTCAAGGCAAGTGTGTGTGTCTGTGTGTGTGAGTTGAAGATGGACAAACGGAATAAGTAAATGCTCCTAGACGAACTTCATTTAAATTTGCTTCTGATAGATTTTATGTGGGTGATTGCAAGTCATGTTGTTTATGGTGGAAAAGCTTGATCTTCCTCTAAAACTGTTGCCAATTGCCAAATAGATTAATATTTCATTTTTTAAATCCAAAATTGTCAGTAATGCTGCCTTTTTATTTCTTGCTAATATTGAAAACAGGAAAGTAATGTGTTTGACATTAGTGTAAAAAGGTCATGTCAATACTGCATCTTATAGCCTTGGAATAAAAGCTTTATCAGCCTTACTCTGTCTAAAAGTGGATGTCAGTGTTCTTTGAGAAAGGGAGTAGTCCTCCATTATCTTCTGCAAGCTTGCTTCCAGGTCTGCCATCTCTAGTTTGAATTTTTACATTGTATATATATTTATAATCTTTTTTTTCATGGATAAAGATCTCCTTATGTTTTTGTGGTAATGTTTATTACATTGATGCATTTATTCAGTTTGATTGTAAATAATTATAAAAGATATGTATTGTGGCCAATATCTTGCTAACATTAAAATTAGACCACAGAACATTGTAAAAACAACAACAACAACAAAAAAAAAACATTTAATGACCTGGTAGTTATTATATTATTTTTTTTTCATTAATAACAACAATGTTTCCTGTCCATCAAGTCAACATTAAAATGATTTCTGAAAACAAAATGATGTGACATTGAAGACTGGAGAAATGACTGCTGAAAAAACACTTTGGTCATCTTATATATAAATTAATTAAAACATTATGTTGCTGTTTTCAAATTTTTATAATTTCTCACAATTTGACCATTTTAAATAATTTAATAACATCTTTAAAAAATTAGTTAACATTAAATGGCTGTTTTAAAATTGTCATTTCTCTTAATATGAATAATTTTAAATACTTTAAATAATTTCATAAAAAATTACTTTAATTAAAACATTAAATTAATTGTCATTTGACACAATTTGACCATTTTAAATAATTAATTTTATAATTAACTTAAAATTAATTAAAACATAAAATTAATCGACATTTACCACAATTTGTCCATTTTAAATAATTAATTTCATAAAACAAATAAGCTTAAAATTAAAACCTATAACATTAAAACATTCAATTGTCATTTTTCTCAATTTGACAACTTTAAATAATTAATTTCAATAACAATAACTCAAATGAATTACAACATTAAATTGTCATTTGCCACAATTTGGCCATTTAAAAAAAATTATTTGATTTTAAAAATAAACTTGAAATATAACATTAAATTGCTGTTTTAAAATGTTCATTTCTCTCAATTTGACCACTTTGAATAATTAATTAATAAAAAAATTTAATTAATTGTCATTTGTCACAATTTGACCACTTTGAATAATTAATTGAAAAAAAATTAAAACATTAAGTTGCTGTTTTAAAAATGATCATTTCTTTCAATTTGACTATTTTAAATAATTAATTCCATAAAAAAAAAATATTAAACCATTAAATTGCTTTTTTAAAATTGTTGTTTTGAATAATGAATTTCATAAAAAAAAAAAAAAAAAACTTACCATTTTTATCTTAAATTTTTTAATCTTAGTGTAAATCACATTTTAAAGGTAAAACGTTTGCAAATGTTGTCTCATTTTAGCCACTCTTCACCTCTTCCCTTTTCCCTATCCTCTATAAGCAACAAAGAGCATAAGTGCGTTGGCTCAAACCTGCAGTACCAGCAATAAATGACATACTAATGACTTTACAAGCAAAGGTCAC
Organism: Danio aesculapii; assembly: GCF_903798145.1. NCBI lineage: Eukaryota > Metazoa > Chordata > Actinopteri > Cypriniformes > Danionidae > Danio > Danio aesculapii. The sequence goes on from NC_079446.1 coordinate 10,172,238, forward strand.
CGTTCCTTTGTGAAGCTAACCCAAGGCCATTAGTATTAGTGCAGTAGTAAATGTAATCGGGCTGATTTTCTAATCGGAAGCAGAACATGCTCAACAATGTTCCAGTTTTCATTTGGCACTGCCCTGCCAGGAGTAAGCCATCATTGATAGATGTGTCTAAAGTGGAGCCAATGAGCTTTTGAAAGAACTTGTCGAACTTTATTCTTGGACACTGCCATATTTTCCCAATCATACCTTCTTTTACACTCTTTTGAAGGATTCTTTATCTTGTTTGTGAAATCCTATCTTTGGTGATTGATCTTTTTGTTACCTTGTACTGACATGTACTGCCCTATAGGAATACTGCAGCCCTGCTCTCTCCAACGCAGGTAATTCCATAGAGCGTCTACAGCATGTGGAAAAGCTTCATCATTTTAACATGTTTTAACTCATGGTTTCCTTTCTCCATTTTCTACATTTCATTGACTCAAATATTGTGTTCAGTACGAAGTTAGAATTATATTAAAACACTGGCTGCATCTGAAAGCTCGAAGGCTCCATTCTAAAACAGGAAGTCATCAAGGTATGTCCAAATTCTGTGCGGTTAACCACAATCGCAATTTGAAACGTTGTGATAAGTTAATCACAAGAGGCTGCAAAATAAAATATATCTGTATTATTTAATTTCCCCCACCCAGAGCAAATGCATGACTGCCGTCTCTGTGTGACAGTCTTACTAGCCAATTGAGTGAGCACACTTTCGTTCTGCACAATCAGAATTGCACAAGCGAACTATGCGGAACGCCCACAATAAAAATAAAACAAAGAAAACAAACAGGAAAGCACGGACAAGTGGGATTATGGTGTCTGCTGCATCAGAAATATGAATAGACAAATTAATATCAAAGAAAAACATCATTGGTAAATGGGAATATTTTGGTTTCAAAGTCACAGAAACCAAACAAAAACTGGTCATTTTTAAGAGCCGTCACAGAATTTTTGAGATTATTGAGCTGAATATTGACTACAAAATTAAATCGCTAATCAAATCGCAATATCTGTCAAAACAAAATCGCAATAATATATTTTCCTCTAATTGCACAGCCCTAATCAGGAGGTACCTTCTTCTGATTTTCGAAGGTAGCATAGATGTGTCTTTTGCAGCTTTCGATATCCCACAATCCTTGAATTCAGAATTCAATTTCTGACATTTGAGCTAAAAAAAGTAAACCTATTTAGAATATAAATATATTTAAACAATATTTACGTATTTAAAAGTAATATGATTACTTCTATTGAATTATTTTGATCATTCAGTTACCGTACTTGAATACTGTTAGACTCGGGACGTGATAAAACTCTTTATTTTTTATATTGATTATATTTATAGATAGGTAGGCATGAAAGTATTTACAATTACAGAAATGCACTGCAAATAGCACAGACCACAACGAAAATGTGTTGGGGGACCCCAAAACGTTTATAGATTTGTTTATTAGATATTATGGAGATGCAAATAGTAAACATTAATACATCAGTCATTGACTAAACATGTGCATGTAAATCCACACAACACATGCAAATACAGAAATGCACTGCAAATGGCACAGACAGCAACAACAATCTGGGGACCCCAAAAAGTTTATAGATTGTTTAATAGATTTTCTGGAGAGGCACTCCCACTGCAGAATCATCCCAATCGATCTAACATTATAAATTCTTTACAAATAGAGATATTAAGTCATCTGATGAAATTATATTCATGTCACAAAATATATCACAAAATAAAAAAAATCACAATGTTAGATTTTTCCAATATGGATGGTCAAATTAAGAAAAATGACCATTTTAAAACAGCCATTTAATGTTTTAATTAATTTTTTAAGATGTTTTTATTAAATTATTTAAAATGGTCAAATTGTGAGAAATTACAAAAAATTTAAAACTGCAACATAATGTTTTAATTAATTTATATATAAGATGACCAAAGTGTTTTTTTTTTTTCGTTTTTTTGGCTTGTGATTTCTAAAATCAGTATAATCTTTGTTATTGAGTTAAATTGGGAAGAAATCGTACAAAATTATATTACATACATCCAGAATTTTTGCTTTCAACCCAGAATTTTCATTTCAGTGCATCTCAAATTTATATAGTAGTCAACAATAAGAACAAAATGGTTCTAAAACTATTGAACAACGTTGGCGCCAATGGTGCAGTGGTTAGTGCGTTGACTCATGCACGCCGGTGCTCACAGCGTCCCGAGTTCGATTCCGCCACGCGGTCCTATGCTGATCCTTCCCCTCTCTCTGCTCCACATGCTTTCCTGTCAATTCTCTCTACTTTCCTATCCAATAAAGGTGAAAACCCCAAAAAAATTATTATTAAAAAAAATATTGAACAACACCCATTATTGTCCTACGACAATTTTGCAAAACATTTTTCATTTACTTTGAACGTTGACTACTGTATATTTAAAGTATTGTGTCAAAACAAATTCAAAGCACATTTACGAGCTAGAAGACAGAACAATATCTACAGTTACAAGGTTTAACAATAATTGCAAGTTATACAGTTATACAGTTATATTATTCATTAATTTTCCTTTGGCTTAGTCCCTGATCCATCAGGGTTTGCCACAGCAAAAAGAAACCGCCTAATTACAGTTATATTATTTAAATTAAAATGTAACCTATTGTTTTATTTATATATATATATATATATATATATATATATATATATATATATATATATATATATATATAATAAACATATTCCCAACGCCCTAATAACTGTGCCTTTAAATAGCACCCAAACGTGTATTCTTTAATTTTATTTTCTTTCTTTCTTTCTTTCTTTCTTTTTTACATAATTTATTTATTTTTTATTTAATTTAAACATTTTTTTACGTTTATTCTGATTTTGTCTGAATAAATTCATAGGTAATATAAATACCGTAACTATATTAGCACCTTATTTCTGTACCCAATCATCAAAAGCCCCTATAACACATACAGACCTTTCTGGAAAATTGCCGCCAATTTTCCATTAAGGGATTATGTGTGCACAGACCATTTTTGAAAATACCGGTAAATTAGTTCCTGAAATTTTCTGAAAAGAGAAGTGACATTACTGGTAATTTGCCAGAATGCTGCTCTGTGTGAACGCAGAAGGAACATGGCCAGAAAGAGCGCGTTAACAATTAGAACGCATTAACGTCTACTCCAGCCAATCAGAACATTCAGACGCGTTCACATCCCTGCTGTTTATGAAAATAAAAGGGGAACATTTAGCTGCTAGATGTTAGTCAGATAACATTTCTGTGTTCCTTCTTAATGCCAGCTGTAAAAAAAATTATCGATAAAATGCTTGCGGTAAACCGCTGTTTGTTTACCTTCAAGCTCTGCTTCAGTAGCTTGACACGTGTGCACGTGGAGATGTGCACCAATGAGCATCAGCTCACACACATATTATGTACATCTCGACATGGGAAAGTGTTCCTCCATATGTTTTCATCGAAGTTGTTCACAATACTTATACATCCACAGAATTTATAATGTAGTCAAGTGTGTAAACATTTAGCTGCGATTCGCACTTCTGCCTTTGGATGGTCTCCTGGACAAAGCAGTTGCATGAATGTTAAAACTCTAAATAAAAGTGAAACCATCAACAAAAGCTTGACCCTTCTATATTTACAAATACAAGCGCAGCTGTTTAAAGCTCATTTCTGATTAATGATATCAGAATTTGTTTTGGAATGGATGTGTGAACGATCTTTTCCGGAAAAATCCTGGAACGTCCTTGGCCTGTGTGAACAGAGCTTTTTTAAATTTACCGGTGAAGTCGTTTCGGCTAATTTTCCGGATATTTACTGGTATCGCTGTGTGAAAGGGGCTAAAGTTTGGTCCAAAAATGCACTGCAGACATGCTAATGCCAATACGATTGAAATAAAAACAGTCACATGAACAGCTTCATTTGTTCCAGAGATGGTTCAACTGACAACAGAGCTGCTCACTATGTAACAGGTCACTTGGAACAGAGCCAAATCTTTTCAGCATCCATTCATCCATACATGCATGTGGTGATGGTATCATCGTGGACGTTCATGCAGTCTGTGTGTTGTCAGCTCTGACGTGTTTATCGTAACCGAGGGCTGTTTTGTCTCTACAGGGTCAAGGTGCCATCACAGAGAAGCTGAGGAGCTTCAGCATGCACGACCTTACCCAGATCCCACAAGACGACGGCTATTCGTCATACGCCTCCAACCCAGCCAGAAGAGCCATCATGGACCAGCCCGATGGAGCTGGTAAGTGTTACCTCTCCGATTAATTATTAACACACCATCCTTTGTTTCCTTTCGCTCTGTTGTTTCTCAGCTGTGTCCACAACAGAAGGCAGATGCCTCGCTCTGCCTATTCAATCACTAACTTGACAGACAGCGTTTTTTATGAAGCTGATGTTTCAGACGGGGTTATTACACTTAATTGGAGAACAAAAAAAAATGAAAGCTTTGAGGTTAAAATCATTTTTATAAGCTAAAACAGAAAAAACTAATGAAAAATAAATAAATTCAAAAGAAAAATAACTAAAAGATAAAAGAAAACAACTTGCATTATTTATTTAAAAAAAATTTAATTTAAGTGACAGAAATGCACAACAAGATGAAAAAACTCTGTGGCATTTTAATTAGGGGTTGACTCAAATAATAAGGACTTTTATTTTGACAGTGGTGAAAATGCAGCACCTGATTTTTCTAAAATCTTCATGATTTCAGCTATTTTGTTATGTTTAAATGGCTACTTTTATTAAAGAATCATCAAATTCAAATAAATAAATTCAAGTAAAGCATATAAATTAGTACTGGGCAAAAAATAATTCTGATTAATAGCATCCATATATATACATGTGTGTGTATGTGTGTGTATATATATATATATATATATATATATACACACGTATGTATGTATGTATGTATGTATATGTCTAATTCTGACTTCAACTGTGTGTGTGTGTGTGTGTGTATAGATATATATATATATATATATATATTTATATACACACACACACACACACACACAGTTCAATTATATATATATATAAATTATTTTTTAAACACAATTTTAAGGTCAAAATTATTAGCCCCTTTAAGCTAATTTTTTTTCGACTGTCTACAGAACAAACCATCATTATACAATAACTTGCCTAATTACCCTAACCTACCTAGTTAAACTAATTAACCTAGTTAAGCCTTTAAATGTCACTTTAAGCTGTATAGAAGTGTCTTGAAAAATATCAAGTCAAATATTATTCACTGTCATCATGGCAAAGATAAAATAAATCAGTTATTAGATATGAGTTAATAAAACTATTATGTTTAGAAATGTGTTGAAAAAAAATCTTCTCTCCCTTTTTGGGGGAAATTGGGGGGAAAATAAACAGGGGGGCTATATTTATATATAATATATTATTTATATAGAAGTTATGTTATGAAATAACTTATCGTGAATTGGTGCTCGATGTACTGTGTGCTGACGATGTTTGCATTACTTTTGCACTAAATATATCTGTTATTGTTATTTTAGTAGTTTGAGCCATGATTAATGTGTTGACTACATGATGATTGTTTTGGTGGCGCAGTGGGTAGCAATGTCACCTCACAGCAAGAAGGTCTGTGGTTCGAGCCTCGGCTGGGTCAGTTGGCATTTCTGTGTGGAGTTTGCATGTTCTCCCCGTGTTAACTTTGGTTTCCTCCGGGTGCTCCGGTTTCCCCCTCAAGTCAAAAGACATGCTTTATAGATGAATTGGGTAAGCTAAATTGTCCATAGTGAACGTGTTTGAATGGGAGTATATGGGTGTTTCCCAGTGATGTGTCGCAGCTGGAAGGGTATCTGCTGGGTAAAATGCATGCTGGATAAGTTGCTGGTTCATTCCGCTGTGGCGACCTCGGATGAATGGAGGAACTAAAGTGAATGAATGAATGAAGATAAGAGTTTAAGGGTTTGCAAGAGCTGAAAGGCTACAGGCTTCATGAATTTCCGACTAAAAACCGGACAAAAGGTGGATTGGATTAAATCAGGTGAGGTGGAAAACATATACAAATCATATAATTTCATCTATTTGCCATCTAATTAAAAATATTATTAAAGTTAGAAGTATTTTGACAGAATTAAATTTTGCTTGGATTTTTTGAGACAGTGTATAGAGTACACGCACAAGTAATGTTTTTTGATGCGATTAACCGCTAATATAAATGTTTACTTCACAAGTTTATGTTTTAAAAATGTTTGCATTGATTTATTTCATTGCAGCAGTTTTGCATGTTATTTACTTAATAAAATGTAATTGTGTATACATCACTACTTTTAACGTTTTATAACTCCACGTCTAATGATGCCAAACAAGTTCAAGTGTGATTTAGAGACAATCACACAAATATTTAATCATGACAGTGCATCATACCCACTAGTAAACCAATAACAAGATGAAAACCATAGATGTTTTTGAAATAACTGCTCTATCAGACTCCATCTGACTCTTTGCGTTATCACAGGGAGTGAAGAATACATTCAACGCTGCCTTCATAAACCAGATAAATCTATACTAGACAGTGCGTTATGCAAAGATAGAATTTGGGTGTACTTTTATGTCGCCTGCGAAGGCAGCGTGTCGAGGTTTCATACAAAGCTTTTGTGTTCCAGCAAACACAGCTAGCGGGAGCTAAGAAGGCATCTGTAAAGATGTTCAGTAGCGTGAGTAAAGCCATAGAGCTTTCATAATGATATCTCAACCAAATCTCACACGCTTCTGGAAAGCACCACCGCGTTAACCGGTTTTGGAGCAAATGGAATGGATTTGGTGTTTGTCTCTAGCACAGAAGGGTAATAAGTAATAGTGGCACGTTCCTAGCATGAAAGGTCTAGTGCCGCTTTGTGAGAAGATGAAGAAGAGGAAAAAACAGCTCAGGGAGCCTCTGAGCAGAATACCTAATGTGCTTCTATCTCGGTATGCTAATGCGCCCGCCGCGTTTGAAATTCTGCCGGCATCCAGGTCATTTTCATCTCATCTGCAATGAAGCCATCAGAAAGCCAGCTCTTCCAAAATGGCATTCCCTTCCACAGGCTCAAAGCCAAGGTGAAAGATCCCGACTGATCAAACGAGCTGCTAATTGCGGTTTGAATTTAAAAACGGGATGTAGCCTATAAAGAGAGGGGCTCATGTGTGTTATCTATTCGCCCATCCTTTAATGTTGGGCTTTGCTTTCTTTCCAAAGAAGCAAGAGGTCAGCTTTGAATGACAGGCATGATTTAAAACACTGCTGTGTATATTTTTATGCTCCTCTGCCAGTCATATTCTTACAAGTGGTAGGAGGGCGTCTGATATTTGAGTACACCTCGCTTTTGAATGCATGTGTTCGCAATTGTTGCACCAGCAGTATGATTTTAAGGAACATTGTGAGTTCTGTTTTAACAGACTTGCTTTTACACAACCAAAAGTTAGAAATAATTATTATTTGTTTATATTTTTGACAGATTTAGGTCATGTTCACAATGTTATTTGATTGGAAATTTTGTAATAATTAAGGCCCATTCACATCAAGCACAATAAATAAATAAATAATTAAATGCATCCACACTGACAAACAATAAATAGTTATCTATTTTTGTTAATGCTTTTTAATCTGCAATACCCTCTTGTAATTAGCAGATGTCCATGTGCTACTAGTGCATCTGAACAGTGAATCCAGCTCGTGTAATCCATCTAATCAAATTTATTGATCTAATCAAATGAATTTAGTGATTTTAGTGTAGTGGTATTAAAATAACAAAACTTTTTTCCCCAGCATTTTCAAATTATTAATAATTAAGACCCATTGACATCAAGCTTGATTAATATACATGTTTAAATTGGTAAATATGTTTGCATCCACACTGATTGATGAACGATAAATATATATATATATATATATATATATATATATATATATATATATATATATATATATATATATATATATATATATATATTTTGTTAATGCTTTTAATCTGCAGTGCCCTCTTGTAATCAGCAGATGTCCGTAGTGGGCTATTAGTGCATCTGACCTGTGAATCCATCTTGTGTAATTGATCTAATCAAATTCATTGATCCAATCAAATGAATTTAGTGATCACAGTCAGTATAGTGAAATTAAAACAACAAATTTTTTTTCACAGCATTTCCAGTGCAGGTATCACAAAGACACTGAAAGGTGTTTTTATTTTTATTCTTCAATTCGCTATCCTTACTTGCATAACGTTCATGTGGTTTTTTTTTTTTTTCATTCTTTCCCATGGTATAACCAACTGCTTCCTAGATATTCATTACCTTTAAATAATTGTTGAAAAGAGGGCTTAACATCAAGCACTGTGCTTTTCTATGGTGTCGTCATCTTTAGCTTTAAGTTCTGCAAGCCTTTTTTATATTTGAATAGTTTGACTGACTGTTTTATTGTTTATTAGCTGAGAAAAAAATTCTTAAAGTGATCGCAATGATTTTGTCTCTTTACATATTTATTGTTATAGCTATGGTTTGTGTTTTGCTGTTGTTTTAAATTCAGAATGATTTTAAAACAATGTCTTTATTGTTATCATAGTTATTGTGTTTGGTATGAACGGCCTTTAGAATGATCTACTTTACTGAATTACGCCATGTACATCTTTTAAACAAATGATAATTATTGCATGTAATAATTTAGCAAACACTTTAAAGTAAAGTGATATACAAATGAGAACAATAAAAGTACTCAAAGCAACAAAATTACAGCATGTAAATAAAAGGAAAGTTCCCATTTAGTCTAATGGAGAATAATGTCTTGCTTTAATCCCGTTTTAGGCTTTGATCTCTAGATTTGAGGTCATTTCAATGTAATTCTGGAATTTTCAAGAGGTATTTGTTCACACACATGCATACACACACACACACGCACACACACACACACACGAATATGTGTATATGCATATATACATATATGTGTGTGTATGTATATATGTATGTGTGTACATCTAGTCAAATCTAATTCACGTCAAGTGTAAAATAATTTTTCTCCTTGTTACGTGGTGGACTGGAGCAGCTAACACTCCAAAGAAAATAACAAAGACCTTCTAGCTGCATCTTTATACATGTCGGCTTTTAAAGCTCTTTCTGCTTAGCTTGCACAACGTCTAAACAGAACTAGAATAGTTCTAGAATAGGAAAATTAATCGCATACTTCCACAAATCCCAAGGAAGTTGTTATATTTCGGTAATTGAAAACAGAGGTGGGTGTGGAAACAAACAAAGGAAAGCTTTTCCACTGGTCTCCGTATCTATTCTGCCCCCTTATGGAGAAACGGAGAACTTCATACACAGTACAGAATTCACCCTGCAGTTTTGTGCAGTGCTTTATGGTCTTGTTATGGCCTGTCTTTTGGTGGCATCATCTGTGTGATGGAGTGTGCCGTGACTCTGCTCTGGCTGGATTTGCTGTTGGGCGTCCTGGCACAGGCTGGCTCTGCCTAGCTCCCAGCGCTACCCAGGGAGCCCAGAGGTGATAGTGCCAGGAGCGGCCTGAACCCGGCAGCTGCTCTTTCTCTTTTTCTCTGTTCCCCCCGCCCCCCCACTTGTCCTTTTTCCACGGCCCAAATCACATTCCCACCCTTCTCAATAATCTCGGTCAGAGGTTCTGCACAGGTCAGTCACAAGCCAAAAATAAGTTGAATAATTTTGTGGGCAGAGCAATGCCAATTACAAAGCAATAAACATGATTATGCACAGTTAAATCAAATAAATTAATAAATAAATGTCCCATATATTGTGTTGTTGAAACCCAATCTCTGCTAATTTTGACAATAATTTCAATTGTCACATGTTTGTCAATCTGTCATATTCTGCAGTTGAATAAAGTTTTATGTAAAATAATAAACAAAAAATTTATCATCTTAAATAAAACAAATACAATTATAGATAAAGGTATATAAGAATTTCACTGACCTGGGAAATGGAGGCCACTTGAATGCTTTGTGAGCACAATTAAGTGCACAGCATGCCAAATTATCTGATAATTGTAGGAAATAATCATAAAAAGGAAATTGACTGTGTAAAAGGGATGTGACTGTGACAGCCAAGACCTAGCTGTCTCTCAAGTGGCCACGCCCTTAATTATGTAGACCTAATATAACTGAAATGGATGAGTTATGAAAAAAAGCACCCCATCACAGGTGTCATGAATGGTAATATTGGCTATATGCACCAAACCAATCGGTTGTACGAGGTTGCAAACATGTTTTTATCAGCTCTAAAATTGGCCAATTTAGCATAGCAGTCAGTGAACATCTGGAGTTTCTGGAGCCAGCCCCCAAAGGCTAGTCGATGAATTGCAATTTCAGTTACTTCTGTATTTGCTTCATGAGGGAGAGCGGGAGGTTGCCACTTGGGTTTTATTCATAGACTGTTAAAAAAATATGGATGTAGTATTCGTGACGCAACCCATAGGTTTCTAAAGAGCGCGAATGAACCTACAAATGGGCGTGGCCAACCAGCGGAATTTTGTTTGCGCATCATTGCACCAACCGGGTAACCAAAGGTGGGCAAAGAGGCAGAACATGAGCAGAGCTACAGATGCTTGCTAGCATTTTGCTTAGATTTTCTTTAGGAGAAACGCATAATACTTCATTAACTGCGACTCGTTTGTGTTCTGATCACAAGTGCTTGGTTGTATACTATATTAATAAAGTGTTTAGTCTTTTAAAGACACTGTTGTAATACATTAAGCCACTAAGCATTGTTCTTACTATGCTTTTCTACAGGAAGATTACTTCCAAATACTTACTCTGTCAAATATAGTCTGTGTTAGTAAATTCAAGGCTATTTATGAAATCCAGACATAACGCTGTACGACAATGTTTCAGATGACTGTTGTAGCCTACAGCTAGTCAATCTGTCAGATTCTGGAGTGCATTCAAGTTATAAAGGATAAATGTTCTCAAATAAAACAAATACATTTATAGAGATGGTATTTAAGTAAATAAGAATTTCACTCACCTGGGAAATGGAGGCATTGTGAATGGTTTGGGAGCACTATTAAGTGCACACAGAATGCCATATTATCTGATAATTGTAAGAAATATTTCCAAAAGGCAATTGACTGTGTAAAGCCAAATAAAACAACACAAAAATATGATGCATATGCCGAGTTCAGCGACTGATCAGCTGGAATCCGCTGAAGGTGATGTGACTGTGACCGGCAAGACCTAGCTGTCACTTATATAATATAATGTAATATCACGTAATATAACTCAATATACCCTAAACGAATGAGTTATAAAAAGTTCACCCCCCTCACATTTGTCATTAAATGTAATATTAGCTAACTACACCAAAAGACCATTTTAACATTGGGGTCGATAGAAATGTGCTCTATTATGGAGCCTAGCGAAATTTAGATGAATTGTTTTAGTAAAGTTCTGTATTGGCTTCATGAGGGAGAGTGGTATGTTGCCGCTTGGGTGTAATGCTGGATAAAACCCATCTTAATAATTGTACGTTTTGTTAGGTCAGATTATTTAATATTAATTAATAAATATTTAAAGGGGACCTATTATGTCCCCTTATATACCTATAACTATAAGTTTCTGTTGTCCCTAGAGTGTGTATGTGAAGTTTCAGCTCAAAATACCCCACACATATTTTTTTGTAACTGCCCATTTTAGGCTTTGATACAAATTGTGCCATTTTGGTGACTGTGGCTTTAAATTCAAATTGTGCTCTTTTCAAAAGAGGGCGGAGCTACTAATGCCAGTGTGTCAGCATAGTGGCAGATTCAAAAACAAGACTAACATCCTATGCTAATGAGGGAGAGATTGTCACTAAGGGCGTACTCACACTATGTGCAGTTGCCTTGAACCTGGCCGAAGCACGCTTGTCCCCCCTCCCGTCTCCCCCGACGGCCCGCACTCACATTGCATGAGCACGCTTACGTTATCGATGATGCGCTGTTCAGTAAGAAGTGTTCTCGCTCAGCACAGTGGAGATTTCTTTAGTTATATCGTTTTAGTCACTTGGGCTGCAGTGACACGCAGTCAGTTATTTTGCCGAACAGCTCAGCCACTTCTGACGCAGGTATTAGGAGGTTTGCCGAAGGTGCAGCTGTCGTGCAGTGAGGGGTTAGTGTCTTTAATAATCTACGACAGTTCGCGTTCATTGAATAGTAAGAATGATTAATAAACACATATGAAACAGTCCCTTAAAAGTCACGTCTCGTCTTCAGTTTCGTGCTCAGGCGCACTTTGCACTCACACTTCAAGCGTACTGCGCCCAAGTGAACCGCACTCTGGCACACATCTTCCAAGCGGGCCAGGGCTGGCCAACTGAACTGTGCCTGAGCCCGATTCAAAGCACTCACACTTCTCAAGCGATCCGGGAAATGGGCCTGGGCACGGTTCTGATAGCATAGTGTGAGTACGCCCTAATAGGTGGGGCTTTCCCCCTCTGATGACATGTATAGAAGGAGAATGTCAGTCAAAGTGTTTCTGCAGACTGTTTTTATATATTATTTTGATTGCGGTGTTTACATGTCTGTGCTGCACTTCAGTAGTTCGATTACTGTTTAGTTTGTCTTTAGTCGTTGACTTTAAAGTCACCAAAAATCATTGTTTACATGGTAGACTCTTAATCTGGAGATGGTTGGTTGCCATCTCCAGGTTGGAGGAAAGTCCTTATCCCAGGTGGAGGAGTTCAAGTATCTTGGGGTTTTGTTCATGAGTGAGGGAAGGATGGAACGTGAGATTGGCAGGCAGATTGGTGCAGTGGCAGCAGTAATGCGAGCGACGTGTTGGTCTGTTGTGGTAAAGAAGGAGCTGAGCCAAAAGGCAAAGCTCTTGATTTACTGGTCAATCTACGTTCTTACTCTCACCTATGGACATGAGCTTTGGGTCATGACCGAAAGGACAAGATCTCAGATACAAGCAGCCGAAATGAGTTGTCTTCGCAGGGTGGAAGGGTGCACCCTTATAGATAGGATGAGGAGCTCTGCCACCTTGGAGGAGCTCGGAGTAGAGCCGCTGCTCCTCCACATCGAGAGAAGTCAGCTGAGGTGGCTCTGGCATTCTGTTTCGGATGCCTCTTGGACACCTAACTTGGGAGGTGTTGCAGGCATGTCCCACTGGGAGGAGGCCCCGGGGAAGACCCAGGACACGCTGGAGAGATTATGTCTCTCGGCTGACCTGGGAACGCCTCGGGATCTCACCGGAGGAGCTGGAGGAAGTGTCTGGGGTTCTCTCCTAAGACTGCTGACCCCGTGACCCGGCCCCGGATAAGCGGACAAGAGATGAGATGACACTCTTAATCAGACTATTGTCTTAATCATATTAAAATCTGAGGACTGGTATCCATGTAAACATACTCAATGATTGCAAATATCAAATTAATTTTATGCAACAGCTCAAGAAATGATGAATTGAGAAACAGAATTTTTATTTTTATTTTCTAAAGTACTTAAAGCCTTAGTAGGGACATTTGTTTATCTTATCACTGTAGTGTTTCATTTGTGACTCAAGTGAGTGAGTTTTTCAATGATCTATTTAATGCTTATATTTAATTTAATGGTCTATAATGCTCATTTTCTAACTGAATCATCCTTTTTGAACGAATTAAATGAATCACTCTTTTCAGACAAAGATTTGCCCCTTTAAGTGCCATATTTATCCATGTCATCGCAAAACTGCACATAGAGGCAAAAACTGTTGAGGTGTGCTGGTATAAATCATCAGTATCTGCTGCCATGTTTGATCTGCATGTTGATGTTTTCTTTCTTGTGTTTTTGTGTAGAGTATTATCATGGTGATGACGATGACCGGAGTGATGACGACAGTAAGCCGGTGTTCTCAGAGGATGAAGCAGTGTCTCATCACGGACTCAGACGATCACAGAGTGTCAAAGTCACACGCTCAAAACTCCGCAGAGATGTAAGTCCACCAAATCACATTGCACTGATAGTTCCATGAACATTATATTATGCCTGTAAAAAATACATATAATTCCTGTATATTTGTTCCTACATAAATAAAAGAATTAAATGATACACATTCCCTAACAGATTGTGGTATCAAATTCTGCTAATTTGATGCCCTAAAAGAAAAAAAAGTGGAATAAAACAATCCTCTGTTTACTCAGATTTTAGCAGATTTAATTGAAGTCAACCAAAGGACGAGGAGCTAAACAATGCACTAACTTTAAATGCACTACATGTTTTTAAATAGTACAGGGGTCAGCACCAGAGTTGAGTGTTACTGTATTCTAATTACATTTTTGAGGAATGCAGTAATGTAACGAATTACATTTTACATTTATGTAATTTGATTACAGTAACTAAAGTCAGTAATTGTGTTACTTATGTTACAATTAAAGTTTTTAGAAAAAAAAAATGCTTCTTTTAACTCGCGTTTTCCTCTGCAACGTCAGTTAATGAGCATGCGCTTTTAAATTGCTAGAGAACACAAGCTGATATGGCTGCTGTTGAGAGTGGTTGCTTCTTCAAGTGTAAATACAGACATTACATTGATTTCATTGAGCGCAAGAACAAAAATATTGCTGTGAAATGGAGTCTGTCCAGTCTCTAAAGAACTTTCGACTGCTTTCAACTCTACTTGCAAGTTGTTTAAACGCTTGAATAGAAAGCATTCTATGAAAATACTCGGCGCCCCAAAACATGGCAGCCCAACTCAGCCTAAACAGGCTAAATTGAAATATTTTGTGCAGGATCGGGAGTGAAGGTAACTTCTGAATGTTAAGAGAAGCTGCTTATGGGGCCGTTCACATATCACATCTTTTGCGTGCGCACTTCCCAGGCGCTCCCAGATGAAAACCACGAGTCATGCGTCAAGAACTAACCAATCAGCGTCATACTTTGGAATATACACATTTAGCTAGACTAATTACCTCAGACAAACACAGAACAACCAAACATTACAGTGCTTTTGCACACTATGGATGTCAACGGTTACAGTTATCCAGTTTTCTTCTTTTGTGTTAAAAAAAAGCCAACAAGGTTTGCAACAAGTAAATGATGAGAGAATTTTAAGCTTTGGGCGAACTTTTTAAGTCTTTTGAATATGTCAAGCTGCTGTGATCAACACATTGTAATGTTTTTCAGTGAATATTAAAATACTAAAAGAGCCGTAGTTTATTTTGTATTTATATAGGTTTTTATATGTTTTAAAAAGTAATTCGTAATCTGATTACTTTTTACATGAAGTAATTTGTAATGTAATCAGATTAAAATTTTTCCAGTAGTAATTTGTAATCTTTTACTTTTTAAAGTAACCTACCCAACACTGGTCTGCACCAATAGCCTAATGGTTAATGCTTTGACACATAGCACTGAGGTGATCGCAGGGACCAGAGTTGGAGTTCTGGCTTCAGTCCTTTCCTGTCTCCAATATACCGTCCTATAGAAGTAAAAATTTAAAAACCCCTAAAAATAAATACTATAATGATTACATTGTGATGAAAACCATTCAGTTTTTATCAATTACTCAATACAGTGCTCAACCAATCATATGGCCTTAACATTATAACCGATTCCTGCTTTTTCGATTTTCTCCGAGTATGATTTTAATTATGGTTCCATATGCTTGTCATTCACCAACCACAGGCACGATATGGATCTTTGAAGATCAAAGGGAGAAAAAGACCAGGCATCAATGCCACGACTTACTCCAACATGGAGAACTGAACTGACTACTGATGTGTGGGAAGATGTGTCCACTTTATCAGCATAATCACCTCTCTTCGCAAGGGCTGTGGACTCTTTAATTTCCATGACTATACCAGCAGTTCTATTTATTACCAGCAATTGTGTACATACAGTGAGTATCTTGTGCTAGAGTACTACATGAATGGGGTTTGACTGATGGGTGAATTTGTTTGTTATGCATGGCTTTTATTGGTCTGAGTTAGATTATTCAGATCCCTTTAGCTTCAGTATTTTAGAAGTGTGTCTCTTTTCGGATGTGGGTTTTATATTTCTGTTTTCATACATCTTTTGCTGCCTTTTAGATGATGTGTTTTAAGTAGTTTTTACAGTTGTCGTTTAGATTCCGATTCTTAAACTTGAAAATGATTCGTCAGCATCAGACCAAAAGTGTCTCTTATCAGTAATGGAGAAATGACCAAAGAGAACAAAAGGCAGTGTTTGCGGTAATGTTAAGATGTTTTAATTCCATTTTGTTAAAAAAAATCCAATGTTTTCTTTGTTGTTGAAGGTATGTGGGTTTAAAGAAACCCTTTTTGCACATTCTTTAAATCCTCGATGTAAATCCTTCACTTCTGGTCTCCATGCAGAATGTTCTTTATTTGGGAGAATGTCTACATTAATGAAACACCTCCGCTGTGGGTGTGTGAGAGTGTGTGTGCACGTGATGCTGTGCTATCGTGTGACCGGATGTGTCATTTAAAATGAATGCAATAATATGAATAAAGACAGAATGTTGTAATGAGTCTTATGCATTTCATTGTTTTTGTGTATTTATTACATAAACAAGTGTTATTTATTAAATTAATTAGCAGTAAAACATGAAATGTATGACAATATTTTATATTTAGTGCCCATTAGGTGCATATGTAAATGAATTAATAGTTTGATGGATAAACGGACAGAAAGATAGTGGGAAAGGTAGATCGACGGATGAACGGATGGGTTGGATGGACAGATGGAAAATCTCCTGTATTCTTCATATATCTTGGAAGATACAAAGGAAAACGTCAACAAAAACACATTTGAAGTCTTCTATGAGCATGTGCGAAAAGGTATTGATGAAACCAAAGTTAAGCATTCCGATCATCATGGTTTGTTCGGTGAAAAAACAACACTGCCCATAACTATTAGAACACTATACTCCCAGTCATTTGACGTTGTTTTTCTTCAGCTGAAACCGGGGCCTTAGTCAAGGTGGAGGAAATCATGAACAGTTCCAAATACCAGTCAAAATTGTTGCAAAACCTTCAGGCTTCTGAAAGAATCTTTCAGCGTGGCAACATCCCAAAGCACACATCCAAATCAACAATAGAATGGCTTCACCAGAAGAAGATTTTGGTTTTGTAATGGCTCAGCCAGAGCCCAGACCTGAATCCAATTCAAAACCTGTGGAATGATGTGAAGACAGCTGTGCAAACGAGATCCCCGATCTGACAGGTTTGGAGCATTTCCACTGAGAAAAGTGGGTAAATATCAACAAATTTGGGATGTGCCATGCATGCTGATAGACTCACACCTTAAAAGACTGAATTCTGTTATAATATTAAAAGATATGCTGCCAAAGAAAATAGTTTAAGGGTGTGCACACTAAAGCTGCGGTCACACTGGACTTTTCTCCACATAGACTTTCATTCATACGCACGCAAATGTGGCAGTATGGAAATGCAAGCTCATGCGACAAGCTTCCAAGTTCGCTGCGTTGGAAAGTTCAAGCTTGGTGAACTGAGAAATCGCATCACGTGACTGCGTGAGACCAATCGAAGATCAAAATGACCTCTCTGGACAGAAATTTAAAATATGGACTAATCACTCACTTTTTTTAATGTTTAATCATCTTGTTAAATCCAGCCCCTTTTCGTAGTGCCATATGACAAAATTTTGCATGCTGAAACTCTAGTGTGACCACAGTTTAAAAGGTAAAGTCTAGATCAGATATGCGGCCGGCTGGAAGTGCGATATGTACATTAATAAATAAAGCAGCATTTTTTAATGACACTGTATAACAATAATTAGTATTTTTGCAGTACTGTGACGGTTGGGTTTAGGGTTGGGGTATGACTAGGCGTTAAAAAATACAATTTATTGGGTAATTTAATAGATAACATACATAATGATCGGTACAACTACTGTTTTTAAGTTACTGTGACGGTTGGGTTTTGGGTTGGGGTGGGGGTAGGTTTTAAAAAAAACAATTTATTGGGTAATTTAATAGATAACATAAATAATGATCGGTACAACTACTGTTTTTACGTTACTGTGATGGTTGGGTTTAGGGTTGGGGTGGGAGTAGACCTTAATAAAATACAATGTGAAATTTAATAAATAGCAGAAATAATTCTCATTAACTTCCGGCTGCAAATGTATCCGATCTAGCAAAAGCCAGTTTAAATGTTAAATCCCGGCCCTTTTCGCAGCACTGTACAACAAAATTTTGCACGCACAAACTAGTGTGACCGCAGCTTTAAGCAACCACAAAATGTACATTTAACGCTTTAACCACATCACACCTGACTCTAATTATAGTCCTAATTAACCAATCCACCTAAGACATAAAGAAATAGACAAAATTCAAGAAAAACTAAATATACAGAAAATAATATATACAGGGAGAGGGAGAAAACTCAGGGAAACGGATTAAAGTGCAAATGAAATCAAAACTAACCAAATGATTTTGTTAGCTCACATTGGTAGTTTTGTGATGACCAATTCATCTGTGCATGTCATCATGAAAAATAAAAATCAGTGAAGCTGTGGTCACACTGGACTTTTCTCCCTATAGTCGGAAACCCAAGCTAGTGTGATAAGTTTAGTGATAAGTGATAAGACCAATCGAAGATCAAAACATGACCTCTCTGAACAGAAATTTAAAACATGGAGTAATCGCTCGCTTTTTTTAATGTCTATTCATCTTGTTTAATCACGCCCCTTTTCGCAGCGCCGTATAACAGAATTTCGCATGCTCAAACTCTAATGTGATTAAACAATATGATTAGACATTTTAAAATGCGAACGATTGCTTCATATTTTAAATTCAACCCAGGCTCATTCTGAAAACGCAGTCCAGTGGATGTTTCTGGAGACTTCGAATTATGTAGCCGGAGGTACGTATGGCTGCATTTAATTTTTTAACAGAACGCTACGGGGCAGTATGATGCTGTTCCCTTTAGTGCTTACCGGCTGACCTCTTACCTTTGTGTGGAGGGCTTTCCCGCTGCAACCAGTTTGTCCGGTTAGCTCGTCCTGTATGTCGGCGGACTTGAGACGCAGAGAGGAGCTCGGGAGAGACATTTGAGAAGCGAAAAGTCTCACACAGCGGCCTCTCGTGGATTTGCGAAAACAAAAACTGCAAAAATACGTACCTCCCGGGACGTCCACGGGACTACGTTTTCAGAATGAGCCTGGGTCGTTTAAATTTCTGTCCAGTGAGAGTTTTGATCTTTAATTGGTCTCATGCAGTCATGTGATGTGATTTCGCTGGTCAGAGTTTACCAAGCTTGAACTTTGCAACGCAGCGAACTGCGAAACTGTATCACACGAGCTTGCGTTTCCGGTCTCAAGCTTTCGCATGCGTATGAATGGAAGTCTATAGGGAGAAATGTCTAGTGTGACAGAAGCTTTATATGTACATTTTTCTTGACTGAGTGACCTGATGAAAAACATCACCTAAATAAATCGAAACGCCTCATTTTACACATCACAGATCATTTTATGAGTAGTGTGTGGACTTTTTATACCCACTGTACATGTGTATGAATTTGTACAAAACATTTCTTTTTGACAGACATTTTTTTTTAATCCAGCATACTTATTGAAGTTGTTTGAGATGACACTGACTGATGACATATTAATAATGAATGAGTAGGTGTGCGCAGACGTCTGACTCTCATATATCCTCAAGCAAGACAGGCATTAGTTCAGGACAGATGTTGCGTTGCTCTTGTGGAAACATTTGAGCTCTTATGACTGTTAATGAAGCGTGCTGAGATCCAGAGCAGAAGCCGAGACAGCAGAGAAGACAAGATTTCTGAAACATCCATCATACACACTTCATTACACCTTCATTATCTTATTATATGACATTTCTTCCGTTCAGGAGCTCATGTGTAGGCTGCTTAATGTTTAAAGTTCCTGACTCTAATTTGGCATTGAGGCAAATAATATAAAAACAGTAGTTACTGTGGTACAGTTAATGTATTGTTGTAAAAATATAAATAAGTAGCGTTAACTTTCGGCCGCAGCTGTATCTCTTCTAAGCTTTACCCAAATATTAAAAACTGTTATTACGGGTGTCGTCCAGTAGATGTCAGACTTCCAATTGGCTAGTGATTTACCATATTACAGGCACAATAAATATTATTTATGTTATACAAACTATCACCTAATATACAGCGAAAACTGACATTTATAATTGGTCAGATGGTGATTCAGACTTACTTAAAGATCTTTACTCAAAGTGGATTCATCCGTCAGCGTCATAATTTTGATATTGATTTTATATTCAGTCAAGTTAATAAACACTGATTTTATATAATAATGTATTGAGCTGCACTTCACAATTTTATGTGGTGTTTTTGTGTAGGTATGACTTAATTAATTGTTCCAAACTAGTTTAAGAAGCCTTTAGTTTTTATAAATCCATTTATAAAGCATAAAAAGAGGTGTAAATTTAATAAATATATTGTATTATAAAGACACTTTTTAAAGCACAGTATTTTTTTTTTATAATTCATAACTAATTTATTTTGTCTTTGCCATGAAGACAATACATAATTTACTAGTTTTCAGCTTAAGTTTCTATATAAAGGCTTAATTGACAGTTTTTATATTTATTACATATTTTATAGAGACAATCTAGAGCGATATATATTTGCAAAATAAAAGAAAGTTTTGCAAACAAAAAATAAAGTATTGAGCAAAAGTAAATTAAAAAATGCAAATCTCCAAAAATCGCAAAAGCGAAAATTTATTTGTGAGAAATAAAAATTAATTTTGCTAACAAAAATAAAGAACTGCAAATGGAAAATTAAGTTTTGAGGAATAGAAATGAAATTTGCAAACAAAAAGAACTGCAAATAAAAATCAAGCCGTGCAAAAAATAAAAAAATAACTAAAATATTTGCAATAAAAAAAACTATATATATTTGCAAAATATTTTTATAGCATTGCCTTTACAAAAGGGCCTGCCGTAAATGCCCAAGCTCCCTTGTCTCCGCCCCATTGTCAAATCAGGGCCACAAAAGGAAATGCGCAGAAACGTGAAGTGCAAAGTGAAAACATATACACACACATATATATATATATATACATACATATATATACACACATATATATATTTTTTTTGTTTGCAAATTTAATTTTTATTTCTCAAAAATCTATTTTTGCTTTGGGATTTTTGGAAATTTGTATTTATTTTATTTATTGATTTATTTTGCTCAATACTTTATTTTTTGTTTGCAAAACTTTCTTTTATTTTGCAAGTATATTTGGCCCTAGATTGACTCCATAATATTTTAAATATTTGATTCCAAACCAAGCTAAAAGATGGCTGCCACTGACTGCATCTCTCCAAACAGCCATCAGTCACTGTGGTTGACTTATATTGAGAGAATTCAAGAGCTCCGGGAACGAATTTAGTGCTGTTGTTTGGCAATTTTTGGCTCTCTTTCTGAGTGCCATTTCGTTTTATCAGCTAACAGTGGCTCTACAGATGTCAAATATTGTCCATTACTCCATACTCCTCTCCAAACCGGACACATCTATTAGGAGTTGCATTATATTATATGTCCACACGATGGTGCTATAAGAGAAGAAAGTGACCTCGGGCCTAAAGCAAATTATAAATGCCGCCGTCAATTTTACCCTCACGTCGTTCTAAAGAATATTACATGCCTTTATTTCTTCTGTGGAGCACAAAAGGTGAGCTTTTTAACATTTTTGACGTCGAAGTTTTAGAAAGCAGCAAGTTTTATGTCGCATGAGGACGTGTATTTAGTTGTCTAAATGTTTACCTCATGTACACACGATGTAAATGCTGAATATGTGCAAGTTAATTTACGAGATTTTCAAAAACAGCAACTTCCGTTTTAGCGTTAGTCGGTGACAAACCTTCATAGAGAAAAACAAAAAACTAAAGAAACTATCAAAGAAATCCCAATAGTTTTATAATAAATACCAAACATATAAATACAAAACAGTCATATTTTAACCACCGGTAAATTTTAATGTATTAGAGTGTGTTTTGAGACCTATTCCACGATTTAATATTTTTACACCAGAGATCCATACGGACTATTACAATTTCTATTAAAACCAATACAGTTTCTATTATCTCCACAGAAACCATTAGATGATTTTCCTTTTAATTTCCTTTTAAAAATGAATAATCTTTTCCCAGCAGGCATGGACCACCCATTGCCTTTATTTTTGGCCATTGATTTATATTCTATCAAACATCTTTGAGTTTCCCTGCTAAAAGAAAAAAATACACAGCTTAAAATATGCTGTTTGCTGGTTTTGGCTGGTTTAAGATGGACATAGCTGGTTTTGGTTGGTCATCTCACAGCCTAACCAGTTAAGACCAGGCTGGAAATGGCCACGAAGCCCCTCTTAAATCAGGCTGGTCGACCAGCTAAAACTAGTTAACCAGCTAACCAGCTTCTGTTTTTTTCAGCAGGGTCATTAGATGAAAGATGGAAAGTTGGAATTATATTTTAATCTAACAACTTGATATAAAGTAAATATATATATATATATATATATATATATATATATATATATATATATATATATATATATATATATATATATATACCCATCACAGACTTGTTTTTGTAGGCCAACCCTTTTGAATCACCCTGGTTCCGTCATAGAAGCCCAAACTATTATATTTCTATTGGCTACTGGGTTATTGCAGAAAAATATGTTTCTGGTCATCAAAATAATCTCCAGAAATAATCCTATAATTCATAATTTGTAAATATTTGATTATACTATATTATATTGTTATGTCATAATTCTATATATTTATATGATTGAATATTATAATATCGTAGTTAAAAGCTAAGTGTTGGCTAGTAAATGAACATCAAGTTTCAGTGACTTCAACATCAAGTGATAGTTCACCCAAAACTGAAAATTCTGCCATCATTTACTCTCCCATGACCTATTAGATTTTTTCTGTTGAACACTAAAGAAGATACTTTGAAGAATGTTGGAAACCTGTAACCATTGACTTCCATAGTGTTTGTTTTTCCTGCTTTGGAAGTTGATGGTTACAGGTTTCCATCATTTTTAACATTTCAACAGAACAAAAAAACTCAAAATGGTTTGGAACAAGACAAGTCAAGGCTGAGTAAATGACGACAGAATTTGTATTTTTGGGTGAACTAATGCTTTAATCTGCTGAAAATAATGAGTTTATGAGATTACCTGTCCAGATTGATGTCATTTAATGTTCCTGACAGCTTCTGTAGTAAAATCTATACAATTTCAAAAAGCTTTATTACTGACGTATTTCATGTCACAGAATAACACATGAAAATTAGCATAAGCGCTAAAATTCTAACTTAACTTTAGCTTTTAGTTTGCAAAAATATGACACCCTTCTAGTGGCCGATTAACAGCGGCAAACCATCTTGACAGCAAACACCATTAAAGCAACATTAATGTTTTCCATGTGAGCGAACGTCCTCGCTTAGCCCGAGTCAGATTACATGAATAATCTTTTGTTTGTTTGTTTGTTTTCAATCAAAGCTGCTTATTTTCTTACCACATTCCTGGAATGCTTAATCACGGCTCCAAACACATGTATGGAGTCAGGCCGGCCTCCTCCGTCACGGCTGTCCCTCAGGGTTTGACCAGGATTTGACTCTAGGATTAGCGAGAGGTCAGGCGGCCCCTGCTGGCTCTTCATGTTCTGCTATGGAATCATACAGTGCTGCTCTATGGAGATAACAGGCAGCACAGGTAATACCCTTCTTGTAAAAATAGTATTCTTAAAGGGATAGTTCACTCCCCCCCCAAAAAATGGACTCACCCTTCACTTGTTCTAAACCTGTTTGACAGTTCACCCCAAAATAAAAATATACCGTACTTGAACTGCCGAAGGACAATTAATTAAAATAAATAAATAAATAAATCGAAAATAATAAATTGTTTTTAAAACTAAATTTTTACCTGATTTGACTGCTGGACTGCATAGATTTTATATCGAATCGAATTTGTGTAGATGTTGTAGTTACGTTAAAAAAAATTTTCTTAGACCCTCACCATACATGGAAAGCAATGTTATGTGTATAATTTGTACTTCTAGGTATTTATTGGGTGCCCCTAATTTTCCTGGGGCCCTAAGTGGCAGCCTACTTCGCTTATTAGATAAATCTGTCCCTGCCATTGACATCCATTGTAGGATACAAACACTATGGAAGTCAATGGTTACCCATTTTCAGCTTTCTTCAAAATATCTTCTTTTGTGTTCAGCAGAAGAAAGACACTTAAATGGGTTTAGAACAAGTGAAGGGATAGTAAACGATGACAGAATTTTTTATAGATGAACTATCGGTTTAAACACAAAAGAAGATATTTTGAAGAATGTTGGAAATGTGTAACCACTGAATTCCATAGTATATACATTTTTTTCCTATTATGGATGTCCGTGGCTACTTGTTTCCAACAATATTTGTGTGTGTGTGTTTAACAGAAGAAAGAAAGGTAAAGTTTTGGAACCACTTGATGGTGAGTAAATGAGTACATTTTCATTTTTGAGTGAACTATCCCTTTAGCTGTATAAAAAGGACACTTGTTAGTACACAGCAAAATCGTCAGTTTTATTTAAAGTCTTAGAGGGTTAATTTTAACTGATCCTGGTGGCTCAGTGATTAGCACTGTTGCCTTAAAGCAAGAAGGTCACTGGTTCGAGTCCTGACTAGGACAGTTGGCATTTCTGTGTGGAGTTTGCATGTTCTCCCCGTGTTGGAGTGAGTTTCTTCCACAGTCCAAAGACAGTAGTGTCTGAGTGCGTGTGAATGTGAGTGTGTATGGGTGTTTCCCAGTACTTGGTTGGGCTGGAAGGGCATTCACTGCTTAAAACATGCTGGAATAGTTGGTGGTTCATCCCACTGTGGAAACCTCTGATAATCAGAGTCTAAGTCGAAGGAAAATGAATGAATGAATAAACCAATACAAAACAACATACTTACACAATATGCTGAACAATAAATTGTTTGAGCCTCAATATCACAATATGTGTATCTGCAAAAGTCGCATCACAGGATTAGATGATTTAATAAACATTAAAGATATTATTAAATATTAGCGTTGTTTTATTATATACAATTATTTATACAACGATGCTTGTTATTTTATGCTTGATTGTTCAGTTTTTGAATTTGAATACTTTTAGACTCCCCAGAAAACCATAAAGCACTGTTCACTTTCATTTTTGCTCTGTCTTATTCATATATGCTTGTAATTTATTATACTTTATGCAAATGCACTCCATAGAAACAGACTTGATCACTCCAGTCAATGTCATATTTTTCCAATATTGTGCAACCCTCCTTGTTAGAGTTCAAATCTTCAAAGTATATAAAAAAAAACTTCCAGAATATATAATATTAATGAAAAAATAAAAGGTTTCTAATGTGTATTTAAAAAGACAGTACACTTGTCGGCGCAATAACCTAGTGGTTAGCGCACTGACATATGGTGCAGTAGAACTGCAGGGCGTCCCAAGTTCAAATGCCAGCTCAAGTACAATTTAGTTTTAGGAACAAAAACTAACTTGACTTCTAGTTGATCAGTTGGTACCAGAAATGGCTTATATGAAAGGCAAAGGCCTTTAGATTCTTCAGGGTCATTAAGATTTGATCAAGATTGTTTGGATTCATCTTCAATGCCTCCTTCTTAATTTTACCCCAGACATGCTCAATAATGTTTATGTCTGGTGACTGGCCTGGCCAATCCTGGAGCACCATGACCTTTCTTTGCTTTCAGGAATTTTGATGTGGAGGCTGAAGTATGAGAAGGAGCGCTATCCTACTGAAGAATTTGCCCTCTCCTGTGGTTTGTAATGTAATGGGCTGCACAAAATTCTTGAAACCTCAGGTTGTTGATGTTGCCATCCACTCTGCAGATCTCTCGCATACCCCCATACTGAATGTAACCCCAAACCATGATTTTTCCTTCACCAAACTTGACTGATATCTGTGAGAATCTTGGGTCCATGCAGATTCCAATAGGTCTTCTGCAGTATTTATGATGATTGGGATGCAGTTCAACAGATGATTCATCAGAAAAATCTACCTTCTGCCGCTTGTCCAATTGATCAACTAGAAGTCAAGTTATTATTTGTTTCTCTTTCAACTGGAATTGAGGACAAGACTTTTGACAGGTAGTGTATTTTATTAATGTCTAACCCAACCCTCAGAGTAATGTAAAAACAGTAATTAAACAGAGTATTATACATAACATATTATTTATTAAATTATTTATTAAATTACCCATTAAATTGTATTGTATTAATGTCTACCCAACCCTCACAGTATTGTAAAAACAGTCATTATTGTTGTACGGTAATTGTATTCTTGTAATAATATAATTAATTCTCGCTAACTTCCGGCCGCAGATGTTTCCGTGTAGACTTTACTAATGAAAAGCAAACGAGAAATGTCTTGAAGGGGCAGGGACATAGCAGATATTAGAATGCATTTGATCAGTCATAAGATTTAATAAAATAATCAAATAAATTGCTGATTCATTTAGGAAGAAGTGACAAACTGCAAGCTTTGGATGTTTATATCTTCTAAAAGCGAATTTGTCACTATTTTGGAGCACACGAGATTACAGATATCCTTAAGACTAACATACTGATACTTGCATCTAAAAAACTATATTCAGATTTCACAGGGACTTTAAGTGGGTCAAAAAAGCACTTCTGTTTATCCAGTTGCAATTACTATCAAGTAGAGTTTAAATCAATTGTAAATACAAAGCAATCGAAGGTCTAAAAAATGTATGCAAGGCTGCATGATACTGGAAAAATTCAATTCAGTTCATCTTTATTTGTATAGCGCTTGAAATGTAGATTGTGTCGAAGCAGCTTCACATAGAAGATTATAGTAGATTCAAAGTGTCAGTTCAGTTTAGATCAGTATAGTTCAATGTGTTTTAATATTCACTCTTGAGAGTCCAAACACTGAAGATTAATCCATTGATGCACAGCTCAACAAGTCCCGAATGATGCAAGCCAGTGACGACAGCGGCGAGAAAAAAACTTCACCAATTGGCGAAAGTGAAGGAAAAAAAAACCTTGACAGAAACCAGGCTTAATTGGGCACGACCATTTCTCATATGGCCAAATGTCTTGTGCAGAGCTGTAGTCTAGGCGCTGGAGAACGCTGGACGTCAGCAAAGATTTGTCTCACAGGAATCAGACGCATGCTCTCTACTCCTCCATGATCACCACAGCAGCTGCTACGGCCTGGTTCAAGATTGTGGAAACCTTGGGATCATCTCTTCACAGGTCTTGGATCACTTCAGTGACACTGCATAATCTTTGGGGGCCTTGGGATGAGTATCCCCAGGTGGAAATAGAGAATAAAGAGAATAATTAGCGTGAAAAGATAGGTTGTTTAATTATTTTTTTTAGGGGTTTTCACCTTTATTGATAGGACAGTGGAGATTTACAGACAGGAAAGTTTGGGGAGCAGAAAGAGGGGATGGATTGGCAAAGGACCTCGAGCTGGGAATCAGACTCTGGTTGCCGCGAGCACATGGGTTCTATATGTCGAGGTACTAACCACTAGGCTATTGGCGCCGACAAAAGGTTTTTAATCTAGTTTTGAACTGTGAGAGTGTGTCTGAGCCTCGGACATTATCAGGAAGGCTATTCCTGAGTTTAGGAGCCATGAATGAGAAGGCTCGACCTCCTTTACTCGACTTTACTATTCTAGGTACTACCAGAAGCCCTGAGTTTTGAGATTTTAAAGAGCGGTTTGGATTGTAGCGAGACAGAAAAAACAGACATTGCGAAATTTTTGTATACAATATATATTGCGATACTGAATATACTTTTACCAGATGAAATAAATAGCTCTATTTGGAAAGAATTCATAATTTTAGATGCTTTGAGATGATTCTGTAAGACATCTGCATAGAATATAATAAGCCAATCACAAGCACTGATACAATAGAGCAATTATACTGTATAAATCAAATACACAATGCTTTATGATTTTCTGGCAATATTCAGGTACACAAATTTAATAATCAAAACTAAAATGACACTGTATAGTCTTCATCGTAAATTTGCACTTGCAATTATTCTCTTAGAAACATCATATTTTGTGCCTAAATATACTCAAAAAATTACATTTGCAGTTTGTTCCAACTACTAATTTCAAATAAGCATGACAGTTTACTTTAAACTGACTTGAAATGCTCACACAGTCCCAAAACACGCATAAAAGAATAAATGTTTTGGTAACTTTATGGCTAAACATTGCAGTGACTCCACAAATCGTTGTTTTCAAACGTGGTTCCTGGTCAATTATAATTTAAGCCCTTAACTTATGTATATTATTTGTTACGTTTGCTCTTTTTTTTAAGTAGCTAGTTATAAATTTAACAGTAATGTGGTATTTGATAATTATATATGGTATTATTACATAATATATAATAAAAATATATATATGATACATGGCATACATGTTTAGGTAGAAATGACCCAGCAGGCACAGGACATCAATATGACGTCAGATTGATGTTGTGCTCCAATGTCGGGATGTTGCATTTTGGGTTAAAATTAAAATTGGGATGACGTCAGAACCCAACGTTAGACTGACATCAGATTTTGGTACCTTTTTTACACAACTTAAAAACAGCCAAATATCAATGTCTAATGATGTTACAGCTTGACGTTGTGTGGACGTTACCACTATGACGTCTATCAGACGTTGGATTTTGGTTGCCATACCTGACGAATAAATGTCAGTATTTGACCTCAATATGACGTTGGTTTAAGATGTTGGCTCAACGTTGGATTTTGGTCACTTTCCAACACAACCAAATATCAACGTCATTTACCGACATCAAAATAACGTTGTTATTAGACGCTGCCTAGACATAGAATATTGTTCACCCGACATCACGACCTAAATCTAACCTAATATCAACATCTAATGATGTTACAGCTTGACCTTGTGTGGACGTTACCACTATGACGTCTACCAGACGTCGCATTTTATTTTTCCATACTTGACGAATAAATGTCAGTATTTGACGTCAATATGACGTTGGTTTAAGATGTTAGTTCGACGTTGGATTTTGGTCACTTTCCAACACAACCTAAAATCAATCAAATATCAAAGTCATTTGACGACATCAAAATAACATTGTCATTAGATGCTGGCTAGACATCGAATTTTGTTACCTGACATTACAACCTAAATCTAACCAAATATCAACGTCTTATGCTGTTACAGACTGACGTTGTGTGAACATTACCACTATGACGTCTATCAGATGTTGGATTTTGGTTGCCATACCTGAAGAATACATGTCAGTATTTGACACCAATATGACGTTGGTTTAAGATGTTGGCTCGACGTTGGATTTTGGTAACTTTTAAACACAACCTAAAATCAACCCAATATCAACGTCATTATTAGACATCAAAATAACGTTGTCCTAAGATGCTGGCTAGACACAGAATATTGTTCACCCGACATCAAAATCTAAATCTAAATAAAATATCAACATCTAATGATGTTACAGCTTGATGTTGTGTGGACGTTACCACTATGTCTTTCAGATATTGGATATTTGTTGCCATAACTGATGAATAAATGTCAGTATTTGACGTCAATATGACATTGATTTAAGATGTTGGCTCGACGTTGGAGTTTGGTCACATTTTAACACAACCTAAAATCAACGCCATTTAACGACATCAAAATAACGTTGTCATTAGATACTGCCTAGACGTAGAATTTTGTTCACCTGACATCACAACCTAAATCTAACCTAATATTAACGTCTTATGTTATGGGCGTGCCCTGCTGGGCACATTGAAGTGTGTTTTAGTTTACCATCATTGCTTAAGTACGTTAACCACATTTCAGAAACATTGAACTTAAGTCCTATTTTGCGCTTTAAAAATAAAACCAAATGCACTTTACTCACTGTCATTTAGATCAAAGGTCTTTATGATTTAAGGTTGTGCATTTAGTCATAATCATAACCTCAATGTGCCCAGCTAGATATTATCTGCATGGGAACTGCGGTTGCATGCTAATATCACTTATGGAGAGACATTAGTGATTGCCTGCAGAATTTGCTGGCATATCAGCAAGAAAGACAACAGTTTAGTTTACCTCCCGTCAAGCGGAAGACTTATGCCATGCGGTTGCATAAGACAAACAATATGTGGCAAAAGTTTACAGCTATCTGCTCTCTGCAGGCGATTGGACCCGTGCGGTGCTCATACACACACACTCACACACACCAAAACAGAAGTTCATAAACGGGTTCAGGAAGAGGTCAGTCGCACACTTACCACGCATTGCACCATTAACTAAATGTTTCCTTAATTGTTTGAATTATATGGTAGTTGTGTCCCCTTTTCCCCAGCCCCCGCCCCATCGCTAATCCTCATGACCCCTTTAAAGGCCGCTCAGGTGGATGTGTGTGTGTGTGTGTGTGCGGAGGGGAGGAGCAATGTCTGCTCTGACCCATGGCTGAACTTTGCAGAGATTTCCTGTTGCTGCTGTAGACAGAGTGTGTTGTGCCGTGGAGAGGTGCAGATGGCACGATCTGTCCTTCTATTTGCCCATTCCCTCGCTTCCAAGCCTCCATTAGATCGCCGCGCATCATCAGATTTACTGTTATTGTCACCCACTGGTTTTCGCACTTTATTTGTTTGGAGTGAATATGTCAGTGCTGCAAATAGGCAGGATGGTGTTGCGAGGTCAGACGTTCCTACAAATTGTGTTGCTGGTGCAATATTAGTCCATTTTTAGAGTCTATTTGTGCTAATTTTGTGTTTCAGGTACATAGAGTGTAAAAATGCTGGAGTGTATAAACTTAGTTGTTTAAACTGAAATATAGGCAAACCATAACATTGGGTTGTCTTTTTTAAATGGTATTTTTTATGGTTGACCCAGCATGTATACTCATTTCAAGAGTTCACACTTAGATATTGCTTGATAATAATAGCAGGTTTGGCATGCTGTCCCAGGAGAAAACCCTGAGCTCGGAGATATGAGCATGTAAGGGGAGTACGAGATCAGGTAGTTCTCAAGCGCTCCTCCTGATAAAGGAGGAAAGAGGGAGATGAGGTGGATGGGGGGGATTCTTAGGAAAATGAAGGTAAGGGAGTAGTTTTAGCCGGGCTACTTATAGTGAGTTTGGATTAGTCTGATTGGCTAACTAATGATTGTAGATGAGAGACCAGCTGCGATCAATCATATTAGGTGTTCCTCTCTAAATGAGTTTGTGAAACTTCACTCATTACCACACTTTACATTTAGGCCAAAAATAAATATATATACATACACACACACATACATACAAACATACATGTGTATATATATATATATATATATATATATATATATATATATATATATATATATATATATATATCCCTTAAATACCGTCTATACCGCATGTCTTTGGACAATGCAAACATGCAAACTCCATACAGAAATGCCAGCTGACCCAGCCGGTGCTTGAACCAGAGGCCTTCTTGCTGTGAGGTGACAGTGCTACCCACTGAACCACCGTTTTGCCCCTGTATATATATATTTTTTATACACATGTACTGTATATATTGCTGTTTAATATCAATACTTAGCCACTTTCATGAAATTGAAACTAAATGTTGACCCAAATTAACATATTAACATAACATGATTATTAACATGTTTCATAATTGACATAACTCATTGTATTTTTATAAAGTTAAGATGTTATTCTGTGAAGTGCTACTTAATTAATTGATTCAGTTCATCAAGTTCATTGAAGCGAGTACAAAAAAATATACTATAATATATGATTTCTTTCAAATTTAAAATGATTTGAATCGCATACACTGTAGGAAACGGTTACTTTCCTCACTTTCCTCATTCCTCATTACTTTCCTCATTTATAAAACTTTATAAATTCAAGTTCAGTTCACTTAAAATAATACAGTTGTAATTGGCAACTGTTAACTTAATTTTTAGAATTACACAAGTTTTTCATTCAATCATTCATTTTCCTTTGGTTTAGTTCCTTTTATTATTCTGGGGTCACCACAGTGGAATGAACTGCCAACTTATCCAGCATATGTTTTACACAGCGGATGCCCTTCCAGCTGAAACACAGTACTGGGAAACATCCATACACACTCATACAATACTGCCAATTTAGTTTATTTAATTCACTTATAGCGCAAATACATTGCTCAGAGAACATTTTGTTGCACTTTTTAGATGTTAAATCCACTTGAGGGCGCTCTACATTTTTGTGAAACGCAAAATACATTGTCCGGAGTACGTTTTTTTTGCACTTTTTAGATGTAAAATCCACTAGAGGGCACTCTACATTTTTGCAAAATGTAAAATACATTGCTCAGAGTACGTTTTGTTGTACTTTTTAGATGTGAAATCCACTAGAGGGTGCTCTCAACCTTTTTGGAAATGTAAAGTACATTGCTTGGAGTATGTTTTGTTGCACTTTTTAGATGTGAAATCCACTAGAGGGCGCTCTACATTTTTGTGAAATGTAAAATACATTGCTCAGAGTACGTTTTGTTGCACTTTTTAGATGTGAAATCCACTAGAGGGAGCTCTACATTTTTGTGAAATGTAAAATACATTGCTCAGAGTACGTTTTGTTGCACTTTTTAAATGTGAAATCAACCCGAGGGCACTTTTTACATTTTTGTGTCTTTGACTTGTGAGGGAAACCGGAGCACGGGGAGAACATGCAAACTCCACACAGAAACGCCACTTGACCCAGCCAGGACTCGAACCAGCAAACTTCTTGCTGTGAGGCAACAGTGCTAACCACTGAGCCACAGAAATGTTTCATTACTTAATTATTTTAATGCAAAAGGTTTAATCACTTTTTTAAGTAAAGCTAAGTAATCAATTTTACAATGTAATTGTCTTTTCTTCCACATTTTAGTAGAGATTAGAGATAGATTAACTGCCATAAAATGTCACCATGCAAAAAATATATTAATAATAATAATAATTATTATAATAGTCCAGAAACACAGGCAGCTTTTTGTTTATTCATGATTAATATATTAAAAAGATGGAGAAAGACAAAGTACACTGTAAAAAAGCTGGGTTCCACACAATCCATTTATGTTGTCCCAACAGAAATTAAATTAACCTTATCGTTTTTTACAAATTTAGGTGGGTTGAACATAAAACAATCCCCCCACCCCCCAAAAACCTGTAAGAATTGTGTTGATTCAACTAATTTTCATTAAGTAATTAGAACAAGTCATTTTTATAAGTGTACAACTGCTGCTTTTTCGAGCATGTCAGCCTTGTTCTTCAGTGCCGGCTGGGTTATTGTGAATGAACATGAAATGGGACAGGCCATGCAAAGTAGTTAGCAGGGACTAAGCAAACAGATCTGCCCTTCAAAGTGAGAGGAAGCATCATAAATCCAGCCTGGCGACAGGAGACAGTGTACCTCCTCAGCTCCTGCAAACCACTGCTCCGCCTCAGCCGTTCTCCATACAAGCAGCCCAGCAGCAGCCTGCCTAATATCCCAGCAGGACTGAGCACAGGTGAAGCAGCCAAACGCACCCTTCCCCTGATACCCAATCCTGCAGGTCTTCATTTCTTCCTCTTCTCCATCCATCCAAATGATAAGCGGATGCTGAGATGGCAAACTGCTGGATTCTACACGTCCTGCGACAAGCGTGAAATCTGGACTGGTTTTGTTGCTTAATGGGAGCAATCCACGTCTAGCCAAATGGAGGCATTTTGCACACTTCCCGTTCTCGTTGGTTCTCTCTAACACACATGCACACACACACACACACGCAGCTGTTCGTAGCCTGATGGCCACCAATAAACAAGAACAGTTCACATTCCCAAAGGCGGCGGGGTCAGGACCTCAAAATAAAACGGACAAATCTGATTGTGGAATCAGCACGTGTCGCCAGGCCGGGGTTGAAGGGGGGTAAGGGTAAGTCGAGGACAGAGGCGAGCAAGAGAGAGAGAGAGAAAGAGAGAGGGCAATACTGCCACCCTCTGTGTTTGACTTTATGAGAGCTTTCCTGTGGTTGTCCCTTCACCGACCTTGTGCTCCTTCACCTGTGCTGTGTTTTCTCACATCTACACACGTGCTAATGACCTGAAAGTGACCACTGCAAAGGGACATACTTGGATTGGGCTAGACAGTGATCAGAATTTTGTCTTTTTAGATGCAAAATCCACTAGAGGGCGCTTTCTACATCTTTTCGTAATGTAAAATAAATTGCTCAGTCCTTTTCTTGTTGCACTTTTTAGATGCGAAATCCACTAGAAGGCGCTTTCTACATTTTTAGATGAGAAATCCATTATAAAGCACTTTCTACATTTTGTGTAATGTAAAATACATTGCTCAGAGTACTTTTTTCGGTGCAGTTTTTATATGAGAAATCTACTAAAAGGGCACTGCCTACATTTTTACGAAACGTAGGTTACATTGTACTTTTTAGATGCAAAATCCACTAGAGGACGAAATGTAAATTACATTGCTCAAAGTATTTTTTGTTGCACTTTTTAGATGTGAAATCCACTAGAGGGCGCTCTCTGCATTTTTGAAATTTAAAATACATTGCTTGGAGTATGTTTTGTTGTACTTTTTAGATGTGAAATCCACTAGAGGCGCTCTCTACACTTTTGTGAAACGTAAAATACATTGCTCAAAGTATGTTTTGTTGCACTTTTTAGATGTGAAATCCACTAGAGGGCGCTCTACATTTTTGTGAAATGTAAAATACATTGCTTGAAGTATGTTTTGTTGCATTTTTTAAATGTGAAATCCACTAGAGGGCACTTTCTACATTATTGGAAATGTAAAATACATAGCTTAGAGTACGTTTTGTCGCACTTTTTAGATGTAAAATAATCCACTAGAGGGAGTTTTCCACATTTTTGTGAAATGTAAAATACATTGATCAAAGTATGTTTCATTCCAGTTTTTAGATGTGAAATCCAATAGAGGGTTCTCTCTACAGTTTGGAAATGTAAAATATATTGCTCGGAGTATGTTTTGTTGCACTTTTTAGATGTAAAACCCACTAGAGGGCGCTCTACATTTTTGCGAAATGTAGAATACATTGCTCAGAGCACGTTTAGAATTTTTTAGATGCGAAATCCACTATAGGGCGCTTTCTTCATTTTTGCTACATTTAAAATATCTTGCTTAAAATATGTTTCGTTGCACTTTTCAAATGTGAAATCCACTAAAGGGCGCTTTCTACATTTTTGCAAAATGTAAAATACATTGCTCAGACTATGTTTTATTGCACTTTTTAGGTGAGAAATCCACTAAAGGATGCTTTCTGTATCTTTACATGATGTAAAATACATTTCTCGGAGTACATTTTGTTGCACTTTTTAGATTCAAAATTCACTAGAAGGCGCTGTTTACATTTTTGCGAATTTGAAATGTTACTTAGAGTGTGTTTTGTTGTATGTTTTACATAAACATTCTTCTTATAAACAGAGATGGTGGAGTTTGTCGCACAGCTCTGCATCACAAGTACAACATTATATAAAGTGAACTACCAAGCAAACTGACCACACCAAAAACATTTTTCATATTGAGATAGGTGAGGTGAACGTATTCGATTACAAATCATATATATTGTTAAGTTGTGGTATTTATTTGGTGTTGTGAAAATAACTGCAGGAAAAAATACTTTATTTGTCAATAATATGTCCCTGTAAATATCATTAGTGTGAAAATGAACAAAACTGGTTGGCATTATGCACTCCGTAGCATTCATTTTACCTACACTCAAACGTATGTTGAAGTATGATTTTGCGGTTTCACAAAAAGGCAGGCTGAAGCACGTATTTATTGTGTTGGCGTAATATGAATAAACAAATGGGTATGTGTTCACGCTGCAATCATTAGTCTTCGAATCTGATTTATTACTCAGATTACTCCGATTTTGTTGCCACTCTCTGATTTCAGTGTGAACTGATCATGACCCTGAACTGACTTGCATGTGCAAAGTAATGATAACGACGGCACGCAGCACACTCATAAGGAAGTAAACACAGAAATCACTAAGGTCAGCGTTTATATATTTACACTGTTAAAAATCTAGGGTTATACACAATTCATTCATGTTGTTCCAACACTAATCGATTAAGTTAACCTAAGAAAATTACGTGGATTGAACATAAAACAATTAAAATCTCAAGAATTGGGTTGTTTTGGCTTATTTTAAATAAGTAGTCTGAATAAACAGCAAAATCATTTTTCTGAGTGTACTGTATTTATAAGGCAATGGATTGAGGTTTTGGTTTTTTAAAATACTTTAGTTACACTTTATTTTTAAGTACAATTCTTGCTTTTAACAAACCATGACTTTTAGCTCAATAAACTCTTAATTTTGCTGCTTAAAGGGGGAAATGAAGCACTCAGTCAAGTTAACCTTATTTTGTACATTGGATTCCACTTTAATGAAAATATTTTTAACAAACTCGATTTATGTAACCATTTAGCAGAAAACAGCATGTTTTACTATAGATTTTAGACATAGGGCGGCGCCATCTTGGAATGTCGCTGTGTCTGACGTCACGGGGTTGGTTGAGTTCCCTGCGCTGAACAGAAACATTGGAAGTAAAGGAGACTGTAAAGCCTAATTTAACCCAATGCGTGAAGTTGTGGACGTGGAGCTGCTGCAAATGCAAGCATCAGATGTGTGTCCAATATAAAAGTATATATTTATTCTATTTTTCTTCTTTCCCCTTTTAATTATCGATCATTTGATGCACTTTGATTCATTCACTGTAGTACGCTGCCTGACTGCCTGTCTGGGTTTCCACCATGATTGTAATGGACTGAACACAGAGACTGGACAGCCCTGATAGTAAGTGTTGTATTGTTGTCTTTCAGGTTGTATCTCAGCTTTAATGCGCTTTTTAAATAAATAAATAAAAAAGAAGCTGCTTGCCATCGACAGCCGACTGCTTTCACTCCAAAATGGTGGAATCCGGGGCTGTTGCTGGGCGCTGCTGTTGCAATGGAATGTTCTATTGAGTGTCGCCTCTTGGTCATTCTAAGCTCTTTGGTATAGATCTGTCACTGTACTAATTGTGAATTAAACACCTCCAGCGACTTCTTCTACACGCTGTATGTCTGCCAAATTTTTGGAAAGACTCCCATTAGTGTGGAATGATGAATGATTGCCATTCGGTGATATAAAAATGCCAGAACTTCGAGGGAGAGTGAGGTTGTGAATTTAGGGCCACATGAGAAAATAGCCCAAATCAGAATCAAAAAGTTCCAGTTCCACATATGTGCTGTTTACACTGACTTGAAAAAGATATCTGTCACATATGGGTAAAAAAAAATCTAATTCAGGCCACGTTGTTTTGTAGTCTGAACGTATGTACAGGGCGTCACGGTGGTGCAGTGGTTAGCACTGTCACCTCACAGCAAGAAGGTTGCTGGTTCGAGACTCGACTGGGTCAGTTGGCATTTCTGTGTGGAGTTTGCATGCTCTCTCCATGTTTGTGTGGGTTTCCTCCAGGTGCTCCGGTTTCCCCAACAGTCCACACACATGCGCTAGGTGAATTGAATAAACTAAATTGATTGTAGTGTATGAGTGTGAATGCAAGAGTGGGTGTATTTGCTTTTCCAGTCAGGCTATAGGCTAATTAGACATATCTATCTCCTTTTTGTGCAAAATTTTGAGCAATTTTTCAGCTTAAAAAAGCATTTCTGGCACCAGGACACCAACAGTTCTTTTTTTTTCACACAATTTCTTTTAAACCATTTATTACACTATAGATCTCACACAGAGGCCTGTTTACAACTGGTGTTTAGACATTTTTGAGTCTGATTACAAGTAGACAAGTGAGATATTGTAATCTGTCATTTTGTCAGCTTTCTTGATTTTTTAGAGGGAAGGCTCTGTAATAATTTTGCTACTCGTTCAAACTACTTCTAATTGAGTTGAAACAACACAATTCTGGATATTTTTTTTGGGGGGGGGCATAATTGATTTATGTTCAATCCACTTAAATTTGTTAAATGAACATAATCGATTTTTGTTGGGACAGCATGATTAAATTGTGTAGAACTGAATTGTGCATTTTTTACAGTGTAGGTGGGTTTATTTATGCAATTTTTGTGATCTTTTTAATAATCTAATAATGCAGATTATAAAAGAGCTAAAAAACTGTAGAAGCAAAACAAAATCATTGATTCTGTCATTTTTTTTTTTATTTCTTAGTTAATATTATTGGCAAGGTTTAAGATAGAGATTAATGTACTGTAGGTGATTCATTATCAAATGTGATACAGCATTAAAAAGATTCACCGAAAGTTTCCGTCATCATTTACTCACCCTTCACTCGTCAAAACCTGTTTGAGTGTCTTTCTTCTGTTGAACACAAAAGAAGATATTTTGAAAAATGTTAAAAACCTGTAACCATTGACTTTTATAGTATGTTTTTTCCTATTTGGTCAGGGATTACAGATTTCTAACATTCTTCAGCACATGCTCTGTTGTGTTCAACAGAAAAAGAAAACTCATAAAGGTTTAGAACCAGTTCAATGTGAGTAAATAGTGAGTAAATTTTCATTTCTCTGTGAACTACTGTATCCCTTTAAGCTTTTAGCTGCAATTAATGAACATTTCATTTACAAATATGTACAGAAATCAACTTAATCAAGTATTTCCAGACACACATTTATCTCTTTCATTCAAAACTGAGTTTTTAATAGCACTTGCTAGATTTTTCACTTGAAAAGTATCATAAAACATCCAGTAATCAACATAACATAATTTTGCAGAAACAGGCATGCATTTCCAATGAGCTTGGGTTGTTATAAATACTTAAAACTGTGAAAGTCCACCCAAAAAGTCATATTGAAGGAGTCTTGGTAAACTATTCCTTTAAAAAAAAACATGTCACACAAGAAGGCCTGGGTGTGTGGTTGGTCATATGCTCAGAATTGAAGACCGTGGAAACTTAACACGTCAGGGATGCTTCTTTCCCCCTCCACCTCCCGCTGAACTCCCTGCTCACTGCTTGACCTGATGTTATCAGCCGCTTTCACACTTGGTGCCGCTTCTGGTTGTAATTACACCGTGTAATGGAGCATCCTGTCAGCGCGTCTCAAACGCCGCTGGGTCTCTTATCTCTCTGGCTAAGCATCTGCCGGGGCTCACCAGAGAGATCTGCCAGGACAGTTGCGCAAAGACAGAGGCCGCCAGACAACTGCTCTGCATGTTGTCCATTTGGCAGGTGGTGTTTGGTCCACTGTTGCAGGTGCAAGGACTGATTTTTTGAAATTGCTGAAATGAGAACATTAGCTCAGGTGTTATGTAACCCACAGTTCTAGGGTGGCTGCTAAAGTGTTCTGGAGGATAGTTCGCCCAAACATGAATATTCTGTCATCATTCAGTCACTTGTTTGTTTCTTCTGCCAAACACAAAAGAAGATATTCTGAAGAATGTTGGAAAGCGGCAGCCATTGACTTACATAGTATTACATAGTATTTTGTTTCTACTATGGATGTTGAAGGGTGCCAAAATTCTTCAGAATATCTTATTTTTTGTTTAACTGAGGTGGCACGGTGGCTCAGTTGTTCGCACTGTTGCCTCACAGCAAAAAAGTCACTTGTTTGAGTCCCAGCTGGGCCAGTTGGCAGTTTTATGTGGAGTTTGCATGTTCTCCCTGTGTTCGCATAGGTTTTCTCCAGGTGCTCCGGTTTCCTCCACAGTCCAAAGACATGCGGTTCAGGTGAATTAAATAGACTAAATTGTCTGTAGTGTATAAGTGCGAGTCTGAATGAGTGTGGATGGGTGTTTTTCAGTACTGGGTTGCTGCTGGAAGGGCATCCGTTGCAAAAAACATAAGCTGGAATAGTTGGTGGTTCACTCCGCTGTTGTGACTTCTGAAATGAAAATAAATGAATGAATGTTCAACAGAAGAAAGAAATTCAGAAAAGCGAGTAAATGGATTTTTTTTTTGTCATTTCTTCTTTGTCCATCACACGCATTACAGGTCTTTCAGTCTCTGCTAATGAGCTGATGACCTCAATCAGGTGTGTTTGGTTAAGGAGACGAGGGAAATGTGCAGAGCTGGTGGTCCTCCAGGAACGTGGTTGAGAAACACTGCTTAAAGGCATTGTCTAAGGTATTGCTAATGTGTTGTTTTCATTCATTTCTACGTAACTGCTTACCATCCCAATTAAATAATAATAACAAAAATAGTGGGCAGTAGGGCTGTGCGATTTGGGGAAAATATCTAATTGTAAAAATTTTTTTAACAGATATTGCGATTTGGTTTGTGATTTAATTTTGTAGTCAAGAATCAGCTCAATAATCTGTAAGCTGTGGCAACAATTCTTTGACAGCTCTTTAAAAATGTCCTGTTTTTGTTCAGTGTCTGTGACTTTGAAACCAAAATATTTCCATATTTCAAATGCTGTTTTTCTTTCATAATAATTTGTCTATTAATGTTTCTGAAGCAGCAGACGCCATGATCTCACTTGTCCATGCTTTCCTGTTCAGTTTTTTTTTTATTGTGGGTGTAGTTTGGTTGTGCAATTCTGATTGTGCGGAACGAAAGTGTGCTCACTCAATTGGCTAGTAAGGCTGTCACTCACAGCCGGTGTTTTGTCGATTTGTCCTACCTTGTCAGATTGTCCTATGTCCCATTCAAAAAGTAGGTAGCACATTTTGATGACGCAATATGCTACCCATCAGATTTTGCTACCAGTGTAAATTTTAATGTGGAGTAGTGTGATAAAGCTGTAATATCGCTAAGCGATACCTACCTAATCTCTAATCCCAACCTCAGAACCATTCAAATACAGTGTTGGTAGCATAATCTGATGGGTAGGATAAAATGTCAGGACACCCGCAGTCACACATTTGCTCTGGGCGGGGGAAATTAAATAATACATATATACTTCAGATTGAAGCTTCTTGCGATTCACAAAATTTCGATTAATCGCACAGCCCTAGTGGGCAGTTCGATGGCGCAGTGGGTAGCACAATCGCCTCACAACAAGAAGGTCGCTCGTTCAAGCCCTGGCTGGGTCAGTTTGCATGTTCTCCCCATGTTTGCGTGGGTTTCCTCTGGCTGCTCCGGTTTCCCCCACAAGTCCAAAGACATGCGCTATATGTGAATTGAATAAGCTAAATTGATCGTAGTGTATGTGAGTGTGTGCAAGAGTTTGTGGGTGTTTCCCAGTGTTAGGATGTGGCTGGAAGGGCATGGGCTGAGTAAAACATGTGCTGGATAAGTTGGTGGTTCATTCCGCTGTGGCGACCCCTGATTAATAAAGGGACTAAGCTGAAAAGAAAATGAATGAATAAATGAATGAATGAAAAACATAGTTCTGTTTACATCTAGTACATGGTTTCCATTCTTCTTGAAAATATTTATTTGATTTCCGACATATGGATTCAAGGCCAGGAAATTGCTTAAAAACAAACACAGGTCCTTGAATGTGCTTAAATTAAATTTGAAATAAAATACGTTTATGGTTTTATTTCAACAGTTGTACTCAATTGTCAAAAACAGAACAAAAAACTGAGAAATTGTCGAATTAAAACTCTTTAACAATAATACTGACAAATAATACACATTTTATCAATATTTCAGAAACTGCTTTTATTTATTTCAACAAATTTGGTTTAAATGGTAAATTTTTTTTATTTACTCTGATGTGTTTAACATAATTAAGTGAAAAGTCTAAGTGAATTGTTAAGTACAGTTAGCACTTTTATCGTGCTACGTATGCTAGGTAATGTATGAATTACAACATTGCTTGATTTAAAATTAATGGTGCTTAAAAAGACTTTGAGAGTTCTTGAATCTGCTCTTTATGAAAGTGTGGGAACCCTGCTCGTATTAAAATGCATTTTTGGTGTAAATGGGATTTAATCATTTAGAGCTTGTCCATAGATGTGTTTCCATGTCCATACTGAGATA
This sequence comes from Danio aesculapii, assembly GCF_903798145.1. Taxonomy (NCBI): domain Eukaryota; kingdom Metazoa; phylum Chordata; class Actinopteri; order Cypriniformes; family Danionidae; genus Danio; species Danio aesculapii. Next base: position 10,214,164 of record NC_079446.1, read on the forward strand.
AATAGGCGAGGCAAATATTTCATTACAAATGATAGACATTAAGTTGTTTTGTGGTTTTTATTTAGTGTTGTGCAAAGAACTGCATGAAAAAAACATAATTAATTTATAATGTGTCTCTGTAAATATCATTAGCGCAAAAAGGAACAAACTGCAAACAAACTGTTGCCGTCAAACTGCAGTGCATGGTGGAAAGAGTACTGAAAAATCATATTTTAGTAAAAGTACTATTACTTGCTTAAAATGTAGTGCAAGTAGAGCAAAACTATCTGTTGTAAATATTACTCAAAGTATGAGTAAAAAGTAGACCTTTCAAAATTACTCTAGAGTAGTGAGTATTATGCTGTAAAAAGCTAAAGTGTAAACGTAACATTCTGCATTTAGTTATTGTCCAGCAGGCACACAACATCATAAGATGTTAATATTAGTTTAGATTTAGATTGTGATGTCGGGTGAACAAAATTCAATGTCCAGCCAGCGCGTTAGGACAACGTTATTTTGATGTTCAATAATGACATCAAATGACTTTGATATTTGGTTGATTTTAGGTTGTGTTAGAAAATGACCAAAATCCAACCGAGCCAACATCTTAAACCAACATCATATTGACATCAAATACTGACATTTATTTGTCAGGTATGGCAACTAAAATTCAACGTCTGATAGACGTCATTGTGGTAACGTCCACACAACATCAAGCTGTAAGATTATTAGACGTTGATATTTTGTTGATTATAGGTTGGATGTTGACGTCGGCCTGATGTTGAGTTCTGACATCAACCCGATTTTCATTTCCAAACAAAATGCAACGTCCCTATGACATTGTGGTACAACGTCAATCTGACGTCATGTTGACGTCTTGTGCCTGCTGGGTGTTTAAACATATGTCAAAGTATGGTTTTGCAGTTTAACAAAAATGTATACTGTAAAAAAATCGATTTGTGTTGGGATAACATGATGGAATCAAGCTAACTCATTCGTTTTACAAATTTGAGTTGATTGAACATAAAACAATTAAGTTGTCCCAAAATAATCCTCGAGTTAGGTTAAAAAAATGCCAATTTTTAATATAGGCAATAGCATGTATTTCCAATGAGTCTGTGTTGTGCACATATTTACTATCACTCATCTTATATTTACTCTATTTTAAACACAACATGGCGCTTCGCTTCTGAAGTGAATTGAAATATTTAAAATCTCTTCAAAATTTCTTATTAACCAAAAACACATCTGTGGTTATATTTCATAACAAGAACCATGTTGATGCACCTTTGGCAGCAAAAACAGCCTCAAGTCTTTTTGAATATGATGCCACAAGCTAGGCACACCTGTCTTTGTGAATTTTTGCCTATTCCTCTTTGCAGTACCTCTCAAGCTCTACCAGGTTGGATGGGAAGCGACGATGTACAGCCATTTTTAGATCTCTCCAGAAATGTTCAATAGGATTTAGGTCTGGGCTCTGGCTGGGCCACTCAAGGACATTCACCGAGTTGTTGTAAAGCCACTGCATTGATATTTGGCGGTGTGCTTTGGGTCATTGTCCTACTGGAAGATGTAGAGTTGCCCCAGTCTGAGGTCAAGAGCACTCTGAAGCAGGTTTTTATTCAGGATGTCTCCGTACATTGCTGCATTAATCTTTCCCTCTATACTGACTAGTCTTACAGTTTCTGCTGCTGAAAAACATCCCCACAGCATGATGCTACCACCACTATACTTCACTGTAGGGATGTATTAGCCTGGTGATGAGCGGTGCCTCGTTTTCTCCAAACGTATCTCCTGGCATTCACTCCAAAGAGTTCAATTTTAGTCCATTAAAGCCCCTAAATCTTTCATTTACACAAAACCTATTTGCAGAAGTAAGGGTGAGTGGACATAATATTTATAAATAGGTTCTATAACAGAAACGCATTAGGTTGAATAGGAGTTATACTCAATTAATTTGGACAAAAAGCAAACAAATCTATATTTATGTATTTTTCTTCATAAGAAATATACTTTTGACAATGCTAAAATTGTCAGTAAAAAATAAACATGTTACATACATTAAGATGTGTGGTTAAGAAATAACTACATTTCCCCAATTCTTTTGGTCCAACCAGGCTATTACAAAAAATCCTTAGAGTTTAGCCCTGTATAAGTCTACAATTTCATTCATAATGGTCTTAAAAGCGTCTAAAAAAGTCTTAAATTTGACTTGATGAAACCTGCAGAAACCCTGTTTAATGTTATTCTATCACATCTGTCGTCTGTGACTGTTCAGTTCACAGTTTAGCGAGCCAACTAAAATCAACACCTCATTTTTGTGTGTTGAAAAACAAAGGATGCAGATGGTGCTGGTTCAAAAGTGTCTGTCTCGCTGCTAGACTGTAAGATGATGTAATCTTACATCAGATCGAGTTTGATCTCAAACACTGTAGAAACCCTTCATAAAGCTAACTCAGTGGAACAGCACTTAGCTCCACACCTGACCTCTGTGCTTTTGAATAAATAATTTCTATTCACGTCGTTGCATGATCGCAATGTCAAGACAATCCTCTTCTTCTTTCGACTCTCACGTCAGCAGTCGTTTGGACTTTAAAGAGCTGTTAATAAAGGCAGGATTTTACAATCGCTCATGCAATCGTCTCCTCATTTACCCTGCTGAATGGGCAGTTGTGAAACACAGCACTTCCCTGTCTAATTTGATGTCCGCGCGAGATGATTTCAGGCACATGGGCAATTGCAGTGAACTCTTTGATGGGCAGCGCTGGGTTCACCCACAGTTCAGGGTAATTCTGGGTGCAGAGACAACTCCCATTCAAGCCTTCATTTTGATCGGCTACCAATTAGCTTTGACACTGAGGTGCAGTCATTGCCGCTTGACTGGCTCGACTTGGGTCAGGGAAATGCCGCTCTTTGAAAGGTTAAACACAAAGCAATTGCAGATAACAGCTGATTCTGTGAAGATAACCTGATTAAGGTGTCTCTGCGTATTTCAGAGTCTTTTGGGAATATTATACAGTCATTTTAAGGATGTATTCCCTCAAGGACATTCATAGAGTGACTCTACGAATCACTTGACACTTGAATTTAATCTTAATATATACTTGGACTTGTTTTTTCATGTTAATTAATTATTTCAATTTAGCAGGGAGCAAACTGATCGTAGTGCTCTCACAGTTGTGTTATAAAAAGGTTAAATGGAAAATTCAACAATGCTGAAATTTCTGAAGATACTTGTAACCAAAATTCGATATTCGTTTATGAGAATTAAATGCTGTAGCTCACAGGGAATCTCATTCATGTCAAATGTCAGGCATTCATTACAATAGTTATTACTATTCGGTGTTGGGGAAAGTTTCTTTTGAAAGTAATGCATTACAATATTGAATTACTCCGAAAAAAAAAACTAGTTGCGTTACTTAGTTACTTTTTAGGGTAAGTAATGCATTATGTTACTTTTAAGTTAGGGTGCTTTCACACCTGTGGATCGATTCTTTTGTTCCGAAACAGGAATTAAAATTGTTAGAATGTTGCTCTTTGTTCTTGGTGTGGATCGCGTTCACATGGCAAAGTTTCTAAATAGACTAAAATAGCTAAAACAAGTCACGTGCGAGTAAACTCTCCTCACATTGGTCAGCGTTTCACGATTTATTTTGCTGAGTCCCTTTCAGCGGTCATGCGTCCTTATCTTAATTGGTGTCAATGAGCAATAGGACAATATAAGCGAAAAGCTGTGCTTTAATTTTGAATAGTGACACCCACAGACATCATTGCCAGATGTAAATCGGAGGTAAGACTCTCTCTTACATAGCCGTTGGCTTATACATTATAGGCTTTACATTATAGAGAGAAATAACATATAAACCAAGACTGCTGTTCGGTCAGTCTTACACATAAACAGCTCTTGTTAATAGTTCAGCATGCTCTGACTTTCGTTTTTGACATGAAACGCACATTTACAGGTAGGAATGACATCCCATCCTACTCATAATTCTCTCTTCATAATGCAGTATATGCCTATTACATATGTATTACTCCATAATACTTTGTGATATAGCCTGGTTCGGATCGCATTGCTTTCTTACTACAAACTTCATTCAGGCGATCTTGGATCGATTGTTTTGAGGTGGATCCGAGCACGATTGCTGAATTCATACATGCCATACGAACCGTGCTAACTGGGGATAGTATAGTATTAATAATGATGATAAATTATTAGTATTTTAGAAACGGCTTGTATTTCTTGCAGCTGAACAACATAAAACTGACAATGATCACCTCAGGTACACCTCATGTGCTTTATTCAGTGATACATGCTAATAATGTGAGCTTGAATGCTATTTTACATGACATTTATTGCCACACTACTGAAAGCAGCAGCAGCAGATAGTTCACCTCAGGTCTTGAGAATGATATAAACCAATTGAAATGGAACTTTAGAGCTGTGACTCAGTGCAAACCAACACATATCAGTGATTCAGCATCTACATTTATTAATGTTAAAGAGGTTTAATATCTATTAATTAGATTAAACCTTACTATTTCATTGGAGTGCAATGAGTGCACTCTGGTGCAAACAGCCAAATTGCATTTAGGACACGGGGTTACAACATAACCTGCTCAGCTAATGTTTACGTTTGCCTAATTTCAGAAGCTGTTACTGTCCACCGGATGTCGCATTTCAGTCACGGACGTATACTTTGAGAGCCTTCATGGCTGAATGAATGAAATATGCAGTTTTCCAATAAGGCAACCCGGGGTGCTGAAATATAATTAGCTAAACTGGCATTGGCTGGGTTAAGTAAGTAAGTAAGGTGTGTTTTATATAGCGCATTCATTGTGTATAGTCATACACCCAAAGCGCTTTACAATCATCTCTCCACACCACCACCAGTGTGCAGCGTCCATTTGGATGATGGGATGGCAGCCACAGGACAACGGCGCCAGTGCGCTCACCAAACACCAGCTACAGGTGGAGTGGAGAGACAGTGATAGAACCAATTCAGTCGATGGGGATAATTGGGAGGCCGGTAATGGCCGATGGAGGGAATTTGGCCAGGACACCGGGGATACACCCCTACTTCTTTCGAGAAGTGCTTTACAGATTTTTAATGACCACATTGAGTCAGGACCTCAGTTTAATGTCTCATCCGAAAGATGGGTTAAAGGGACCAAAACAAAGGGATCAAAACAAAGACTTGTTCCGGCACGAAATGCACATTTTCAAAGCAGAATATCTGACTCTTAGTCTTGTTTTTCAAATGAACACTTAGCATGTTTCTTAAATATCTGCAAGCCTATTATGGTATTTTTATGCTTAAGAAGAGTCAAACACTTACATACAGCACCTTTAATATTTTAAACTTCAGTTGTGATTTTTATCAGAGAGGTTACAATTAGATGTTTTCAACAGGCTGTTTAGCCCTAATGAACAACAGAAAGTACTCCTTGAACAATTGACTCTAAAGATTGAAACAGATCTTCTAAGTGACCATATTTATGTCGTTTGTGGAGCTCCTGAGGCGGGCGGTAATGGTATGATAGCTGATTTACCACAGAGCCAGTCCATTCCAGCCCTCATCGTGAGTGTTATAAACCCCTGAACTCTCTTTCTCTGATTGACTAGTCTATAAATAAAAGCTCATAAGTGCGAGAGGGTCACATGCAGTGTGTGTGGTTAAAACACATTCCTGCTGAATCTTGGCTGAACTCAGATCTGCTGTTGGCGGTTCCAGCCGCAGTAAAACAGAACTTCTCGGCTGGTGACAGATGGAGAGGGATGGAGGTCTCGGCAACAGCTCAAGGTGAACCGGAGGGCAGGCCGGTGGAAAAGCAAGCGTCGTCTGCTGCCGGTGGTACACCTCGGCTTCTCTGGGTGTCGTGTAAGGATGAGACTCTGCGCTCCTGTCCTTTAACCTCCCGTCTCTTTCTTTCTCACTCCCACAAAGGAGACGAGAAAGTCCTTTGATGGTGACAATGAAAGATGGCTGATGCTAAGGAAAACACTCGGCTATGATTGATCATTTGATGCATGGCCTCAACAAAAGTGAAAATGGATGATAAACGCACACGGGGGAAGGAGGAATACACGTCAAGAGAAGAAGCTAATGGAGGTACTGAAGCAATGTGTTTGTAAAGCATCTCTAACTGATGTAGGACAGACGTGTGCCAACATGAGAGAATCATTAAACATGCGCTGAGACAATAGAAGAAATAAATGTTGGATTATAAAAATTATCAGCTATTGACACAAGTTTATCTAGAGAGTAGGTCTCAAACTTGATTCCTGGAGGGCCGCAGCTCTGCACAGTTTTGCTCCAACCCTAATCAAACACAACCGTTCCAATGTCAAAAGGTACCTAAAAGCGAACTGTACCATACCACTTTTTGGGTACCCTTTGTAAAGGGTACTTAGCGCGGCAAACGGGTACCAAAAGGTGGAGCTAGATGCGCAGCTGGACGCTATTGGTTTACAGAGATAAGTCACTCACTTGTGCACAAGCCAGAATGAAAATAAAGGAACCGCCATGTTTTAAATACACAGCCAAGACATTACATCGTAATAATATATGCATATAATAATGAGCCATGGTCGACCTGAGCTCAAACATACCTTGTCGTTGTCTTGATGAACTGCCACAAAGCCAAAAAGAAGAGCAGATTTTACATTGTGCCCCGTAGTTTATTACGAGCCAGTCTAAAGCGCGAGCGTTTTCGCTTTCTCGCTTGCGCTCGCATGTGCATCTATATTTAAAATAACAAACTTCTTGAGTTGATGATAATAACATTGCATGTGCATGTGATTATTGAAGTGCTTCTGACATCCGATTCTCTCAGAAAAGAACAAACGTGAGCGTGACGCGCAATAAAACGAAGGAGAAGCCGGAAAAAACATGAACAACATGAACAAACATGAACAAACTGCCGTGTTTAACTATTATCATCATCTTTTGGACTATTATGAACTCGGAATGATGCAGTTACTTTCTAACAGAGATTACATGTGCTGTTACAGGTTTGCACTGACTGTGGGTTATATTGTGTTGTTTTTGAACCCAAATAAGGACTAAATGTATGTCATGTGTAGTTTTTCAGTAATTGGTAACAAATCAGAGACTGTAAGGGTCTGTATGTTTTCATATATGTTGCATTCATTTTTTTATTTTATTTAATGGCGGACGTTCAGTAGGCTATTTCACCCTCTCATTAATCTGCACTGTAAAAATAAATCCATAAAATTTGCTGTAAAAAACAGGCAGCTGTGGTTGCCAATATTTTACTGTTAAAAATTACAAGTTACAAACCGTAAGAGTAAATCCTCATTTTTACAGTAAACTATTTTACCGTATTTCATTAATTTATAGATATGTCTGTATTTTGAATTACCCACATCTACACATCTTTAGTTACAAAGTTAGACACGTTAGCACAGCCATATGCAGGTGGTGATGAGAAAGTTACATAATAAACCAATACTCATCACAAACAACTTTTCCCACAAGCAGAAAAGTGTATCAGTGTATAGAAGGTGCTCAGTGTTATTCACACTGCTACTAAATACCAGTATAGTAACACGCATAAAATTAAAGTCATAAAATAAACATTGTTTAACAACATTAGATGTAACGCTACGGTTACTAAAGTAACCCTTCGTTCCCCGAGGGGGGGAACGGAAATGCTATGTGGAAACTTCCACTATGGGGATTTCGTCAGAATCCAATCATCTGAAAGAGTATAAAAACGGGCCAATGAAATGCCAATGAGTTGGCAGCGTCAGCGTGCACAGCTGGCGTCAATGACAATCAGTCATGCTATAAAGACGCAGCCAGTGCCATGCTCGACATCCTTTTCTAGCTGAAGAGACTTTCACGCTCAACAGCTAAGGGACAATCGTTGTGGCGAAGGAACATAGCATTTCCGTTCCCCCCCTCGGGGAACGAAGGGTTACTTTAGTAACCGTAGCGTTCCCCTTCGGATGGGGAACTCCAATGCTATGTGGAAACTTCCACTATGGGGAAATCTATGGAAAACGCCACAACGAAAGAACCTTACTGCGCCCCTGGCGAAGGGTGTGCCACGCAGTAGAGCAAGCGCACCTACAACGCCCCGAGACACAGTCTTCCAACGTGTCCCCTGGCCCTCACTTACCTGTTCAGAAACGGTTATATTTTTCGGGGAGTCGCAATAACCCTGTAAAAAGGTTTTGATACGACAGTACGTTGGGAAAGCGTTCAGTCCCGATAGGGAGGACGCTGCGGAGCTCACCTGCTACCCAGAGGGGAGACCTGGTGACAATCTATGGACCAGCCCAGAGATGGGGGGGTCCTAGCATAAGGATGGTTAGCGGGGAGGGAAGACACGAGCCTGCCCTAGAAGGGGGGACTATACCGTGGCTGTGTGAACGTATGGGATCGCCAGCGGGGATCACACATAGCAGGCACCTATACCCAGAACGCGGGCTGACCAGCGGGCATGCCGACAACGTAACGGGCCAACACCTGACTCCTCCGCTGAGTCAGGTGCTGGGGGCCTCGGAGGAACTCTGCAGGGTTCGCCAAAGAAATGGGGAACTAAACTGACAAAGCTGAAAAAGCGCACGTATCTCCGGGTTAGGGAGAGTGGCGCAGCAAGCGTGTTTCGACACCTCAACCGAATCGTTTCCTCAATCACCAAGGGTTGCCTAATACCCTTGAGGAAACCGGCTCCACTCGCAGATTGTAACCTTGCAAATGTATTGGGTGTCACCCAACCCGTAGCTCTACAAATGTCTGTCAGAGAGGCGCCGCGTGCTAACGCCCAGGAGGATGCGATGCTCCGTAATGGAGTGCGCTCTCACCCCCGGGGGACACGGCTCACCCTGGCCCAAAGGCGAGGGAGATGGCATCCACTACCCAGTGGGCCAACCTCTGTTTAGATACGGCACTTCCCATCTGCCGACCACTGTAATGGACAAAGAGCTGGTCAGAGGATCTAAGGCTCTGAGTGTGGTCCCCATATATTCGCAAAGCGCGAACAGGACACAACAATGAAAGGGCTGGGTCTGCCTCCTCCGTGGGCAGCGCTTGCAGGCTCACTACCTGATTGTTAAACGGCGTGGTAGGAACCTTGGGCACATAGCTGGGCCGGGGTCTCAGGACAACGTGAGAGTAGGCCGGCCCGAATTCTAGGCACGAGTCACTGACCGAAAATGCCTCCAGGTACCTAACCCTCTTAACCGATGCCAACACGACCAGCAGAGCTGTCTTCAAGGACAGAAATCTCAAGGATACTGAGTCGAGTGGTTCGAAGGGATCCCCACGTAGGCTCGTAGCACTACCGCGAGATCTCAAGAGGGTATGAGAGGGGGGCGGGGGAAAACATCCGCCTCGCACCTCTGAGGAACTGGATGATGAGGTTATGCCTCCCCACGGTGCCGCCATCCACGCATCATGATGAGCGGAGATGGTGGCCACGTAAACCCTCAGTGTGGAGCGCGACAGCCTCCGCTCCACCTGTCCTGAAGGAAAGAAAGCACAACACTGATCTGGCAAGATCGGGGGTCTTCTCGGCGAGAAGCGCACCACTCAGTGAATAGACTCCACTCCAGGGCGTAGGCATGCCTCGTAGAGGGTGCACTAGCCTGAGTGATGGTATTAACCACCGCCACCGGTAGGTTACCTAAGTCTTCCTCGTCGCGTCTTATGGACCCCACGTGGAGGTTCCACAGAACTAAGCGAGGGTGCCAGATGGTGCCCTGTCCCTGAGAGAGTAGGTCCTCTCTCAAAGGGACTCGCCAGGGGGGGCGTCGCGAGGAGGGAGAGTTCTGATATCCAGGTCCGGTTGGGCCAGGGGCGCAACTAGCAAGACCTGCCCCTCGTCCTCCCTGACCTTGCACAGAAACTGCGCGAGTAGGCTCACTGGGGGGAGTGCATACTTACGCATGACTCGGGGTGGAGTCGCCATTCTCCCGGGGAAGGAGCTGCCGTGAGAGCCTGTTGGCCGCACGGTTGAGCCCATCCGGGGTGTGAATAGCAAGCAGCGACTTCAGCCGCGTATGACTCCAGAGGAGCAGACGGCGAGCGAGCTGAGACATGCAGCGGGAGCGTATACCCCCCATCCGGATGGAATACGCTACCGCGGCCATGCTGTCCGTCCTGACCAGCACGTGTTGCCCCCTCAGCACCGGTAAAAAGCGGCGCAGAGCGAGAAACACTGCCAACAGCTCTAGGCAGTTGATATGCCAATGCAGCTGGGTTCCCCTCCACAGGTCCGCAGCAGCATGCCCGCTACACACGGCCCCCCCACCCCATACTGGAGGCATCTGCCGAAACGACAGCCTGCCTGGACGCCTGACCTAGGGGCACACTGGCCCGTAGGAAGGAGGGGTCCTTTCCAGGGGGTGCGGGTGCGGTGACACAGCGCAGTGACAGTCACTGGGTGTGGGCCCGCGTGCCATGCGCGTCTGGGGACCCGATCGTGAAGCCAATGCTGTAGTGGTCTCATATGGAGCAATCCGAGCGGCGTGGCCGCGGCTACGGATGCCATATGCCCCAGGAGCCTCTGAAATAATTTCAGGGGGACCACTTTTTTTCCTGTCGAACTCTCTCAGACAGTTCAGCATTACCTCGGCGCGCTCTCGTGAGAGGCGCGCCTCCATAGTGATCGAGTCCAGCTCCAACCCGAGAAAGGAGATGCTCTGCACGGGGGCGAGCTTGCTCTTTTCTCGGTTGACCTGAAACCCCAACGGGCGGAGGTGCCGGAGCACCTTGTCTCTGTGCATAATCAATTGCTCCCGAGAGTGGGCTAAAAATCAGCCAGTCATCGAAATAATTGAGCGTGCGGATGCCGGCGAGCCGAAGGGGCGCGAGGGCACCCCCCGCGAGCTTGGTGAAAACTCGCGGAGACAGAGAGAGCCCGAAGGGGAGGACCGTGTATTGCCACGCTCGACCTTCAAACGCAAACCGCAGAAACTGCCGGTGGCGTGGAAGTGTGGAGATATGAAAATACGCGTCCTTCAGATCTATTGCTGCAAACCAATCCTGAGGACGAACGCATCGCGTGATGCGCATCTGCGTAAGCATTCCGAAGCGCAGCCTGTGAAGGCAGCGGTTCAAAATGTGCAGATATAGGATTAGCCATAGCCCACCGCTTTTTTTTTTTTTTTTTTTTTTTGGGGCACGATGAAGTGCGGGCTGTAAAACCCGCGCTCCATCTCGGCTGGAGGGCCGGCTCGATTGCATCCTTCGCCAGGAGGACAGCAATCTCCTCTCGCAAGACAGGGGCGGACGCAGGACTGACCCTGGTCGCCCGTGAACCTGGGAGGCCGTTTAGCGAACTGAATCGCATAGCCGAGTCTGGTCGTATGGATGAGCCATTGCGATGGGCTGGCCCGCGCTAACCAGGCAGGCAGAGCCCCCGCAAATGGTCCCACCCGCACGATCGCTGACGTGCCAGCGGCGGGGCAGCGTGGAGTGAGTGGGCTCATCCGGGGAGCGCTGGGGTCCCACAGGAGAGCAGGAGAGGAGATGTTCTCGTCTCGCACTCAAACTCCAGGAGAGGGGCTGGGAGTGGAGAGAAAGGAGACCGTTCTCTCGTGCTCCATGAGCCATTGGCGAAATGCACCGATCCTGCGAGCTGGAAGGCATAGCGTCCCAGACTGGCAGTGTTCGGGCTGTCACATCCGGAGGAGGGGAAAAGTGCTCTTTCACTGAGGATTTTGATGGCGTTTTTTTTTTTTTTTTTTTTTTACGCCTTTAAATAACGTGCCCCGCCCTCCAGCGGGGAAAGAGCAAATTCCCTCCTCCCCAGATGGCCCGCCTCAGGGACGCTTCGCGGTCCGTTTTACCGAACTTAGCGGCGCCCTGGGCGGGGGACGCTGGTTGCCGGCGCGATGCTCGGCGCAGCCGCGTGGCCGGAGGCGCAGGCGGGGGCGGCGAAGCAAAGCTGCGGGCGGGCGTCCTCGGCGAAAAAGCAGTGGATGTGGATGGCTCGGCAGGGGGGAGCGGTCATACAATCCCGCCGATAGAGACCTCGCCCATCGCCTCCGACTGCTCTATCACCGGCGTGAATTCCTGGGCGAATTCACCGCCAGTGTCGCCGAACAGGCCAGCCTGGGATATGGGTGAGTTAAGAAAGCGAACTTTGTCAACGTCACGCACATCACCAGGTTTAGCCTGAGGTGGCATTCCTGGATCACGGATGTGATCATCGTCCTTCCCAGGGCACACACAGCCGACTTTTTTTTTTTTTTTTTTTTTGTAAGAGCATAGTCGGTTGCGGTGCGGAGCGCATGCTCAGTCCTGGGTCAGAACCATCCTCGCGCAGCCGGGCCAGCGCCTGCGCTTGGTAGCGCTGGTAGGTGGCCATAGCGTGCATGGTGAGGGGGAAGGCGCACGCAGCACACTGCGTGAGCCTACTGTGCCCATCCAGGAAGAAGGGGATGGGGAGGCTTAGAAGGTCTCGCCTTCATCCTCCACATCACACCCCTCTAATCGGTCCGGCCGCGGAGCTGGGGGATAAACCATCTCCAGAGCCACGGCCGAAGCAGCCTGGGGAAGCACAGCCGCAAAGTCTGCTTCTGGATTCGACGCCGCGCTCAAAGTCCCGGAGGGAGCGAGCGGGTTCGAATCCTCGTCAGACCTTGACAGCCCAACCTCCAAGGATGGTGAGGATGGAAGCGCACGCAGATCGGGCAGAAAAAAGTGCCCTCAGGACAGCGTGAGCTTACTGTGCACTTCCGGGAAGAAGGGGACGGGAGGCTTTGAAGGTCTTGCCTCCTTATATCCTCCACATACACCCATCTAGTCGGTCCGGCCGCGGGGCTGGGGGATAAACCATCACCAGACCCACGGCCGAAGCAGCCAGAGAAAGCACGGCCATCACGTCTGCTTTTTAGATGCTAACGCCGCGCTCTCCTCCCCGGAGGGAGGGAGTGAGCGGGCTCGCATCCTCATCAGACAATGACAGCCCATCCTCCGATGCAGCGATGGACATCTGACCCCCGGTGTCATCAGGTGAGAGAGCGACCATCCAAGGACGGAGCGCTTCTCTTCACCTGAAGCTTGGATGGAGCGCGTGGAGGAGCGAGAGGTCCACGGCCCGGGGGCGGCGGATTTACTCTCACTGAAACCCTCAGATCTGCCCGAGTGCCAACCGCAGTGCGGGGGACAACTGGGGTGGGTGGCTCTTTTGCAAGAGCGAGCCGCGATCTTAACTGCGCAACAGACATGACATCAGTGATGGCATGCACTGCCCGCGAGCACCGCATTAACATGCTGGACCCCCAGACATGAAACGCTGTGCTCGTGCCCATCATCCGGGGATAGGAAACCACCGCATCCAGAAACGCACGGTCGGAGTGACGTCTTGAAAAAGACGCGCTGCACGACCGTGTTGCTCTTTTAGGAAAGCTTTTTTCCTATATACAAACCGCTCTTGGAGGACCGGACCCAAAGGACGCCAGGCAAGGGAGAAATACCCAGCTCGACCATCTGCCACTGCGTATACGCGCTCTGGACCGGGAGAAGCTGCTTCTCGATCTCTCTCTGTAGACACAGGTTGGAGATACCCTCAAAGACTCTCTCAGAAGCTTCGTGAAAGGCTCTGAAAGCGAAAGGATGTCGAGCATGGCACTGGCTGCGTCTTTATAGCATGACTGATTGTCATTGACGCCAGCTGTGCACGCTGACGCTGCCAACTCATTGGCATTTCATTGGCCCGTTTTTATACTCTTTCAGATGATTGGATTCTGACGAAATCCCCATAGTGGAAGTTTCCACATAGCATTGGAGTTCCCCATCCGAAGGGGAACATAAATCTCTAATGTACATAACTGGTGGGGAAACAATTAAAAAGATCCCTAATAGCGTCAACGAAAAGCATAAAAAGTGATGTGCCATGCAGGGAATATATATTAAGCAACCATACTGTTAACCAGGTTACAGATTTTTACTGTAGCATTTTTAGTTTTTTTACCGTTGAAATCACGGCCATTTTTTTTACAGTGTGCAGTTATAATCAAATCCTGTTCATAGAAAGGTGAGTAATGAACATTTATACAGAAGTATTTATGTGTATGAAGCATCTGTTTTGTGAGAAGTGCTTTTCATATGATATGTGAATGACCCATACAGCTTTACTGTAGACATTTTCTCGAGCGAGAATGATGGCGACTGAAACTTTGTCATATACCACGCCCACCAAAAGGGTACCATTGGCACTGTTTCAGCAGTGGAAACGCAAGCCTGATAAAGGTGACCTTTACGGACCCGTACTGTACCACTCAGTGGAAACGGGCCACTAGAGACTATTAAACAGGTGTGAGTTGGAGATGGTTGAAACAAAACTACACAGACCCGCAGACTTCCAGGAATTGAGTTTGGTACTGTTGATCTATAGAGTTTTTCTGGATTGTTACAGTATAGTAATAGTAATATTTTAACAAAGCAAACTGCTGCTCTTAAAGGGATTGGCCAAGACAATCTGTAGGTCGCAGAGACTTTTATTTAGATATTTAGTTTTATTAAACTCTCAAATTTTAATTATATGTATCATAAACCACACATCAATGGAAATGTTATTTATTGTAAGAATATACAGTGGGGAAATAAGTATTCAACACGTCACCATTTTTCTCAGAAAACATATTTCTAAAGGTGCTGTTGACTTGAATTTTTTTACCAGATGTTGACAACAACAAAAGGAATCCACATATGAAAAGAAAACTTCTAATTAGGTCACAAATCAAGTTATGTGTTATAAAATGAAATGATGCAGCGATAAAGTATTGAACACACGAAGAAAGGGAGGTGTAGAAAGGCAGTGAAAGCCCAGACAGCAGCTGAAATCTCTCAGTAGTTCTTTAGCAACCCTCTGCCCTTCCTCATTGTAAATGAATATTCGCTGCTTCAGTCCAACATCTACACTATCAGTTTGATGAAGATGAAACCAGAGTGGACATTTCAGCAAGACAATGATCCAAAACACATCCAAAGAGACTCACAAATGCTTTCAGAGAAAGAAAATCAAGCTGTAGAATGGCCCGGCCAATCACCTGACTTGAATCCAATGTAAAATACAAAATAAAGGTCAGATTGAATGAACAAAACCATCAAGATTTTCACACTCTGTGTTTTACACAGTCTGTGAAAAAATCTCACCTGAACATTGCTTAGAACTTCATTCTCCATATGAGAGGTGTCTTTAAGCTGCCACAGCATCCTTAGAAATATGTTTTCTGAGAAAAATGTAGAATGTCTGAAACCTGCCATATAAAATTGAGACCTAAGACTGGTTTTGTGTTACAGGGTAACATTTTGGATTGTAATAAAACCTGGTTCCAGTGTTTGAAGGTAAATTCCAAACTTCTATCAAGCATAAACACTGCATAGACACCTTGACATCAGAAAGTAAGCTCAGGTGAGATTTCATATGAAAACCAAAACTTTTTTTTGCTCCAGAACCCAATGTTATTCAGAGGTGGCAGTTCAGCGCCAGTTAACAATACAGCGGAACCGAAGTATGGGCTGCGGTTTCAATGCAATCACACACATATGTGAGCTGTCTGAAATCTGTGCCACAGGATCTCTCTGTGGTGCACTGTATTTAACCTCTGACCACGTCTCCTTTCACTCCTCGTTCTGACAAATCAGGGCCTATAAAGCTGAGTATGAAAGCCACTTTATGGAGGGACAGCGTCTTTGATTGCACCATCTCAATA
Source organism: Danio aesculapii (assembly GCF_903798145.1). Classification (NCBI taxonomy): domain Eukaryota; kingdom Metazoa; phylum Chordata; class Actinopteri; order Cypriniformes; family Danionidae; genus Danio; species Danio aesculapii. Next base: position 10,229,840 of record NC_079446.1, read on the forward strand.
GTCCCTGAGGCTCCTGAAGATCTGAGGACGACGTCTCACACTACGTTCATTACGACAGCAGTGCAGATCAGACTGCTTTGACGCAGGCATAAAATGCAAACGAACTCACCGGAGGAGGAGGAGGTTTCAGTTCAAAGTAACGTGATAATGTGTCTCCGCTTTTCACAAGCAGGTGAGGCGTCATGCCACGTTATACATCCCTAACGGAAAGTGTGAAATGTGGCTTTGCAGCTTGGCTACTGTAGGCAGGGGACTTGAAAAAGTGGCCCTCGACTTTCTGGAGCTTTCAATGAAACCTGCTCCATGAAATACATAGCACAATGGCTTGTGATTGCTATCTTTAATGGCATGAACAAACTTAAAATTACAACACGATTGCTATGTTTACATGTTTGTGAATACTGCACTGTTACATCCAATGAGTCAAAGAGAACAAAATTGTCACTTCCTGATAAACTTTTTTGCTGTGGTAGAAAAAGCCTATGTAGGGTTTTTTTTCTACACATTCTGAAAACGTCCCCCATATACATTTCTGGAGATCATGAATTATGTAGGCAGAAGTACGCATGCATTTCATCTTTAAAAGGAACGCTACTGGGTGGTATGATGCCTTCCTTGCGCTTTTGCTAGCTGACCGCTTACCTCCGTATGGACTGCTTTACCGCTGTTAGTTTGACGACGGGGTTCGAGTTCGGCGAAGAACAGTTCAAGAAAACAGAAACCAAAAAATAAAACAAACAAGTATATAACAGGGTGAGAACGTGCTAAAATCTGAAAATGTGGTAAAAATCAGACGAGGGCTTTTCTTTTTCTGGATTGCTTTTGAAAACACTATTGGTTGGGTTTAGGGAAGGAGAAGGGTGAATCAGTCAATTGGTCAGTTAGTCAGTCGGTTAGTCAGTCAGTCGACAGCGGACTCTGTTGGATTTACGCAAGAACAGCTGTTGTGAATGGCACTTGCGAGAGAAATTTGAGATCTGAAAAGGCATACACAGTGGCCTCTGGTGGATTCGCGAAAAAAAAAATGCAAAAAATGTAACTCCTGGAATGTATTTAGCGCTCTCCAGAAATGTATATAGCGGTACGTTTTCAGAATGAGCCTGAGTTGTCTTTTTCTTATGTAATAAATTGCTTGTGCCTCAGAAAACGAAGTCGAAATGCTATGAATGCTATGCTATGGAGGTGCAAGATCGAATGCTATGGCTTTTAGAGATGCGAGACCATTCTTTGAGAAAGCTCTGGAGGTAATAATACTAAACCACTTTAATGATAGACTTTGACTGAGGGATTTTAGAATGACCAAAAACCAGGGTGTCCGCGGGGTCTTAAAAAGTCTTACATTTCAAAAACTACATTTTAGGCCTTCAAAAGTCTTAAATTGACTGAAATATTGTGTTGTAGGTCTTAAATATTTTAAACAGGTCTTAATTTTCCCATGTCCAAGTAAAGCTACCCTATCGAGCTGACACCCAATCACCTATAATCCATCTCAAAACTATATATATATATATATATATATATATATATATATATATATATATATATATATATATGTGTGTATATATATATATGTGTATATATATATATATATATATATATATATATATATATATATATATATATATATATATATATATATGTGTATATATATATATATATATATATATATATATATATATATATATATATATATATATATGTATATGTATGTATGTATGTATGTATGTACTTAAGGTTTTAATTGCAAAGAGATACAATTCACAACAGCTATTAGACATTTACCAGCAAATTCTCCTAATTAAATTCCCTAATCGGGGGAAAAAAAAACTAAAGCAACACATCCCTTTACATAATCTTAAATTAATACAAAAACTATTAAAACAAGTAACCGGACCATTAAAAAAATGTTTTGCGTTTAGCCCTGTATCATTTACTCACCCTTGTTCAAAACCTATTTGAGTTATTGAATACAAAAAAGATATTTTGAAAAATGCTGGTTGCTGGAACCCATTGACTTTCATTGTCATATATGGAAGTCAATGGGTAAAAATATCCCAAAGTCCTAATAATGTTAATAATACACATTTCTTGAGCAGAAAATCAGCATATAAGAGTTCGGACTGCACGATTTTGGAAAAATCTGATATTTCAATATTTAATTTTTCTGCAATAAAAATAAGTTTCACAAGATAGTTTGAATGGCACTATTTGACGGTTTTCTGGGCAGTCTAGCTGTATTCAGATACTGAGATTGAATAATCACAAGGCAAAAAAAAGTGCTTTTCTTACTTTGCTTAGTTTCTTTTCTAGTCCAAATATCAAAAAACTCTTAGAGCAAGTAAAAATATTGTTTTGTTTTCACCTTCAGATGAAATAAGTCAAAATTTTTTCATTAAAACAGGCAAAGTGATCTGTCAGTGGGCTTTGTAAAATAATCGTGCTTTCGCTTTGAAATTGAATTTTTGTCTAGTTTCTAGTCCAAATATCTACAAGAAAAACCTTTTTTGCATAAATCTTATAAATTCTAATGTTTCTGTCCACTCATTTTGAAACTTTCGATGTTCCTCAATTTTTCTCTTTTCTTCATCACCACTCATGAATGTTTGAATTTACGTGTGTGAGGTTACCATAGAAATGTAAGTTGTTTGTCCTTTAGTGTTGTCGCGATTCAAGTTTATTCACAGCACCTCACACACATTGTTTGAAACAACACGTTTTATTGTAAACTGAGTTTTTATTTGTTTTGCTGTAAGAAATTACAATAAAGAGGGAATTGTAATTGTATTTTCAGTAGGAAACTGATTTCTAGTAACGATTATAGTTTTTAACTGTAAAATATTATTGAAGGATAGCTGGAGAGCCGGGGGAAATATTTTAAGAATGAGCCTATGTTGAAAAATACAGCTTTGAAAACACAAGAATGAATTAAATTTTAAAATATACTCAAATAAAAACAACATTACTTCAAATAGTTAAAATACACAAAAAATGACATTTGCCTTTGTTCAAGCTACTTATTTAAACTGAGCTTAAACAATACAACTATTAAATTCATTGGGAGGACAACTTAACTGTTTTATTTTCAATCCACTTAAATTTGTAAAAACTAATGTTAACTTAATTCTTTCATGTTGCCCCAACACAAATTAATTGTGAGGAACCAAGCATTATTTACAGTGTGTTCAATATATTTTAACCCAGGCTCATTCTGAAAATGTACCACTATATACATTTTTGGAGAGCGGCAAATGCGTCCAGGGGGTATGTTTTTTTTTGTGCAGTTTTTGTTTTCACGAATCCACCAGAGGCCATTGTGTATGCTTTTTGAGATCTCAAATTTGACCAACCGATTGATATCCCCCCACATTGTTATTGAATTATTGTTATTTAATTTATTAAATTTTTTGCCTTTTGTTTTGTCTTACATGCTTTCTTGAACCCCATAGTCGTGGTCAACTCCTCTCTGCGTCTCAAATCCGCCGATGTATGATGCGAGCCACCGAGCAAACTGGTAACAGCAGAAAAGCCTCCACACTGAGGCCCCTTTCATACGAATACGTTTTAGTTTTAAAACGGCGTTATAGAATGAAAATGATCCGCGTCCACACTAGCGTTTCACCCAGCGTTTCTAAACAACGCTCCATCCACATTACGCTGATAGAAACGCACATCACGTGACCACACACACACTCTCTGGCATGCACTGCAGCGTGCTTTGAGCGCATATCCATATAAGAGCTGTGCACGTCGGACTGTTCATCAAGGATCTACTGCTGGATCTAATCTCAATATATTTGTTAAACGTGATCCTTAATTCATCTTGTTGGCTATATCTAACAACATATTCCCCGACTTTGGTCTGTTGAATCTATTACTTGTTCTCAGGTAACGTGCGTTGACTGAGCACATGGATTAGGTTAATATATTATTTAATGCAACCACAGACAGCGATTCTGCACATCTGACTGATTGCTTGCCTTTATTTCCTATTTTGTATAAACATATTGTACGTTACACTTTTATAATGCCCATTATTGATCATTAAAACTAATATTCAATAAAAGAGAGGGTGTTTCGTATTTTCAATGAAAATGAATGAAGGCAGTAATGTTATCGGCTCCGTTTTGTTATAAATATGCATACAGTGAAGATGAGACTCATATTATGCAGCTACACGACGCCTCAACATTTTGATGTCTGTTAAGTTGCTAATATCAAAATGAAAATAGGCAGTTCCTTACATCATGTTTTCATTTTATTGTTAAGATAGTGAAACAGCATAGCCAGGGTGATGTGAAAGACTTTATAAAGTACACACTCGGGAGTTTGTTTTCCATATCAACCTAACTTACATGGAGAGGATGTAAGACTGAACTGTGTGTAGTAGGATACTTAATATTGAGGGAAAAGCCCCAGTCAGATAGGCGAATGTCTGCAGCCCCGCCTCCGTTTTCAGATGTCTTCGTTTTCCCCTATCCAAACTGACACGGAGCAGCAGCATTTTAGAAGGAAAACAGCCTCTCCAGCGTTTTCAAAACGCTCCGTTTTCGGGGCTCGAAACTCCGGCGTAGTGTGGACGGATGGCGTAACCGTAGCAAAACTTATGCGTTATAAAACTGAAACGGGCCTGAGGTAAGCAGTCAGCTGGTAAGCGTGAAAAGAAGCGGTGTCAGCACGTTTGTTTTAAAGACGAAATGCAGCCATACGTAATTCTGGCTACATAATTTGCGATCTCCAGAAATGTATATAAAGGTACATTTTCACAATGAGCCTATGTTGGAATATTTCTAGTATAGTGTTCTGTACGTTATATAAAATAAATGTTATTCAGAAGAGACATTAAACATTAAATACAGCATCTTACTGTTTGGATAAAGACACTTGCCTTCATTCATCACACAATTACAGCTATTTATCTTTAAAATTATAACATTGGGACCTTTCTCTGTATTTGAAGTATGTGAAAAATCAAATTTTTGCTTTCCACCCAGTGTCTGTCCCTGACTGTAGACCTATTGCAGGTCACAAAAACAAGATAAGAGGGAGGAGGACAGACTGGATGACTAGACTACAAGCGTCACCTCTCTCTTGTTTCTTTGTGTCCTTCTTGTCCCCCAGCTCCGGTTCAACCTGCAGGGCCCCGGGACAATTCACATCTCCAGGTCTGGCAGGAAACAAGGGCCGAGGTGCACAAAGCAGCTCCTGTAGACACGTTGACTCCAGCTTAATGACGCCACTTAGCAGGTAGCTCCTCAGACGGCCCTGTGCCAAGTGCTGTAAACCACACTCTTTTCATACCAGGGCCCTCCTCCATTCATCACACTCTTACAACTACTTCTCTTTGAAAACTTAACTGGGATGCTGGGATCACAGACGCATAGAAGGGTCTGTATTTGAAGGATGAAAATCAAATGTTTGTATTTTAGGGAGAAAAAAAGAAGTCAAATTTCCATTGATGTGTCATATAATGTATATAAAGGTATTTGACTTGATTTCTTTAATAAATACAGATGAAGTCAGAATTATTAGCCCTCTTGAATTATTAGCCACCCTGTTTTTATATTTCCCCCCAATTTCAGTTTTACGAAAGGAAGATTTTTTTTCAACACATTTCTAAACATAATAGTTTTAATAACTGATTTCTTTTATCTTTGCCTTGATGAAAGTACATAATATTTTACTAGATATTTTTCAAGATACTAGTATTCAGCTTAAAGTGACATTTAAAGGCTAAACTAGGGTAATTAGGTAAGTTAGGATAATTAGGCAAATCATTGTAATCTGTAAAACCCAACAGTCAAATGAAATGAGAGTAGTTTAATTCTCCTCATTTGAAAAGAGTTTTGAACTCAGTGTTGAAGGTAATGAGTTAATTAAATACCTTATTACTTTAACTTAAATGGAGCAAGTTCACAGTACTCATATAGATTAGTTTTTTTAAACTCAAATGGTTTGTAGCAATCGGTGTTATAATGTTGGTTTGCTCTGTAGACAATCAAAAAATATATATATACTGTTTAAGGGGGCTAATAATATTGACCTTAAAATGGTTCGAAAAAATGTAAAACTGCTTTTATTGTAGCTGAAATAAAACAATTAAGACTTTCTCCAGAAGAAAAAATATTATAGGAAATACTGTGAAAAATTCCTTGCTCTGTGAAATATCTGGAAAAAAAAACATTCACAGGAGGGCTAATAATTTTGACTTCAACTGTATATTTCTTTATATTAATGTGCGTTTAAATGAGTTCACTTTATAAATAGTATATGAAATATGTTAATTGCACTTTTAGCATGATTACATTAAGAATTTCAATAATTCTTTATCAATACACTCCATTTTGAAAATGAATATTTTTTTATTCATTTCTCAGTAAATAATATAGGTCATATATTTGGCGTATTTAAACAAAACAGGTTTATTAAACAGATATATTTATTAAAATATTATTTTATACACCAACATCCTTAGAAATCGAAAGACAATACAATTTAATTCAAGTGAAATATTGGAAAACAAATTAAAAACTACAACATTTCAACTACATTTTATATATATTTTTGATTCTCTTGATTGTTCCTTTTTAAAATTTGTGTTTAACACTTTTCTGTAATATACAGTTGAATTCAGAATTATTTGCCCTCCTGAATTATTAGCCCTCCCTTTTCCCCCTAATTTCTGTTTAACAGAAAAGAAGATTTGTTCAATACATTTCTAAACATAATAGTTTTAATAACTCATTTCTAATAACTGATTTATTTTATTTTTGCCGTGATGACAGAACATAATATTTTACTAGATATTTTTCACGATACTAGTATTCAGCTTAAAGTGACATTTAAAGGCTTAACTAGGTTAATTAGGTAAGTTAGGATAATTAGGCAAATCATTGTAGACTGTAAAACCCAACAGTCAAATTCATCAAATGAAATGAGTGTAGTTTAATTCTCCTAATTTGAAAAGAGTTTTGAACTCAGTGTTAAAGGTAATGAGTTAATTAAATATCTCATTACTTTAACTTAAATGGATTAAGTTCACAGTACTCATATAGATTAGTTTTTAAACTCAAATGGTTTGTAGCAATCAGTTTCCTCAAATGGTTTGAGTTGCCTTAACTTATTGGATTTTACAGTACTCGGTTTGAGTTCTCTTCATTTATTGGGTTTTACTGTGCTCATATTGCTTCGTTTGCTCTAATAGATCAAGTACACAGTACTCAGATGGATTAGTTTTGGAACTTAAACGGAGTGTTGCAATTGGTTTCCTCAAATGGTTTGAGTTACCTTTACTTTTTGGGTTTAACAGTGTATAATGTTACTTCGTTCTGTAGACAATTGAAAAAAACTATTGCTTAAGAGGGCTAATAATATTGACCTCAAAATGGTTTGAAAAAAATTAAAAGCTGCATTTATAGCTGAAATAATACAAATAAGACTTTCTCTAGATGAAAAAAACATTATAGGGAATACTGTGAAAAATTCCTTGCTCTGTGAAATATCTGAAAGAAAAAATTCACAGGATGGCTAATAGTTTTGTTTTGACTTCAAACTGTATATTTCTTTATAGTAATGTGCATTTTAAATTAATTCATTTTATAAACAGTATATGAAAATATGTTAATGTTAATAAATATGTAAATAATTATTTATCATTTTATACAGTTCAAATACAGTCATTTATACACATACAGTTTATACATTTTGAAAATGAACATTTTTATTCATGAACATTTTAGTAATATAGGTCATACATTTGAACAAAACAGATTTATTAAACAGATTTATGTAATAAAATAATATTTTAGACACTCAACATCTTTAGAAATCAAAAGATAATAAATTTAAATTCAAGCAAAATATTGGAAAACAAATTAATATTGTATATATATTTTTGTTTCTCTTGATTGTTTCTTTTTTAAATTTGCAATTAATATTTTTCTCTAATATACAGTTGAATTCAGAATTATTTGCCCTCCTGAATTATTTGCCCTCCTGTATATTTTTTCCCCAATTAATGTTTAACAGGGAGAAGTTTTTGAACACATTTATAAACATGATAGCTTTAATAACTCATTTCTAATAACTGATTTCTTTCATCTTTGCCATCATGAAAGTAAATAATATTTTACTAGGTATTTTTCAAGATACTAGTATTCAGCTTAAAGTGGAATTAAAGGCTTAGCTTGGTTAATTAGGTTAATTAGGCAAGTTAGGGAAATTAGGCAAGTTTGTTATGTAGACAATTTAAAAAAAACATTGCTTGAGGGGGCTAATAATATTGACCTTTTAAATGCTTTTAAAAAATTTTTTATCTGCTTTTATTCTAGCTGAAATACAACAAATAAGACTTTCTCCAGAAGAAAAAATATTATTAGAAATACTGAAAAATCCCTTGCTCTGTTAAACATCGTTTGGGTAATATTTGGAAAAGAAGTTCACAGGAGAGCTGATAATTTTAACTTCAACTGTACATTTGAACATACTTATTTTTGGGCTGTTATCATCATTTATTTATAACATACGCGTTATTTTGTTAGATTAGCTCCAGATTTGGCTCAGTACTGGCTAATATAATGTATATGCACAAATATAATATTGTATAGCACCTTATAGAAACTATTAAAGTCCACCTAGGTTAGCCCTTTTTTTCAGATTTAATATAAGTGTTTTGCGTCTCCAGAATGTGTCAGTAAAGTTTCAGCTCAAAACACCCCTCAGATTTTTCATTATACCTTTTGCAAGATTCAATTTTATACATTTTTACACTAGGGGCCAGTTTTGTCGTACTGCGCCTTTAAGGCTAGTCCTCCCCGCCCACCGTTTCTACGTGCCTTTCTGCGTGCCTTAATCTCCTCCCTCGGCTGCGTCAGACAACAGACAGACTTAAAGGAAGCAGATCTCACGTAGCGTTTGTGAGAAATACTACAGTAAGAACTTTACCAATGAGTATTTGTTGTGCAGTTGCATCGATGAGTCACACAAAGTTCACGCGCGTACTCGCACACACAGATACACGCGCACACACACACAGAGACAGACAGCGTGCCCATTTAGCTTTGCACTCTTTTTGCACACATATGTGACAGGATACAGGTTAATCTCCACTGCTGTATGGATATCTGTTATGTTAATGTAGAAAATAAACCTGATTTAACGTCCACAAACCGGGATTGAAGCGTCTTCCTTTATAATTGTTCTGAGACGCGGCTGTGCTGATGAAGTAAAGCTAAGCTAAATCGCTGTAATTCATTACACACGTGCTCTGTTTTAAAACATTTTAAACATGTGAAACTCACTCTTGATTACCATTGATGATGATTGATGATCCTAGCAAACTGAACAGAGCTTTTATTCCCGGTTGCTTTGCGCACATCCTCTCTTGTTGATATGATTATACACGTGACTACCGGGACATGTTAATACGCGCAGCTGTCAATCAATTTGGTGGGCGGGGTGACCGCACTCCTACGTAAAGTTGCGGTCGATCTGAAAACCGATCCAATTGGTCCACTGATTTTATGTTATTAAATTGAAAAAAAAAGCACTGGGTGTGTTTATATCACCCCAATATGTCGGTCTATACACCACACATGCACATCGGAGGATGGAAAAGTAGATTTTTCACCAAAGGTGCCCTTTAATATAAAAGATAGATTTGTGAGGGGTGTACTCATATATGCTGAGCACTGTATATGACCCTGGACTACAAAACCAGTATTAAGTGCAATCTTATTTCAATATAGAGACAAAATATCTTAATGGAGCATGATCTTTAGAAAAATACTTTAATGATTTTTAGCAAAAAAGAAAACGAAATTTAATCTTAATCCATACCTGTCTATTTTTGTCTGCTGGATTACATTAATATTTAATTAATATGTGTATATTTTATATTATATATAGTATATTTATATAGTTTAATGTAATTTATGCATATGTAAATGTTTAAATAATTTCAATATAAATGATTACTATATAAGTGATAATAATTTGAACCCTAAACCTAAACATTAAATATATGTAGTCATTTTTGCCTTGGTAACAATAAGAAATGGGAAAAAGTTTTTTTATTAAATGTTGTTTTAGAAAATTTTATTTTTAATGAAAATTATCAGCTCTTAAATAAATAGTTCATTCATTCATTCCTTTTCCTTCTGCTTAGTCCCTTATTTATCAGGGGTCGCTACAGTGGAATGAACCGCAAACTATTCCTGCATATGTTTTTAGCAGCAGATGCCCTTCCAGCCGCAACCCAGTACTGGGAAACGCCTATACACTCTCGCATTCTCTCACACACACACACACATACACTCATACACTATGGCCAATTTATTCAATTCACCTGTACCGCATGTCTTTGGACTGTGGGGGAAACCAGAGCACCTAGAGAAAACCCACAATCACTGGGAGAACATGCAAACTCTACACAGAAATGCTAACTGGCCCAGCCAGGACTCGAACCAGCGACCTTCTTGCTATAATGCGACAGTGCTAACCACTGAGCCACCTCGAAAACCTGGATAGTTCACTCAAAAATAAATATGTGCTCATTTACTCACCCTGGCTCCAAACCTTTTTTTACACAAAAGAAAACTCGGTAGCCACTGACATCCATAATAGGATAAAAAAATACCATAGAAGACCAACATTCTTCAAAACATCTTCTTTTTGTGTTCAACAGGTTTGTAGCAACGGAGGATGAATAAATGATGAAAGAGCCGTCTTTTAGTTGGACTGTCCCTTTAAAGTGGCGTGTAGATGACGGAGCACTAGAGTGCTGCGAGACACTGGACTTGAGCAGTGCTAAATCACAGCTCGGCGTGAGAGGATGAAGCATTGCTCTTTAATAGGCAATAAATAAGAATTAGCATCAGTGGGGTTATGTTCAGGTCAGGAGGGTCTGAGTTCACTGATAGACTCTGACTGGATTCCCAGCTGTGAGATCCAGCGGCCTCATCTGTCCCTGTCTGTCTCAGCATGAGCTCATCCAACATCCACAGCGCTTTCACTTCACTGAAAAATACTCTAAACTTCACTTAAGACTCCACTTAAAGGGATAGCTCAACCAAAACTCTGAACTTCTGTCATTTGGTGACACTTTTTGGTAACACTAGTTTAATTCATGCGATTAACTACTGGCTTATTACCTGCCTATGGACCCTTTTCACAAGACTGTTATGATGCGTTTAGCGGTCTTAAATCCTTGAACGTTTTTAATTTTTTGGTTATTTTTTTAAATGTGTGTATATTTATATGTATTTATGTATTATATGACCAAATTAGCAAATTATCCATCAAATTACAAAAACAAATCACCGCTTATATGAGGCATTTCTAATGCAGTGTCTATTGACAAGACTGTACATTTGACATTGTTCTCTGTTATAGATGCTTTTTTTTCCTTTTTCTGAAAATCTTGCTAACACCATCGCTGATTTATTCTTTTAATATTTGAGCAAATATGATTGTAAAAAAATAATTTGTTGTATTCTTCCATTCACTGCGCTCTAAGTTTACTCAACTATGACGACTTCCGCTACTGAGAAACCCAGAACTGTAAAAAGGGTCCATTATTAAGATAATAACTGTGCAATAATAGTTAAAAATAAAGTATGATTTTATTCTGCACCCCTAATAATACCCAAATCATAAACCCCACTTCACTGTAAAAAGTAATTAGTTAGATACTTTAATTAGTTCCTTTACTTTAAAAAACAAATTGATTAAACCCAATGCCTTAAATGCAACAAGATGATTTTCCTTAAAATAAGTCAGTAAATCCATTGACTTAACTTAAGTTTTATAATAATGCAAATAGTTTGCTTACTTAATAATTATATGGGCTATTAATTATACGAGTTTACTCTCTTTTTTTAAGTAAAATCAACTAATTGCTTCTTACAGTTACTAACTATTAATAAACAGCTCAATAGTTCAATAGTTAATTAAAGGTTTATTAGTTTAATAGTTTATTAAGCTAGTAGTGTTAGTTAATGGTTTCTTAATACTGTGAATTGTGCATGCGATGATAACCGGTTTCAAGGTTTACCGCGGTTTGGAAAACTCGAGGTTTTAAAACCGCTCGATTTTTCTGTGATACGGTTCCTACGGAATATGTACATTTTTTGTTTGTTTTTTTATCAGCTACTTCATTTAGTTTTTAGTCTTTTACCCACACATCATTAAGGGATCCACAGACACAAATTTAGTTTTATTTGCTTATTATTTGTTATTTTTATTATTTATTTTTATTCATTAAACCAAGAATATAAAATATTTTCAGAAACATGAGAGCATTTGCACACCTTGTAGCTGCCAGCTTCTTGCACCTGTCTTTTCTTTCTCCAGGCAGAAAAAAAAATCTTTTTCTGTGATTGGTCATGTTTCGCATTCATTTGTTATACTTTTTTTTCCAGTTTACAGCAAATTAAAATTACAGTATTTTACTGGCACCAAGAAGATATTTCCCACAATGCAACTTTATAAAATGGTAATTTTACTTTTAAATACAGTGTAATTTACAGAAATTGCTAACAGTGTATTTCAAGCAGAAAAGGAAATACACATCAAAAGCTATTGGTCAGCCTACGATTCAGCAAACATCTGAAAAACGCATATAAACCAATATCCAAACATTTCAAATAGCAGAAAAATTTGTGTTTTTGAAACTAATAAAGACAGCAGAAGTCAATGATTCATTTGAATTATTTAGCCTGACATGTTTACTGTTCCAAAATATTTTAAATCTTTCTTAAAATAAAATAGATTGTGTTCAATAGGGGGGAAAAAGAACATATTTTAGAGCAGTAATCACAATACCGTGAAACCATGAAATCATACCGTAAGAATCTTATACCGGCCCATGCCTTATTGTGATCTAAACTAAAGTGTTACCTGAATTTTTTTCATCTGTTAAACACAAAAGAAGTTATTTTGAATAAAGCTGTAAACAACTGAGTTCCATAGTATTTGTTTTTCCTACTATGGATGGCAATAACTATGTTTCCATCCATTTATTGTTATGCACGTTTTGGACTATACACTAAAAAATTTAATGACAAAAAGTCAAGACAACACATGTTTTTGTTACTTTACCAAAGTTTAATAAGTTAATCTGTTTTTTTTTTTTTTTTTTTGCAGCTATACAAAGTTCAACAAAACTTTTAGTCAGTCTTACTGATTTAGATCTAGGTGACTAGAAAAATGTATTTGATTCAACTTAAAAATTTAAAGCAGGAAATTTTCTTTACAGTGAAACATTATAAAACGCTCACTGTTAAAAACAATTACTGTAATACAACCAACAGCTTTGGTCGCCAGTACAAACACAATCATAAGAATATGGAGATGTTGATTCTGATTCTGATATTGATTCTGGAGGTCATTAATAATATAATAACACTAATACTGAGATGGTTAAGGTGTTTTAGAATGGCCAAAACAACATTTCAGATGTTTTAACAATGTGCTCAGCCTGCTGATTTGTCCATTTACACACATTTTTATCATCACATGATCTCTTATAACAAAATCACATGACTTTTTTTAATGCGCACACTGGAATTTGTTCAGTTAAAGTGTGTCTATCATAGTTTATGCGCATCTTTTATATAACTTTATTATAAGTTTAATATAACTTTATTATAAAAACATATTATAATACTAATACAATACTATTATATATACTAACATAATACTCGCTATTTTGGTGGTTAAAAGGGCATCAATCAGTGGATGTCAAATGGACGTCAAGATTTTGACAACAAATTGATTTGCATTTTTGACTTTTTTTTTTAACATCTTTTTATGTCGTTTTGACATCAAAGTAGCAAAAATGATTCTTCTGTGGCATGATTGCTAAAATAACTCTTTTATTTGTAAAAGTGTAGCTGCAAAATAGCTACATGAACTTTAATTTACAGTATGTGTACTTATATACAGTTGAAGTCAGAATTATTAGCCCCCCTGAATTATTAGCCCCCCTGTTTATTTTTTTCCCCAATTTCTGTTTAATGGACAAGATTTTTTCAAGATTATTTTATCTTTCTCATGATGAGAGTAAATAATATTTGACTAGATATTTTTCAAGACACTTCTATACAGCTTAAAGTGACATTTAAAGGCTTAACTAGGTTAATTAGGTTAAGTAGGCAGGATAGGGTAATTAGGCAAGTTATTTTATAACGATGGTTTGTTCTGTACACTATCGAAAAAATGTATATCGCTTAAAGGGGCTAATAATTTTGACCTTAAATGGGTTTTAAAAATTAAAAACTGCTTTTATTCTAGCCGAAATCAAACAAATAAGACTTTCTCCAGAAGAAAAAATATTATCAGACATACTGTGAAAATGTTCTTGCTCTGTTAAACATCATTTGGAAAATATTTAAAAAATAATAAAAAATTCAAAGAGGGGCTAATAATTCTGGCTTCAATTGTATATAAACTGGGTTATATAAAGTAACTACATAGGTTAATAGTACATAGTTATTATGCAGTTTATGTAATTAGTATGATAAGTATTTAGAATGTACATGCAAAACAGGACTGTAGAATAAAGTGCTACCTTAAGAACAAGAGCACAATGACCACACTCATGACTAAAAATGCTATAGGTTGTGTCAACCCCATTTGGGTCTGAAACACACAAACCCAACTGCTGGGTTACAAAGTTGAATTTGTTCGTATTTTTGCCTAGATTTGTTCTATAACAACCCATCATGTTTAGAGTGTAAATTTAATGGCTTTTTGAGATTGATTTTAACATCACTGATGCTGCAATGATGACTTTACCCTTCAAATTCTTTTAATATGTTCCTCCAAAGTAACTAAAATCAATTTCACTGATCTAAATTCAGAACCGGTTCAACCCTCTGAATTCCCTTTTCATAAATGTTAAAAGAAGACTCCACTTTTTTGGTCATTTTACAACTTCCTTAGAGTAAACAGTTGAGTTTGACCATTTTAAATCCATTCAGCTGATCTCCAGGACTGTCGGGAGCACTTTTAGCTTCGCTTAGCATAAATTATTGAATTTGATTAGACTATTAGAATCTCGCTCAAATATTTAAAAAAGAGTTTCAATAATTTTCCTGTTCAAAGCCTCTGTAGTTACATTGTGTACTAAGACTGTCGATGTGGCTCTCATTCCTGCATAATAATGAACAAACTTGATGGCTTCAGCAGGAGCAATGATAATATGCAGCATGTGAAAATAGTCCACAGCTAGGTAACCAGGTAACAGCGCTGCATTATATCATTGCTCCTGCAGCAGCCATGGTGCAGCAGCAAAGAATGAAAGTACAACCCCAACTAAGACAGAATGGAAAACTCAAATAAAAAAGGAAAGTAGTGATTTCCAAACTTACTTTGACTTGTATGTCATTGCAGACAATATGAACACAAAATATTTCATGTTTTTTCTGGTAACTTCATTTCATTTGTAATTATACATCCTTTCCTGTCATTCAGACCTGCAACACATTACAAAAAAAACTGAGACAGGAGTAATTTATGGCTAGTAATCAGGTAAATTGGTTAAATAATGATGTGATTTGAAACCGGTGATGTAAATTGTATGATTTGGAACAAAAGCAGCATCCAAGAAAGGTCTAGTTCTTTAGGAGCCAAGATGGGCTGAGGATCACCAGTTTGTCAACAAATACATGAGAAAATAATTAAAATGTTTAAAAACAATGTTCCTCAAAGAAAGATGGAAAGTCACTTGGATATTTCACCTTCAACAGTGCATAACATACTTAAAAGATTCAAAGAATCTGGAGGAATTTCAGAGCATAGAGGACAAGGGGGCAAGCCTAAACTGAACTACTGTGATCTCTGATCCCACAGGTGGCACTGCATCAAGAATCCTCATTCATCTATAAGCAATATCATCACATGGGCTCAGGACTACTTCGTCAAATACCATAATACCTAGTTACATCCTCAAATGGCAGTTAAAACTGTACTGTGCCAAAAAGAAGCCCTATGTTAACAGTGTCTAGAAGTGCTATCAACTTCTCTGGGCTCTGAGGCATCTGGGATGGGCCATCACACAGTGGAAACGTGTACTGTGGTCAGATGAATCAGTATTTCAGGTATTTTTTTTGGAGAAATGGACGCTGTGTGCTCCGGACCAAAGAAAAAAAGGATCAACCAAACTGTTACCAGCAACAAGTCCAAAAGCCAGGGTCTGTCAAGGTATGGGGTTTTGGCAGTACCCTTGGCAAAGTACATAGAGATTTTGGAGCACTATGCAATATGCTGCCTTCTTTTCCAGGGACGCTCATGCATGTTTCAACAAGACTGCAAAACCATATCCTGCACACATTACAAAGTCCTGGCTGTGGAGGATGAGGATACAGGTACTTGACTGACCTGCCTGCGGTCCTGACTTGTCTCTAATAAAGTTTATGTGGCACATTTTGAAGAAAGTGCAACAACGAAGATGCTGTTGCCAACCTTAAGACTTGTTTTCAGGAAGAATGGGGTAAAATTACACCTGAAACACTTTCATCGCTTGGTTTCTTCAGTCCTTAAACATCTTTTAAGTGTTGTGTAAAGGAATGGCAATGTTTTACCGTACCAACTTTTTTTGTTATGGGTTGCAAGAACCAAAATTGAAATATGTGTTTATTTAGAAAAATAAAGAAATAAAATATAATGAGGAACATATTAAATAACATTTGTTGCATTGTCTGCAATGAAATACAAGTCAGAGTGAATTTAGAAATCTTTACTTTCTTTTTTTATTTGCATTTTCCATACTGTGCCCTAGGGGTGGGCGGTACACCGGTGTCATAGTCATCACCGGTGTGACATTGCGCCACGACATGGATTTTCTAATACCGTCAATACCGTAATAAATCAATTATGCGCCTTGAATGGCTGCATTTACATCAATAATAGCTAATTCTAAATAATAAGGCATTCAATTTTCTTCAAACGTTCAGTTGTGGTCTGAGTACATTTCCTTATACTACAGGGCTCGAAATTGCAACCATTTGGGTCGCATGAGCGCCTGAAATTTAATCTATGCGCCCTCATAATATATTTGGGAGCATTTGTGTGTCTGAATATAATGGTTGTAGTGCAATCTGATTTGATTTTCTCTAAAAACTTGCTGAATCGCTCTACCCTGCTGCTGTATTGGTTCATATTAGCAGTCAGTCACTCAACGCTTCCCGCTGTCAGATAACAGGGAGCTTTTGTTACTGCAGGAAATGCAAACGGCTGAAGAGTGAAAAGTGCACAGGTTTGCAAACCTCACCTAAAGTTATAATAATAATAATGGCGCAGATGACAGCGATCATGACATGAGGTAAATGTTGATCCGCCAGCTGAGATCAATCGAGTGTTTTCGGAGAAGGTGCCCGAATCTCGATGCGTTGCATTCACCGCGTGTTCAGCGCAAATGTCCGCTAAATATAAAATCTAACACTGTACACATCATCGCCAAAGAATCTCACCTTTACTAAGTTTACACTGAAACTACGGCTCATAACAAAGAGCGGAATTGCGCCGGTGGTCATCGCGAGAATCCTGCTCTGTCTGCTTATAAATTGGTGTGGCTGACTCGCCTGCTTTATTCCACCAACACAGAGAAATGAAGATCAGCTCATAACGAGACTGAGCATTTACAATGACCCAAATCAAAACTTTTAAAGAGTGATAGAAGTGAGACTTTCTTTTGTCCGTTCTTCCTTGAGATGTCTATTATTTTGCTATTGAAAATAATACCATGATATTATACCGTCACCGTTCAAAAGATGAAAAATACCGTGATATTAATTTTAGGTCATATCGCCCACCCCTACTGTCCCCCCTTTTCTGATTTGGGTTTGTATATTTCCTAGCCATGTCAACCTAGAAAATAGCAAATTTCATTTTCCATCGGTATTAATACATGCTTAAAAAAAAGACTGAAATTTAAAGAGAGATCTGTGAGGGATGTACTCATTTATACTATTTATACTTTTACATTTTGCAGAAATGTAGGCTGAGGCACATATTTTCAGTGAACCTGGGTTGTTTTTTCACATTCTATATAGTAGGGAAGTATGGGATTTCAGATCAATCGATTCACCGCTTAACATGTCACATCAAACTATCAGTGTTTAAATAATGACTCATTTTGACCATTATCGTCCCCTCCCAGTAGAGTCGAACTGTGTTTTCTATTTTGCAATAACAGATGTTGAAAATCAGTGGCGCTGTTTGCTGGGTCTGGCATTGGAATGAACCTGAAGAGGAGCAGATAATGGCAGGTTGGATGAGGGTGAAATGTTGCAAAGCGCTGCTCTCGTGAGGGAGGTAATGGGAGATACAGAGGTAACTCTTTCAGCATATGTGTGTGTGTTTGTGTGTGTGTGTCCAAGTGTGTGCACAAATGTCACAGACATACCACTCTATATCTCCTCTGCCCTCCCAATGAACTGAGCCAGTCTTCCAGTCCACAGCAGCTGTTCATAGACCGTCCATCTGATGGGAACAGCAAATTTATTATTTGGTTACAAGTTTTATGTGGGAAAAACCACTGCTATAAGTTGCCATATTCCTGAATGCCTTAACAAACATGTAGCTGTGATATTGTAACCTTTAATGCATCAGCAAAGTCATTTTGAGACAGCTCCATCAGTGAACACGTCCTCAAAGTGTTTTCAGAAAACTGTTCACAGTGTCAAAATGTTAACAGAATCAGATTATTAAAATGTACAGTGTTGCACGTCTCATTTTGGTGTCTCCACCGAACGGAATGTACAAAAGCGGACTGAATACGAGTATCTACTTTAATGCCTCAATTAAAGGGATAGTTCATCCACAAATATGAAAATTACCTCATCATTTACTCACCCACATGTAGTTTTTAGACCTTTAGGAGTTTCTTTCTTTTGTTGAACACTAAAGATATTTTGAAGAATGCTGATTGGTTGCACCCATTGCTTTCCATAGTAGGAAAACAAAAATACTATGGACGTCAATGTCATCTTTTTGTGCTCAAAAGAAGAAAGAAAGTCAAATAGGTTTTGGACAAGTGAAGGAGGAGAAAATGATGACAGAAATTCATTTTTAGGTAAACTATACCTTAAAATATAAATAAAAATAAAAATATGGATGTAATTATGTTCCATAATTAATAATCATATAAAATTATACAAAACACATTCAAATATACACAGTACAGCAGTGAAAAACTGAAATAGTACTTCAATGTTGTTGTATATTTACTAGTTTTCATATTGCATATTATTTAAATGATATGAAATTAATATTAAATTGAACCCTTGTTCACTGTTCAAATTTACTTCCCTTTTGTTCCCTCCACTTAACTGCTGTAAAACTGCATCAGATAAATATTTGTTCATTTTTTGCATAAATCTGTCCTGTTCAAAACTACTAAATGTTTTTAAAAATTACAGGATTTTAACTCTTTAATTGCCAAGTTCACAAATGATGTCAATGATTTGGTGAAACACACACAAAATGACGTATTTTCAATATTAAAAGTAATAAAGGTTTTCCTTTTCTCACAGTCTTGGACATGTGAACGATTATTAACAACATTGGCTTTGATGCATTGTTAGATTTTAATCTTTTCTCCCTAGTATACTGTTGGTGGCTGTTTTTGCCCCATTGACTTCCATTATAACCACATTTGATGGTGCGTAAGTACACAGTCTTTGTTTTTATTTGCTCCATGTAGTTCTGAGAGCTGAGGTGTTTATTATGATTTTCTCAGACACACATACACACTCTTTGCTGTTATACTCCATATAAAATCCAGAAACTAGGATTTTTTTTTACACAGGCCTATCTAAAGGGTTAATGGTGCCAACTGGGGATTATATGGTGTCATGGTTTTGCAATAAAAAAATGTGGTTATAATGGAAGTCAATGGGGCAAAAACAGCCACCAACAGTAAAATAGGAAAATGAATCAAAAACATTAAAGCCAATGTTGTTTCACATGTTCAAGACTTTGATAAAAGGTAAAAAACTAGTCCACAAATTACATTTTATATTGAAAATACGTCATTTTGTGTGTTTTTCTCACCAAATCAGAGACATCATTTATGAGTTTGGCAATTAAAGAGTTAAAATCCTGTAATTTTCTAAACACTTAAGTAGTTTTGATCAGGACTGAGGTTGATTGTGAAAAAAATATTTATCTTATGCATATCTTTATCTTTTACAGCAGTTTAATTCGGTGGATGTTTTTATCCAAAACATAACTAAAGGATAGTAAATTTGCACAAAGTGTATTGTTGAGTTTTTTCATTTTCTCAAAATATGTGTCAAAATAAGATTTGTCACCAAAAATCATTCCGCTAGCTGAAACACAGAAACAGTTATGGCCAAATTAAGACTCAAAATCCCCCCAGAGTGGATGAAAACATCCCCAACACTACATCAGGGTTAAATTAAATGAATTTAATATGAATTAATATGCAATATTATGTAAATATTTGGATAATGTAAGTTTGTCCTTCACTTTCATTGTGTGTAAGGACAAAAGAGGCAACAATTTACAATTGGGCCCCAGTAGTTAACTAATGAGAATTAACTAACAATAAGTAGGTATTTTTAAACAGCATTTGTTAGTACTCGTTTACATTAAAAGTTCATTACAAACACTAGTTAATTGTTAGTTATAATGCAATGTTATTATACAGAGTAAAAGAAAAATATATTAGCGAAGGTTGAAATGAAGGTTAAATGAAATGAATAAATGTTCATTATTTTGCATTGTTAGTTCATGTTAATTATAATGTAATTAACTAAATGAAACCTTATTTTGAATTATTATCGATATAACATTTTTAAAAATGTATGCGTGCCACTAAATTCAAATGTGGAATTTTTTGTCACGACTTTTGTACGTTCTGTTGTTGTTTTGTATCATTTCAGTTCATCCCTCTGTGAGGACAGACAAAAACAGCTGCTTGTGTGTTTGCAGGTAGGGAGTGAAGGTTAAAAAGTCAGCGAGGGTTCATGTACAGGCCAAATGAATGAGGACGGGGGAGGAGAGGAGAGGAGAAGACAAAATGAAGAGGTACAAACCAGCAGCATCAGGTGTTTCACTTTTCACTAATGATAGTTTGAGAAATGAAAGAGATCTCAGTGTTTTCTTTCAAAGACATACAGAGGTGTAGATAGGAACTCTTGGCAGTTTTCTACGCTCCACTTCTCAGCACTCCGTTTTTTAATGATGACATAAAAGTATAAATGTTAAATGTTTAGGCTGGAGGTTCCCACATTTGAGAAATTTTGGAAGGTCTATTCCAGACATTGAAGGTCAATGAAATGCATATATTTTTGTCCAGGTCATGGAATATCAGGAATGGTTTGTCATTTAAAATTTTAATTCCCCTTTAAAACTCCATTCATCATGTATTGTTCTATATGTATTTTCAAATGACTTGCCTATTGTTTTGGTTAGGCTATTTTTCATTGCTATTTTATTCCTTTCCCACTTGTTAAGCAGCAATCTAATACAGTCACTTTATCTGTTAAAATACAGTCTGTGGCTGTTTTTTTTTATTCATCCTGTATTTTGCAGGGAACATTTCTGAATATTGTGACCTAAAATTACTGATTTTATGGCAATTTGTTTCAAATTTTGTGGTTATATTTGTGGCATTTCTTGATTTAGTTCTTTAGTTCTCTTTTATTAGTTCTTTATTACTTTTTTACGTTATTATAATGTTAGAAAAATCTAACATTAAAATATAAAATTTCAAATTTTAGCGATCAATACAACAAACATAGTCTTGTTCAAGTAGGCTTTGGCTGAATTTGCATTGCAAAAATGTCATATGACATATGGTCACGTTTTGATCCTCTATTGGTCTCAAGTTTGACACAAAATTGCAGGTCTGAATTCACCAAAGCTGAACTTTCGAAAGTAGTAACATGCAAAACTTGTCGCATAAGCTTGCGTTTCCAGTCTGCCGCATTGGCATGCGTATAAATAGAAGTCAATGGGGCGAAAAGTGCAGTGTGACCGCCGCTTAAGGAGAAACATAACATTGTGCAGTGTCTACACTCTTAGAAATAAAAGTACAGGAGCTGTCATTGAGGCAGTACCTTTTCAAAAGATTCATATTTGTACCCAAAGAGTCCACAGTGCATACTAGTGCACAAATGTAGTTAAAAGTACCATTATGGACCCCTTAGGTAAAAATATGTATCAGTATGTAATCAGTGACGTTTATTTCTGAGAATGTATAACAACTCACAGGATGAGCATTTTATTTATTAGAATATAATGTTATTTTATATGAAACAATGCATATGGTATGGAATGAATTTAAACTGTGTCCTGGCTGGCCAAAATCCACAGGAAATCTGCGCCAATTAAAAAAATGACAAGCTCCTTTTGAGCAATTTGCTTGATTTTGCATTAAATTCAGTAATCACAAATATTGGAGTCACTGCTTAACACAACAGCTGTATTTTTTTGATCATAGGTAATGTAAATTCAGCTTTTTAGTCAGTGAAAGTCTGGTGAAAAATCAGGAAATTAGACATTTGGCTTAGCGTGGGAACCCTGTTTCAGCCTTATTTTTTTATGTGCTACAATGATGCAACTTTTCCAGTAATCAGAGAAAGGACTTACATTGTGTCCTAACAACACACAATGTAACGAGATTCCACCCACACGCAACATGGCTTTCTGCAGATGAAAAATGTCAGATGTCATGACCGAAATAAATATATGCATATTAAACCTCATTACAGTGTTATCAAAAGTACATTCTTAGTGACTGATGTTGATTTGCATTGGGTTTTTTTAACGTTCCTGTTTAAAATATATGTTTGCTAGATCTGCTGCCATTTTCAGTATGGCAATATATGTCACATAAAATAGCATTCAAACTCACAGTGGTAATATTTAATACTGAATAAAGCACATAATCAGAATCGGAAGTGATTGTTTTATGTTGTCGTTTCAACCACGACGTCACAGAAATAGAAACTGTTGCTATAATAAAAACTTTGTGCATCACTGTCATGGATGGTTAGGACCAAAAATGGAAAAGTTTGCTTTTGTTGTGTACAGAAGCAGTAGTTAGGATATGTGTTAATCACAATAAGATGTTTATATCACACAAGCAGACATATTAATTGGCGTAATAATCAAGGAATGTGTGTCTGTACCATGGCTGCAGCAGTTGCAATGATATTATGCAGTGTCTGAAAATAGACCACAGAGCTAGGTAACTTCCAACATGGCCACATGCTGTGTGCTGTTCATACTGCATAATATCACTGTGCCTGCTGCAGCCATGGCATGGCAGCAAAGTTCCCTGAATATCACTTAGGGATGAGAGTGTTTTTTTGGTTGAATTTGTGGATAGTTCCTGTTTTTTTTTCTTGTTTCTGGTTTGTTGTTAAGGTTACTTATTGGTTCATTGATTACGTTCACCAGTGAACAACTGTGTTTTCTTATTTCTTTTTTTATTCCTCCTTTTCTTACCTGACCCCACTGTGACAGATTAAGAAATGTTTTGTAAGATTCTTTAGTGAAGAAAAAATGGTTCTTCAATTTGGGGTTGGGGGAGGGGGGTTATTATATTCATTGGGTATTATATTTCATTTGGTATTATATTTCTTCACTGGGTATTATATTTTGTGTTTGTTTTTGCAACAAAACCTTTTAAAAAGTCTGGGAATGTAGTTCCTAGACATTTTAACAACATAGGCTCATCATGAAAACGTCCCCCATTTATACATTTCTTATGAATTATGTAGCCAGAAGTACATATGGCTGCATTTTGTCTTTAAAACGAACACTATGGGGCGGTATGATACGGTTCCTCTTTGCACTTACTAGCTGACTGCTTACCTCTGTTACTAGTTTGTCCAGTAGCTCGCTATGTATACATTTTATTTGGTAATTTTTGAGCAAGATGCTAATGGTCTAATTTGATTCAATGATTTATGCTAAGCTAAGCTAAAAATGCTCCTGGCAGACCCAAAGGTTGGCTGAATAAATTAGAAAATGGTAAAACTCAACTGTTTACCTCTATGGGAGTTGTAAAATGAGCCTATTTTACATGTTTGTTTATTGTGATCAACCACACAATTTACAAATATTACGGTAACAACTAATATAACCCAATATCCTTAGTTTGATTAAAGTTTTCTGTTTGTGCAGATAAAGTTTAATGAGAATATTGTCCAAATCCCATTATAATCATTTATGTAAACATAGTCACTGTCAAAAGTGATTGAGATTGAGGCCAATCAATTTAAAAATCTACAGGATGTACTGTTCAAAGAAGCAGAGCATAAATTAAAATGGTAACCACCAGTTTAAAGCAACAGTTCATTAAAAAAAGGAAAATTCTACAATCAGTTACTCAAACCCAAACCCTTCTTCTGTTAAACGCTTAAGAAGATATTTTGAAAAAAGCTGGAAACCTGTAACCATTGACATCCACTGTATTTGTTTTTCCCACTATGGAAGTCAATAGTTACAGGTTTCAGCTTTAATAATCAGCTTTCTTCAAACCATCTTCTTTAAAGTTTACCAAAAAAAAGAAACTCATAAAGGTTTGGAACCATTTGAAGGAGAGTACGTGTTCATTTTTGTGTGAACTATCCCTTTAATATTGAAAGGCAGTTAAATACGATTGAAGCGAAACATTGTTATTGAAGCTGAACCATTTCTCCTTAGAGGCCTTTGATCCCATAAGGTCTTCATTATGTCTAATATGATAGCTGCACTTATCCATTCACAACTATATGACAAGGCAGAGGGTTCCACATCTTATCTAAATGAAGTTCATCCCTCTTATGACTCCTGTGACCTCGGAGCAACCCTACCTGTTCCACTTCTGAAGTGTGCGAAGTGATAAAACACTAGAAGATAAAACACTGTGACACATTTATTGGTGTTTTCATTTCCTACCATTTGTTTGGAAAATCCATTTAAGAACATTCTCATCCACAGAATGTACCAAAATGATTTTGTTTTTCAGAGACGTAATCAAATAGTCGTTTATATGCCAGAAAAGCAACCCATGTAATTACTTTCACAACAACTGTATTGCTGTATTCGCAGAACAGAGCGTGGGTGAAAATACTGCCACTGCAGAACAACTTGAGTCCTGACAAAGTTCATGGCTAGACTGAACTTTTGAACTGTCGCTGGTATGTGGCTTTGTGCTGGAGTCCATGTCAAATGTTTAGCCATGTAGAATAAATATGTAGTCGATTTGCTCATGTTATCTATGAAAGCCAAGTGCAAAGAGCTTCAACAAATATTAATCAAGTCTTAATATGTATTGTTGTGAGCACATACAACTTTACCCAAACCCATAAATTATATAATTACTGTACTTTTTAATAATAATAATAATAATAACAACAATATAACAATAATAATAACAATAATAATCATAATGATAACATAATAATAATAATAATAATAATTATTATTATTATTATTATTATTATTATTTAACAATAATAACAATAATAATCATAATAATAACTATAATATAATAATAATAATAATATAACAACAACAATAATAATAATAATATAATAACAACAACAACAATAATAATAATAATAATAATAATAATAATAATAATAATAATAATAATAATAATAATAACAATCATAATAATAAAATAATAATAATAATATAACAACAACAACAATAATAATAATAATTTACCAATAATATTAATAATAATAATAATAATTATTATAATAATTATAATAATAATAATAATAATAATAATAATAATAATAATAATAATAATAATAATATAATAATAATAATAATTTACCAATAATAATAATAATTTACCAATAATAATAATAATAATATAACAATAATAATAATAATTCCTTACATTTATATAGCGCTTTTCTGGACACTCAAAGCGTTTTACACATTTTTAGGGGGAATCTCCTCATCCACCACCAGTGTGCAGCATCCACCTGGATGACAAGACGGCAGCCATATTGCGCCAGACTGAACACCGCACACCAGCTGATTGGTGGAGAGGAGACAGAGTGATGAAGCCAATTATTGGCCAGGATGCTGGGGTTAAACCCCTACTCTTTTTGGAAGGACATCCTGGGATTTTTAACAACCACAGAGAATCAGGACCTCGGTTTAACGTCTCATCCGAAAGACAGCGCTCACTGAGCAGTATAGAATCCCCATCAATATACTGGGGCGTTAGGACCCATACAGACCGCAGGTTGAGCGCCCCCTGTGGGTCTCACTAACACCACTTCTGGCAGCAACCTAGCTTTCCCATGTGGTCTCCCATCCAGGTACTGACCAGGCGCAGCCCTGCTTAGCTTCAGTGGGTGACCATGTGAGAGTTGCAGAGTGTTAGATGCCAGAATTGTCAACATAGTTTTTATGATAATTGAACACATTTCTATTGAGCCAAATTTTGGAATAAGTATTGTTTTTGTAATGTTTAATTGAGCTTCACTTTTAGAAATAAATCAACATTTTCATAAATGTTCTTTAGATGAATAGGTATATTACTATGTACTTACATCAAA
This sequence comes from Danio aesculapii, assembly GCF_903798145.1. NCBI lineage: Eukaryota > Metazoa > Chordata > Actinopteri > Cypriniformes > Danionidae > Danio > Danio aesculapii. Next base: position 10,256,380 of record NC_079446.1, read on the forward strand.
ATATAAATACAATGTATTTAATGTGTTCATAATGTATTGCAGAACATTTTTTGTGCTATTGAGGTGGGATATGTTTAAGATTAGGGACAGATTTGGTTGTATGGGTAGATTAAAGTGTGACTTAAGGTGTAATGGATTGTGAACAGTGTAATTATAAATGTAATAACCTGAAATTAATTACAAATGTTTTTACATGCAGGAATTTAGTCAATCTTTAGTACAACATGTATTTACATAATAAGTACATTGTAATGAATTATTCATTTCAATGTATGTACATTAATTGTAAATGTAAATATTAGTTAAAGGTGCAGTAAGTGATTGTCTTCAGAAACATTAAAAGTCTCATTACATTCCAATTGTAATGATTAAAGTAAATGATCTAAATGTATTTATATGTATTTTTATTTTCTGGGTAAGGCATGAGACAAAAAAGTTTGTCCAATTAAAAATCGTTGGGCTGACAAATTACTCAATTACGACAGGAAACTCAAACTGTCTGTCAACAAATTTAAATTTGTATTTCTGCGCAGCATTTTCACGCAGACAGATACGTCATTTGCATGGAGGTGTTTTTCTACCACTAAAAAACATCCGGCGAAAGACTGGCTATTTTCAAGTTCGTGCGGTATCTTTTACAGCATCGATAATATAGTCGGTTAAATAGACCTAAGCATCCATTTAGTTGTTCAAGTGTAAAAGGAGATAAAAACAAGCGATGTACAAAGATCAGGAGCTTTACATTTAACAGCCGCCAACCCGCCAAATGCGGATAGATTTCAGCGGTGGCGGGTAAGACAGACACTCCCACTAGCCACTTTGGCTGGTTGAAAATAATTTTCCCTATGTCCCTGATAATATTCCCTATTTCCCTATGCCTATGTCATTTTTTAACCGCAAAAATAAATTCAAAACCACCCAATCGGGCGGGAAAACGCCCAATCTGGCAACACTGAGGATAATCACTCGCACTAACAGCTGAGGTGATGCACGCGACTGTTAATAACGCGTGTGCGCTCCCGTTTCCTTTCGTAAAGCAAATGTGTCTAGAAACACAACTGATGCGATCGGTTCTCTTTCAAATAGACTAGACAAAAAGTGATAAACATGCACCCACAGTCTTGCTGCTTTCAAGATTTCCAGAGTTGACTTATTGTAGGCAGTGCCAGAGGAACCCGGAGGAAACCCACGCGAACGCAGGTAGAACATGCAAACTCCACACAGAAACGCCAACTGAGGCGAGGCTCGACCCAGCGACCTTCTTGCTGTGAGGCGACAGCACTACCTACTGCGCCACTCATATTTTTACATATAAAATATATTATCCCAACAACAAAATTTTGGCTAGTGAAAATGGCGAGTGGCTAGTAATGTTGGAAAACTACTAGCCACAGTGGCTGGTGATCAAAAAAGTTCATGTCAAGCCCTGATCAAATGAATCCATCACATGACCTACAACATAAAAATCACACCTAGAATTTGGACATAATATGTTTGTTTTTATCTTTGATTTCTTGCTTACTTGATTCCTGTTTTTGGTTTGTTATTAGGGTTACTTATTGGCTAATTGATTATGTTCACCTGTGCCTTGTTTTGTTACTCGCCCTATTGTGTTTAAATGTCTTCAGTTCTTTTAGTTCAGTGTTCCTGTGCTGTCTTTACTTTTATGTGTATCTGTTGTGTTCTTCTGCTCCCATTTATGAGTTAACAACATTGTTTTCTTATTTTTTTGTAGTTTTTTTTAATTTCTATTCTGCTTACCTGACCCCACTGTGATGGATTATAGTTCTTTACTGAAGAAAAACATGGTTCTTCTATGGGGAAAAGAAAAGCTTTTGGATCCTTTATTTTTAAGAGTGTCCTCTTCATTGGGTATTATATTTCGTGTTTGTTTTTGCAACAAAACCTTTAAAAAAAAAGGACAAGTCTTTTTAGTTTTTTTTTTTACAGGGTCTTTTCAGAGCTGGTTGAGTAACTTCAGTGCATTGTAAAGAGAAACTAAAGCACTAACATACGTTTGTTCAGGTTTATATGCAGGTCGCAAAGATGCCACAAACCTCAGAATGAGCAGCTTGAGGCCACTGTGAGGCATGAACTCAGAGGACTGTTTGAACTTGTCTTAAAAGTGCGTCAGATATTGCCGTCAGAAGGCCATAATAGCAGATGTGTCTGCAAAAGTCAATCATTAGTTCCCACCTCAGCGGATCACACTGTAACTGCTTGTCTTATATCTCGTCTGGATGAACTAAGGTCTTTTAAGGTCATATTAAAAAACGAACATCATTTTACACTGGATTGGATTTTATAGTTGTCAATAATGATTTAAGAAAATGTGCACACTGATTTAACAATTATTCAATTTATTACCAGTTAGCCATCAATTCTCAAGTTTATATGCGAAATATGAAAACCTGTTTCTTTATATACATTTCCTTTTTTTAGCAAGTTACTTTCAACAATAGATTATATTACTTTAACAACCCAGGCTCATTCTGAAAACGTACCGCTATATACATTTCTGGAGAGCACCAAATATGACCCACCAGAGGTAGCTGTGTAAAATTTTTGAGATCTTAAATTTCTCTCGCGAGTGCCTTTCGGGCCTGCTGTTCTCGCGTAAATCCACCAGAGGTCGCTGTTGACTGACTGACTGATTGACTGACTGACTGACTAAATAATCGACTGACCGGCCCTCCTCTTTGCCTAAACCCAACCAATAGTGTTTTCAAAAGCACTGAATAACCCGTCCACCCAACAGTTTTAAAAAGCAATTCAAAAAAAGAAAAGCCCTCATCTGATTTTTACAATGTTTTCAGATTTTATCACATTCTCACCCTGTTATTTAGTTTTTTTTTCTTACCGGCTTTATGGAACCATTCTTTGATGAACTTGAACGCCATCATCGTGGTCAACTCCTCTCTGCGTCACAAGTCTGCCAACGTACATGGCGAGCTAACTGAACAAACTGGTAACAGCTGTAAAGCCGTCCACACGGAGGTACATGGTCAGCTGGTAAGCGTGAAAAGGAACGGCATCATACCGCACCGTAGCGTTCATTTTAAAGATGTAAAGCAGCCACACGTAATTCTGGTTATATATTTAAACCCCCATAAAAATTACCATATCCATACCAACACACCTAGACAATAAAAATTTTATTTATTCATTTGGCCTGCAGTGCTTAAAAGCAAAAAACAGGAAAAATATTGATTTATTATCTGGCCAATTATCTGTCAAACAAATTAGAAAAAGAAAAAGGTTTAAAGTCTTTCTAATAAAACACAAGCATATTAACAAAGAATGACGTTTTGTTTAAATTGCTTAAAGGGCACCTATTTTACCCCTTTTTCAAGATTTAAGATAAGTCTTTTGTGTCTCCTGAATGTGTCTGTAAAGTTCAAAACACCCATCAGATTATTTATTATACATTTTTAAATCTGGGAAATTTGAGCTGTTAGGACATTGTAGCTGTTTTTGATGCCTGTGCCTTTAATGCAAATGTGCTGGTTCTCCCTGTCCACCATTCACACGTGCGTGTTAGAGCCATAGAGATCTGTCTGTATTCCTCTAATTTGTGTAGCATTCATGTAGATAAACAGCACAGTGACAGACAAGAATGAAGCAGATCTTGTTAACTATAGTAAGAACTTTCCCAACAGTTATTTGATATATTTGTTGTGGAGATAAATCCAGCCTTTCTGAAACGATGAGTGACACACAATGTCGATATAAAGTTTCACACATGTTTAGCTTTGCACAGCAAATGTGACAGGATACACATTAATATCCACTGCAGTATGGACCCTCGTTATGTTAATGTACAAAATAAACCTGATTTAATGTCCTCACAAACCAAGACTGAAGCGTCTTTTATAATTGTTCTGACACTATGCGGCTGTAGTGAAGAATTATGTAGTGATTTTACTGTATTTATTATGAACATGAACTTTTTTAAAAATGTTTTAAACTTGTAAAACTCATTCTTGAGGTACAGATGATCACAGAGAGCTGAACAGATCTTTAAATCCCAGTTTCTTTGCACACGTCCTGTCTTGTTGATATGCTTTTACGCGTTACTATGAAGTCAAGTTAATATGCGGCTGTCAATCAATTCGGTGGGTGGGGAAGCCGCACTCCTACGTCATGTTGCGGTCAGCCTCAAAACGGGAGGGATTTGGATCCTATTTTAACATCAGGAAATTTAAAAAAAGAGACTTATTGTCTTAAGATCACCCCAATATGACTATGGACACACTAGTAATACACACAGTTCTGTCTAAACAGCGTACAAAAGATAATTTTCATCATAGATGGCCTTTAAATATTACTGTTTTAATGGTTTTAATGAATCAGGGCATATTTATCTAGGGAGTTAACATATTTGTGCCTATTGTTAAACAGATTTGTGAAATGAGTGAAAATGTAAATGAAAGTAAAATAATTTTGCCAAAATTGATGCTGTTTGCATTAATAGCACTCACAATAACCCTCCAAAAAGACTAAAATGTCAACACAATCTCATGGCAATTCGTAACTTTTTGATTCAGTGGCTAATTTGATCTAATTTGTACAATTTAGTATGATTTGCTCATCCCCCAATGACGGTTGGGTTTAGGGGTGGGGTTAGGTGCCACGTCTCCTTTTTAAAATCGTACAATTTCATACGACTGAGCTCGTACAAATTCGTACGAATTTGCCACTAAACCGACAAAACGTAAAATACTTATGTTTTCTTGTGAGATCAGGCTGAAAATGTCCATAAGATTGCACAATAATCAAATTACAAGTATAGATTGCAGTTTTAAACTAGCTTCCACAACTGGATGTGAAGCCTAAACAAAGTCACTAATAATCACAGTCATGCGACTCAACCAGAAAAACCCACAGGTAAAAGCAATAAATCACCTTCACTTTCAATAGACTAGCAGCTAGATATTTAGCTGCCTAGACTGGAATGAGCTCACCTTTCCAGAATATTCAGGGACTTAGTTTTCATTTGTTGGATGCTATAGCACTGATGGCCTGGTGTTATTCTGAGAACTAAATGATGCATGCTTACTGTTTACAATGCTGGTGGAGTCAGAAATCTGAGCCGCATCCGCTTGACCAGAGTAAAAGCTGCTTCTTGAACTGTGTCGGGGTGTGGATGTATACAAGCTGAAACACAGAAATCGTTCATCATTACTCCATCGTTAGTTGACAAAAGCTAAGTCTCATCAAAGAGAAGAGGTTTTCACTCTCGTTCCCTTTGTTTACTGTGGTGTAAATGTGTGCATGTTGGCTTAAGCCTGCTATTTAATCATCTCTGGTTCTGGTCTGCTTTCTGCTTACGTTCAACACGTGAGCCTGTTATGTCATTTAAAGTTTCTTCATTTATAGTTTAGGGTCTCATACAGTGGGTTTACATACATCCAAGGTCAAAAAACTATTTGTTGGTAAGGGTAATTTAACTCAGTCTCATGAGGAAACGTAACTATTTTACGTATTGTCGGAAAAGTCGTTAATTTGTAAGCATTCATTATATTTCATTCATGATAATTCGTATGTTTCTACCGTATGAACACCCAACCCTAAACCTATCTTTGATATTATTGGGCTAGTTTTGATTGGTCATTGGTAGGGCCAGACAGTATCTGCGGATTTATGCAGAATGATTTTGGGAGTATCGTAACTAAAAACCTAATATAAAATAAATAATAATATGTTTTTTAACATTTTATTTATTGTTTACAATGCAAATCCTACTAGATCCACTTATTTGGTAAACAAAGCAAGTCTCTCATATAATAGATCTACTAAAAGACGGAAAATATTACTGTACAAACTGTATTGTAAATAAATCAGATGAACTTTTTATATTAGTCAATAATATTACTGAAATTCATTTAAAAACTAATTCCTTCATTAATTTTCCTTCAGCTTAGTCCCTTATTTATCAGGGTTCACCACAGCTGAATGAACCGCCTAATTAAAAACTGAATAAATCTAAATTTACACAGATTTTCATAAGTAAATAAATAAACTCAATGATTGGCGAAAAATCTGCAGAATTCTACTTTTGGACTCTTTTTCGACAGGTCATTCAGCTGGTTTTGTTGCAAAAACCTGGCAACACAAGTTTTGATTGGTGGTCTTAAAAAAATATTTTTTCTGGAAATTTGACTTTGGCAAATGATTTCAGACTCCTAAAATTTACCAGATTTTACTCGTAATGGTATCACACCAAGACCATTTCAGGAATGACTGATGGTTCATTTTGGGCTGTTCATTTTATTTCTTTTGGAACACAAATACTAATTTATTATGCACTTTTGTGATTCTTTTGGCTGTGTTTATGGAAACAGCATTTTTATTTGTGAAAAATGTGTCATTTTATTTATTATTTTTTCACCTTTAGTTCCTTTCACACGTATCTATTTTACATTGGAAACAAAAAGGTCACAATTGAAACACATCAAAAACCCATTAAAAGTCCCCATTGAAACAGATTAAAATTAACATGAAAGGTAAACATTCTTTTAAGTTGTTAATTTGTAGGTATGAATTGTTTAATGCCACACATTGTTTTTGAATAAATGTATTACCCTAATTACCCTAAATTTACTCAATTTATTACCTCCAAATGTATTTATTTGTGCACTTTCCTACATTTTTATTTACTTATTTTTATCAATGTCAACCTCTTTACAGCTTTAACGACAAAAAAGTATCAATATGCGTCATTTGTCTGCAATCACAATACAAGATTACAACAAAGTCTGACCTGAAAATGAGCTTGGGTGCATTTTTGAAAACCATCGTTAGCCAAATAAGGTCGCAAGTTCCATCATTACAAACCTAGTTTGTTGATTTGGTGTTCCCCAAATCCATCGTTCCAAGGCACATTCGCAAACTGCATCGCAAACTTGTACGCTTACAACTACACCTTTAGAGATGTAGTTAGAAACATAGTTCCTGGTTGTGTTCTATTCCCAGTTATCCCCCCAATGTCCTTTTTATTTAGAACGTTCCAACATTTAACTGTGAATAAAAAAACAAACAAACATTAAAGTCATTTCTCTTATGTGTAATTTACTTGCAAAAGTATGTATATATATATATATATATATATATATATATATATATATATATATATATATATATATATATATATATATATATATATATATATATATATATAATTTTTAAGAAGTCTGTTTACTTTTTGTAATATATATATATATATATATATATATATATATATATATATATATATATATATATATATATATATATATATATAATTATCGAGTAGAATATTGTTTATTTCTTAATAAATAGCCTTCTACAAATTAAAACCATTAATGTGATGATTTATATATGACATTAGAACAGTGTTAGCTTTTTTGGTTTTATGTTTTAGAATAGAATATGGAATTTTCTCAATAATATTTGTAAAGGAAACATACAATAGGTGCTATATGTGCCATTTAGATATATTTTAATTAATATGGAAAACGAGTGCATATTTTTACTAAAACTAACATTGTATTTTTATTTAATGTTTGTTCATGTATAATCAACAAAAAAGCACAAAAAAGTTATGGGGATTTTCTTAAAAGAAGTTGTTACCTCACCCCATTAAAAAGGGTTTTTATGGACGTTTGACGTTATAACTAACGTGGTTCAAACGGTGAATCTGCGACAAAACAGCTACAGCATTGGGAAACACTCGACTCTACATCGTTCTTTGCCCAAACGATGCATCATACTATGATAGTTCAGCCATGAGTTATGTCCTTGTTTGAAAAAACGCACCCCCGGATAGTGAAGCTAGGACTTTGCAGGATTTACTTTAATGAACTAAACTGAATAAACATTTAACTAAATCATGGCACTATTGATTTACAATTATATTGAATGAATTAAGCTGAACGGTAACAATATTATTTTCTGTAGATGAAAATGTAATTTATCGCTATCTTAACTTGGTTACATTTTAGTTGATTACAGTGAAGCTACTTTGAAACAAATGATTTTTGCTGTTTATTTAAACTGCTTATTTAAAATGAGCTGAATCATTACAATTCTTGATTTTTTTGTGGGGACAACTTAATTGTTTTATGTTCAATCCACTTCAGTTTGTAAAAATTAATTTGTGTTGGGACAACATGACCGAATTATGTGGAACCTAGCATTTTTTTACAGTGTATACAAATAAATGTGACTGATTTTAAATGATTTTAACATTTGCACAGTCAATAACACAATAGTACATATATACTTCTAGGTTTTTTAACATTAAAACAGAACAAAGCTGCAAAAGTCTTTATAAATTACCTACATTTTTTTTATGGATGTTTCCATTTTTCTTTAAGTGACACTGACACTTTCATACAAATGGACTCATTTTTAAAAGCTTGTTTTCGCCATTAATGGAGCTAAAAAAAACTGCAAAACTTCCAACTCACGAGAAATGGATAAATTAATGTCTCTGCGAGGTCATGCCTTTTTTTTGTAAATGACTGAACTTTTCCTGACCCTGGAGACCCGTGAAAAGCCCCCTCTTGATTATAAATAATAGCAACTGGCTGCTAATAGTTAATCCGATTGAGAGCTGGAATAGTCTGATATGATTCGGCAGGAGGGCAAGAGGGCAGCAGACGTGTAAATGCTTTTAGAAACGTTCTCATTGACCCTCATGGTAATCAAAAAGTCATTTTCACTTCAGTGCCAGAGAGGCATATCAGTCAGCTTTAACACTTCCATTGTGGAGGAAGTTTAGATGAAGTGGTGTGCTGTTAAACCGAGCCCTAACCCTAAGACACGAACAATTCATTCTAGTCACATTTATTTATAGAGTGATATTTACAATACATACAATTTGGTCAAAGCAGTGTTACTGTAATAAACAAAAAAACTACAGAGCCCGTTTTGTTGAATTGATTAATTCTGAAACTACTTCAGCTATAAAGCATCTCTATAGAAAGGAATGGTGTACACTATAAAAATGTGTTAATTAATGTTGCAGTTTTGAATTGATCTCTGCTCTGACCATCAGAAATGTAATGACGGATATGTTGGTTGTATTTTAACAATAACATCATTTTTCATATGATGAGTTAATGCATTTACTAACATAAACTAAGAATGAACAATCCCAGCAGGCACTAGACGTCAAAATAACGTCAGATTGACATTGTACCCCAATGTTGTGGGACGTTGCATTTTTTTTGAAAATGAAAATTGGTTGACGTCAGAACCCAACGTCAGTGTCCAACGTCCAACCTAAATCAACATCTAATGATGTTATCGCTGACATTGTATGGCCGTTAGCACTATGACGTCTATCAGACATTATATTTTGGTTGCCATACCTGACGAATAAATGTCAGTATTTGACGTCAATATGACGTTGGTTTAGGATGTCCGCATGACGTTGGATTCTAGTCACTTTCCAACACAATCTAAAATCAACCAAATATCAACGTCATTTGACGTCGTTACTGGACATCAAAATAACGTCCGTAGCTGCTTAGACATTGAATTTTAGTCACAACCAAAATCTAATGCATTTAGGCATGTAGACATGGTCAGGACGATCTGCGGCAATTGAAACCGAGCATCAGAATGAGGAAGGAAGGCGATTTAAGTGGCATGGTTATTATTGCCAGGCTGGCTGGTCTGAGTATTTCATAAACTGCTGATTTATTGGGATTTTCACGCACAACCATCTCTAGGATTTACAGAGAATGGTCAGAAAAAGAGAAAAAAATCCAGTGAGCAGCAGATCTGGGGGTACAAATTCCTTGTTGATGCCAGAGGTCAGAGGAGAATGGTCCGACTGGTTCAAGCTGATAGAAAGGCAACAGTAACTCAAATAATCACTCGAATTTAGCGTCAACAGCATGAAAGCATGGATCCATCCTGCTTTGTATAAACGGTTCAGGCTGGTGGTGGTGATCTTTGGGCCCATTAGTACCAACTGAGCATTGTGTCAGTGCCACAGCCTACTGAGTACTGTTGCTGACCATGTCCATACCTTCATGTCCAGTGTACCCAACAACGTGCGATGTCATAAAAAGCAAATCATCTCAGACTGGTTCCATAAACATGACAATAAGTTCACTGTACTCAAATGGCCTCCACAGTCACCAGATCTCAATCCAATCGAGCTCCTTTGGTATGTGGTAGAACGGGAGATTTGCATCATAGATGTGCAGCCGACAAATATGCGGCAACTGCGTGATGCTATCATGTCAATATGGACCAAAATCTCTGAGGAATTTTCCAGTAGCTTGTTGAATCTATGCTACGAAGGATTAAAGCAGTTCTGAAAACAAAAGGGGGTCCAACCTGGTACTAGTAATTTGTACCTAATAAAGTGGAAAAATTCGAAAATTTGAGAATAAAAAAATACAAATATGAAGAAAATCACCTTTACTGTTGCCCAGATTAAGTTCTTAGCAAAGCATTTTACTAATCAAAAATTAAAATTTTCCAAAAGTTTTCATGCAACATGAACTTTACCTAATATGCTAACAATTCCCAAAAATATTCCAGTGGAAAATAAGGTTATGTTTCACCCAAATCTGTCTATTGGCTTGATTTTCACACATGCACCACTTAAATTTTGTGCAGAAAATGTAAAAAAAAAAAAAAAAGAGTGGCTCCTCAGCTGAAAATGCTTCTTTGTCCTCTTCCCTTACGCTAAATAACAAGCAGTTCAGTGTGTGAGGGAAAACACCCTGCAATTACACTGATTTACACTGAGCTCAGTTCAGGGGAGTGAATAAAAACAGGCCTCTTTCATTTGCTTGCTATAAATTCTGTATATACTCACAAATTTGGAGAAAAAGTGGCTCTGGGAATAAAAAAGTTTTGTTGTCGCCCCTAGTTGTCAAACAATGGGCCGGACAGACGTTCTTTACAAGGTGATAGGAGGAAAAGTTCAGCTGCACCTCTCCCAAGGCCCGGACCTGCAGCGATAGGGCGGCTGATCATAAAGGTGTCAGGCCTGCGGCGGGACGCGTGTAAATCAGCAGCACAGAAAAGCAGAGGAACGGCCGAGAGAGGCATCTGCCAGCATCTCACCGTGTCACACAAGGACAAGTCCCTTCCACATGACCCCTGTGCGCTGGGATACGCGCAACGCATTTCGGCAAATCTGCAACAGCGCACATGGGATGACTCCTGTGGGGGTCGGTGGAGAAAATCTACAGGAGTGCAGTGAGCTTAAGTAAAAACTTCTTTTTTTACAGAAAAATTGTTCACCTTTGTGCATTTTTTTTATTTTGAGTCCCATATTTGATACGTAAAGAGATTATTCACCCCAAATTATAAGATGGTCTAAATACAGCACTCTAAAAATTTTTGGGTTGTTTTACCCACATTTTATCAAATATGGAAGAACCTAACAGTTGGATTAAATTGATAAATTATTTTCAATCACATTTTTAACCCAGCAATTTGACCCAAGAATTGTTTAGAGTGTATAAAATAAGAATAATGATTCCTGTTTACTCACCCTGCTTGAGTTTCCTTCCTCTGTTAAACACAAAAGATGGTTTTTTAAAGAATGCTGGTTGATGGAACCCATTGACTTCCATAGTGATTTTCTTTCCTACTGTAGAAGTCAATCAACCAGCATTTTTCGAAATATCTTCTTTTGTGTTCAACAGAAGAAAGAAACTTCATTCATTTTCTTTTCGGCTCAGTCCCTTTATTAATCAGGGGGTTCCACAGCGGAATGAACCGCCAACTTATCCAGCATATGTTTTACGCATCAGGTGCCCTTTCAGCTGCCACCCAACACAGGGAAACACCCAAACACTCTTGCATTCACACACATACACTATGGCCAATTTAGCTTATTCAATTCACCTATAGTGCATGTCTTTGGACTGTGGGGGAAACCGACGCACCCAGAGGAAACCCACGCCAACACGGGGAGAACATGCAAACCCCACACAGAAATGCCAACTGACCCAGCCGAGGCTTGAACCAGAGACCTTCTTGTTGTGAGGTGACAGCACTACCTACTACCGCGTTGCCAAAACTTATATATTAATGTGTAAACCTTCAGTTAACCAAATTTGGGTCTTAAAATATTACACTCTAAAAAAATGTTGGGTTGTTTAACTCAAATTTTGTCAAATATGGAAGAACCTAACAACTGGGTTAAATTCATAAAAGATTTTCAATGACATTTTTTAAACCCAGCAATTACATTGGTCCATATTTGACCCAAGAATTGTTTAGAGTTAAAAAAAAAAAACAATAATTATGCCTGTTTACTGTATAAAAATCTGATTTTCTGATCTCTATTTTTGTATGTTTTTATAATATGTATGTCTCTAATATGATTACATGGAATTTCTCTCAAAGAGAATATGTTATTTGGCACAGATATTTATAAAGCCAAAAATATGCAAATCAGTGAGAAGTTATCTTCATAATAGAAGGCTACTGACATAGAAACACATATAGTTTCTCTCTAACTCCAAACTAATAGGTGATGTTTAGATTTGTTTCATTATGGGAAGCAAAAAGATTTTTAATTAAATGATGGTAAATATTGATCAAAACCCTATGCGTCACATTGAAAACTCCTAGATTATTGTGTAAACCTTCAGTTAACCAAATTTGCATCTTAAAATATTACATAAAAAATGTTGGGTTGTTTAACCCAAATCTGTCTCAAATATGGAAGAACCGTTGTGTTGAAGTCATCAGTTTTTTCATAATTAAATTTTTTTAGCACAACAATTACATTTGTCCATATTTGACCCAAGAGTTGTGTAGGGTGTATAAAACAACAATAATTATTCATGTTTACTTGCTCAAATTGTTTTTGAGTGTCATATTTGATACTTAAAGAGATAATTCACCCCAAAATTAAATCTCTGTCATCATTTTTTTTCTTCAGTGAGTTTCGTGTTCTGTTGAACACAGATGATGTTATTTTGAAGAGTGCTAGTTCATGGAACCGAGTATTTTTCTTTCCTACTATGGAAGTCAATCAACCAGCATTTTTTGAAATATCTTCTTTTGTGTTCATCGGAAGACACTCATAAAGGTTTAAAATCACACGAGGGAGAGTAAATGTTCAGGTAATTTTAATTTTTAGGCGAACTCTTCCTTTAAGGTTTTTATGGTCTATATACAGGACAATATGAAATTGCTCTCAAAGAGAATGTATAATTTGGCACAGATATTTATAAATATAGAAATGCTTATATGGTCTCTCTGTATCTCCAAAATAATAGCTGATATTTCGATTTTTTTTATTCTTATGGGAAGCAAAAAATATTAATTTCAATGATGGTCAATATTCTTCAGAAACCCTATGCATCACATCTGAAAATCATATATTAACATGTAAACCTTCAGTTAACCCAATTTTCATCTTAAAATATTACACAAAAATATGGGTTGTTTAACTCAAATTTGTCTTAAATATGGAAGAACCTAACAGTTGGGTTAAATTCATAAATTATTTTCAATTACATTTTTAACCCAGCAACTGGATTTGTCCATATTTGACCCAAGAATTGTTTAGATTGTACAAAATAACAATAATTATTCCTGTTTACTGTATAAAATCTGATTTTCTGATCTCTATTGCCTTATTTACTTGCTCAAATTGTTTTTGAGTATCATATTTAATACTTAAAGAAAATTCACCCCTAAATTAAATCTTTGTCATCATTTACTCACCCTATATGAGTTTCCTTCTTCTGTCAAACACAGAAGATGTTATTTTGAAGAATGCTGGTTGATGGAACCAATTGACTGCCATAATATTTTTCTTTCCTACTATGTAACCAACATTTTTCGAAATATCTTCTTTTGTGTTCAACAGAAGAAACTTATAAAAGTTTAAAATCACATGAGGGAGAGTAAATGGTGAGATAATTTTCATTTTGGGGTGAACTATCCCTTTAAGGTTTTCATGGTCTATATACAGGACAATATGAAATTTTTCTCAAAGAGAAAAAACTATATATAATTTGGCAGATATTTATAAGCCAAATATATGCAAATCAATAAGAAGTTATCTTCATAATTGTACAGAAGACTACTGACAGAAAAATGCATATATGGTCTCTCTGTATCTCCAAAATAATAGCTGATATTTAGATTTTTTTGTCATTATGGCGAGCAAAAGATATATAGTACATTTCCATAATAGTAAATATTCTTCAAAACCTTATGCATAATGACACGTCTATACTATAGGATTTCGCTGTGGTCTGAAAAATCAGCCTGATCACACGAGAATACGTAAGTATTTTACGTTTTTTTCAGTTTAGTGGCTGATTCGTACGAATTTGTACGAGTTCATTTGTATGAAATTGTACGATTTTAAAAAGGAGGCGTGGCACCTAACCCCACCCCTAAACCCGTCCATCATTGGGAGATGAGCAAATCGTACTAAATCGTACAAATTAGATTGTACGAATTCAAACGAATTAGCCACTAAATCAAAAAGTTACGGTTTGCCGTGAGACTGTGTTGGAAAAATATATATTACTTTGTTCTATTTGCCTTTCCAGAGACTTTGTGACTATTAAGTCACCAGAATTAGTACTTATAGATGGTACAATGTTTCCCTTTTTTCGTCTCTGAAAGCACATTGTACATTCATTTTAATAACCTTAAACATGTCACACACACACAAAACTCTATGCATCACATTGAAAACTCTTATATTAATATTTAAACCTTGAGTTAACAAAATTGGCATCTTGAAATATTACACTTAAAAAATGTTGGGTCGTTTAACCCAAATATGGAAGAATATAAGTTTTGTTAAATTCATAAAAGATTCAGTGACATTTTTAACCCAGCAATTGGATTCTTCAATATTTGATCTAAAAATCGTTTATAAAAATAACAATTATTTCTGTTTACTGTATAAAAACCTGACTTTCTGATCTTTATTTTTTACTTGCTAAAATGTATGATTTCTACTAAAGTTTTAATATGATCTAGTACAATATGATGGTTAATATGAGCATAGTTTGCATCTAATTACATCCAAACACAAAAGGCTGTTTCATTTAATTGTGACAGACTTTTCTGCAAACAGTCTGGGTATTTCAAATTTGCACATGCGTGTGTATTTGCATGAGAATGAACACTTAACGACTCAGACCTACTGAAATTTGTAAGAACATGTTTTATTAAATAAAACCCATAAGATAAAGAGCAAGTTAAATAAGTTGCATACAGTACAAAAGCTATATAACACAACTACATTATAAATATACATCACAGACACTCTGTAGCATTACAGTGATCCATGAGAAAGTAGTGCCCTCGTTTTCGCTTCCTCGCATAGACTTATATACACATCTGTTTTATATAAACAAAATAGAAAATATGCAATACATAACAGCTCATCTAAAATAAAAACATATGTACAACGCTCTTGTTAGGCTAATTTCGGACATAACTAGTGAATTTGGTAGGGAGATTGTCCACTGGGTAAACAGTCGGGCCTGTTTTCATTGTCGGGGGTCCGTTTGAGAGAATCCAATTGCACTGCTGCGTTAACTCAACTAAAAAGATCTTGAGTAACACTTTGGCGAACTCTTTGCCCACACACATCCTGGATCCTCCTCCGAAGGGGATGTAGTTAAACCTGGACCCGTCCTCCAGACCTTTCCTCATGAATCTCTCCGGCTGGAACTCGTCTTTGTTTGGAAAGACGTCGGCCACGTCGTGCGTGTCACAGATGCTGTAAATGACGTTCCATCCTTTAGGAATCTGGTAACCCTGAAAGGAAATATATAGTGTAAAAATTTATTTTCTGACAAATTACAACATGCACTGAAAAACTGGTGTACAAACTATTTTTACTAAGCAATGTATAAATTATTGAAAAAGGCCAGCATTAGAATGACTAAAATATATATTTTATTTGATAAACATCATTTTTTAGCTCTATTAAATTATTTAAACTCTATTTTAAAGTAATTAAAATCTAGTGTGCTTAAAAATTGATGTAGGAAACCACTTTCACTTTAAATTTTTTTTATAATTAATTACAAATTTTTTTTTAAAATTATTTTACCTCAATAATTAGTAATAAATTTATTTTAAAAGTTATATAGCGAGAATTTAATAGATAAATATTATTGTTTAGTGATTATAACAATTTTATCCAAATAAATTATTTTAAAAATGAAACGAATTATATAACAATAATTTATTAGATAAATATTATAGTTTATTGATTATAATTTATAGAAATAATTTATATTTTTATTATTTTAAATGATTAAAATATTCTATTTAATTTTTTTATCTATATAAATATAAATTTTAAAAGTAGAAAGACTAAAACAGATTTTTTTTTTTTTACAATTTATACAAATTAATTATTTTAAAGTTAAACGAATTATATAATGAAAATGTATTAGATAAATATTATAGTTTATTGAGTATATATACTAGTTTATCTTTTTTTCAAAGACATTTTGAAGCTTGAAGTTCAACTTACATTCAATTCAAAGGTTTTGAGTGCGACTCTGAATCCTCCGGGAACAGGAGGGTTGATTCGGAGAGTTTCTTTAATCACACATCCAGTGTACTTCAGCTGCTCCAACAGCTCCATACTCAAGCTCTTTCCAGGTGTATACATGCCCATTTCAACCTGTCGATGCAAATTTAACATTAGCCCTGATTCGCACTGATTGATTAACATCATCAAACTGAGAATGAAACTCCTTAGATCTTACCTTCTCCTGAACCTCCTCTCTGACCTTCTGCACCACTTCTGTGTTCAGACCCAGGAACATAACCAGTGAGGTTGCAGTACTGGCTGTGGTTTCATGACCTCCAAACAGAAGCTCTGTAGCTGCTTCTTTCATTGCCTGAGCAATAAAAACATCACATTAACACCGAATCGTACTGTTTAGGGGTACAGAATAGGATAAAATTAATACATTACCTGCAAACTAAAAGGTTCGTCACTTCTTCTGCTGTTCTCGATCAACAGCTGAAGAGCGTCTTTGTGTTTCTGCTCGTTTTCATTGTCATCATCTTGAATTTTCTTCCTGATGTTTTCTTCAATTTTGGAGTGAATGAAATTGCGTGCTCTCAAACCCTGCCAAACAAAAATTACACAAGTTGAGTTTAGGAGTATCACATATTGGTAACGCATCTTCAGACTGTTGTTCTGAGTAACTCACCCTGTACAGACCACTGAAGGGAACGTCGATTGGCAAGGAGAACAAGTTTTTGATCATTTCCTCAAAAGCTTCCACCAGTTCTTGCTTGTCCGTCTTAATTTGCTCTGGTTCAAATCCAAGCAGGATTCTCATGGCTATCCGAAACATGAGTTTCTTCATCTCTGGATAAACCAGCACGCAGGAGTCTTTTTGCAGCCAGTCCTGTATGGCGCTCTTCACCTCCTGCTGGATCACTGGGATGTAGTGCTCCAGAGCATCTCGAGAGAACGCTCTCATAATGGCCTAAAACAGAAGAAAAAACTTATTTAAAAAAATTAATGATATCAGACAATTTGCCTTTTTGAAGATGCCTCAAATATTTAATATGGGTAATATATAAAATATTTATTTTAAAATTAATATGTAAATATATATTATTTGTTCTATATATAATATATAAAATATTTAACATTAAGTTTCAAACATGAGTGAGTGTAAAACATTAATAAGTAAAGAAGCAAAAAATGTAGAATTTACTCAAACTTTTGTAATTTTCACAAATAATGACTAAGAAATGGCAGGTTAGGTTACTCAAGTAAAAAGTATTGAATTGAAAAGACTGAAATACTCTGACATTCTTCGAATTATTTACAATTTTTACACTATAGATGCATTAAAAACTGATTTACTTCAACTCATATCTGGGTAAAATATGGACAACCAACCATTTCTTACATTTATATTTTACTAAAATTATGATAGATAGATAGATAGATAGATAGATAGATAGATAGATAGATAGATAGATAGATAGATAGATAGATAGATAGATAGATAGATAGATAGATAGATAGATAGATAGATAGATAGATAGATAGATAGATAGATAGATAGATTAAAAAAACTTGCTAAAGTACATCTCATCATCCTTACCTTTTTCTTGTTTTTGTGTTGAGCTCCATGGACATTGGAGAGGGTGTCAGAGCCCAGGATGGTTCTCACTGATGCTGGCCACTGAACAGACACCAGCTTGTGTTCACCCAGCAGAATCTGCCTCACATTATCAGCTCCCATCACCCTGACAGTCGGGTTCCCGAAGAGGTGCGTCTTGTAGATGCATCCGTATTTCTGCCGTTTCATACGCAGAAACTTCCTTCTCTGTGTGTGACGAAGATGCGTTATTGGCACAAAGCTCACAAATGCATGTTGTAACACAAGAAATAATTCGTTTAGCAGTTAAATACTTTCAGGTGAACTTGCAGCAAATTGCTGTAAAAGTGCACGCGTACCTGGAGGATCAGCTGGAGCGTTTCTCCAATGAACGGCAAGCCCATGGTACCTGGCGGTAGAGGACTTCTGCAGTTCGGATCGACACGTCGGATCATTAACATCTCCCACAACTTGACCGCAGCGAGGAAGAGTAAAACGGGTAGCACGATGGTGCAGAGAAAGGTAACTATAAGAGTGTACAGCCCCATATTGAAGCGCGCAAAAGATCGCCAAAACGAAAAACAAGCTTCTGGAGAGGAGACGCGTCTTTACGCACAAACTGAGGGCGTCCTCGCCTGCGCGCCCTTATATATCCATTGCGCGCAGGTCTCCTCCTGTTAACTTCCTCAGATAAATTAGTTCACACAAAGTTCATCTTTAATTGTGGTGTCATCTCGCCCCGCCCACAGGGCAGAAGCGGCTCCAAACTCTCAACCATTTGTTATAGGCGCATTTTAATACCACCTCCTGTAGAAGGCAGACAATCCTGAGATTTCACTTTGAAAAGGTGTTAATTCCCCCGACACAAAAGGAAGCATCCGAGGCTCTTTTGTTGCCAATATTCCCGTCGTTTACACTCATTACTCTGGGCTTGTGTGGCATCAGAAATGCCGCGGAGGATTTAATTGAGGAGCTTAAACTGTGAAGCTTTACTTTTACATTTTAAATCCCTTAAATGTCCCTCTTTTTGTTCTTCTCGGCTATGGGGGTCCTTAAAAGACCATAACACAAGCCTACCCAAACATGTTCAGTGCTAAACGTATACATTATATGGAAAATGCAGTTTTAGTCTTCAAGGTTTCAAGTTTAATTAAACGTTCAATGAATTGTTTGAGTGAAAATCGTCCCTGCAGCAGTTTATATAAAAATATATGTACAATAGTAAACATTTGAGTTAGTAGTTAACATATTGTATAATAATTAAATTAATAATGTAATAAAATAAAGTGTGTTGTTGTAAAAATGTTATTTTTTAACGCAGATTTTGCTACACTTGAAATGTTCACTACTAATGTAATGTGCATATATAATATAATGTATTTTATTTTCAAAAGTTATCTATAATAGTGTGATTTCTAGATATTTCTATAAATGTAAAGTTCTATACATGTAAAAAGAGTTGAATCAGGTCATTAATCACAGGAATTAGCTACTACACTGATACACTTCAAAATAAAATGGTAAAGAAAGTGCTAAAATATTATTCAACTTTACACTACAAACAAAAATGGGGTTTCACAGAATGCACATCAAATTTGTTAAGTTAAATTAACAAATTTAAGTCGATTGAACATAAAACAATCAAGTTGTCCCCCCAAAAATCTCAAGAATTGTGTTGTTTCAGCTCATTTTAACTAAGTAGTTTGAACAAGCAGCATTTGTTTGAGTGTAAAAAAGGGAACCTGTGAACTCTGGGCTGCATCCAAGTTGTTGAGGTCGCTGTTTGCTATAAGTTATGACAGCTGTATGTTGTCATGAGTGATCTGATCTCATGTTAGACTTTAACCTGGAACCCGTGCCACAGATATTATGCCCTGTTTTCATGTGGAGCAGAGTGTGCAGTAATATCATAAATATGATCATTGTCTCGCTGCGGGTTCAAACTCGGGTCAGCTCAAAAAGTGACGGAGCAGAGCAAGGTTACCGGTACATGAAGAGCAAACACCCACTGCAGTCTGAATTACTGTTTTTACGACAGCCATAACGTGGAAAAAACAAGCTGGGAAGTCAGTCAGTTAAAGAGACAGGATGGCTCCAAATTTTTCCCTCTCCTCATTCTTTGATGTGTGCCTGCCCTGCATTTCACCTTTCATCCTGTGTGATGGGACGGGGAATACTCACGCATGACACATCTATGTTTGAGGGTATTTTAGGCATGTCTCTGTGTAAGCAGTGCGTTCATATGTTAACCCATTACTCGACCGTTGCCATATTTATTCTACGGCATGACCCAAGCATGCCAAATACCCTGAGCGAACCTTCAAACTTGGCCTTATTTGTGAATTTGTGCAATTATGAGGCTTGTTTTCCCTCGTAAGAGTCGTGGCAGTGTGTGAAATGCTTTGATGAACCTAATAAACTCTTTGAGCCCAGAGCAATGCAACCTGAAGTTCAAGGATAGTTCACTGAAGAAAGCTTGTATAAATTCCTCTGCTCGTTTACAATGTGGTTTATGTTGGTATTTATTTATTTTAGATTATAACATATGTGTAAACTGTGCCTTTTACTTTGAGGTGCTGTTTTTTTGTTTTTAAACCACTTTGTTTGAGACCGAACTTTATTGTAGAATTTGATGGGTCTAAAAAGGGTCAATATATTTAACATGATTTTATATTTTCCTATATTTATGCACACACAAACATATTTTTCACATATTTTTCATAATTTAAATTTTATTTTCCTATAATTTTTAATTTAAAAAATCTAATATGTAATTAAATCTTAAGTGACAAATGTTCTCAGAATTGTGACTTTTATCTGGAAGCTATACAATATTATATTTGTGCACATACATTAGATTAGCCTCTACTGAAGCAATATCTGGAGCTTATCTAACAAAATAACTTACGAGAACGGTCCAAAAACTAGTACACCCAAATGTATATGTTGTAGAAAAATATTAAATACAAATTTAATAAAGAGGAAAAATCAAAAGAAGCAAAAAAAAAAAAAAAAAGAAAGAAATAAAAAAGGGAAAATTTTTGTAGGTTGTAATTTTTTTTTTTTTGCAATATTTTGCTTGAATTTATTTGTATTATCTTTGAATTTCTAAACATGTTTGGTGACTAAAATATTATTTTAATAAATATATCTGTTAAATAAATCTGTTTTATTTAAACGCACCAAAACACTGCCTGTATTCACTGAGAAATGGGTACAAATATTCATATTGAAAGTGAGGTGTACTCAATTATGCTCTTTCTATATAAAGAGATCATTTAAAAAAAAAAACCCTCATATTTTTGACTTCACTGGATTTATTAATTATGAATGAAATATAAAGTAAAATATTAATGTTAACATGAAAACATTTCCATGTAAAATAATTGTAATTTAAAGAATTTCCCCCCAGAAAACAACTAGGTCAGAATAAACCAATGATTTCACTTGAGACTGAAAATCCAGCAAATATTTATTTTCCAACTCAGTTAAAACATTGTTGTTAGTAAATTAACAAATATTAAATATACAGTTGAAGTCAGAATTATTAGCCCCCCTGTTTATTTTTTCCCCAATTTCTGTTTAACGAAGGGCAGATTTTTTTTCTGTTTAACGAAGAACACATTTCTAAACATAATAGTTTTAATAACTCATTCCTAATAACTGATTTATTTCATCTTTGCCATGATGACAGTAAATTATATTTGACTATATATTTTTCAAGACACTTCTATACAGCTTAAAGTGACATTTAAAGGCTTAACTAGGTTAACTTGGCGGTATAGGGTAATTAGGCAAGTTATTGTATAAAGATGGTTTGTTTTGTAGACTATCGAAAAAAATATTGCTTAAAGGGGCTAATAATTATGACCTTAATTTTTTTTAATTAAACACTGTTTTATTCTAGCCAAAATAAAACAAATAAGACTTTCTCCATAAGAATTTTTTTGTTGTTGTTTTTGGGAAATATTTAAAAAAAGGACAAACAAAAAAAATCAAAGGGGGTTTATTAATTTTAATTTCAACTGTACATATTTTTGTTACTTTACCATTTCAGTTAAAATGTTAATGTTCACAATGTTCTCAGTGGTTCACCGCAACCTAAACCGAGTTTTTATAACCGAGTTTACCGCACGCATGAATTCTCTTTCATCTATTAATATCTTGTTTGGGCTACCTGTTTGTTTATCGATCTAGCAATACTCGTAATCTTCCCTCTAAAACCCCCTGTATTTCTGGTCTAATCTTTCATTCACTCCCAGCGCGGAGTTTTGTGTGTTGGTGCTCGTTCCCGGGCGCTAGTGACCCGCTGGTGACCCTGCAGCGCGGACCCTGACATCTCTGTGAACTCAGGGCGCAAAGCTCGCCAAGTTCACTGTCCATCAAATAACGAGATACGCCGCCTGAGCAGCAGTAATTATCCACACTGCCATCTATTCTGCGTTGTCCATCACAAAAATCAAATCAAGGGCATCATTAAAGCCACTTACAGTAATGTTCTAATTGGGTCAAGAGATAAACAATCTTTCACTGCAGTGCGAGAGAGGAGAGAGAGTTTAATTGGAGGCTTCGATGAAGATCGTCGCTTTTATCACAGTTTTCCCCGCCTATATTTAGCTACGAAAAGGGGGGGGGGGGTCTGTTTTAAAAACGTAGTTGAAAATTATATAATGACTTTAAAGGGATAGTTGAAACTAAATAAAAAATATGTAATCATTTACACTGTTTACCCATTATCTGGCTCAGCTTACTTTCTTCTTGTTGAACATAAAATAATAGTCTATATTTTAAGGAAAGCTGGAAACCTGTAGCATTGACTTCCACGGTAATTGTTTTTCCTTTGGAATTGCAGGTTTTCAGCTTTCTTCGAAATATCTTTTGTGTATAAAACAGAAAATCAGAAACTCGTTAAGGGTTAAAACCACACGAGGGTGAGATAAATAGCAAATTGCCTTAAATCTATTTCTATCTATCTATCTATCTATCTATCTATCTATCTATCTATCTATCTATCTATCTATCTATCTATCTATCTATGAAATATTCATTTAACAAGAGGTCGATGTTAAACAAACAAACAAACAAAAAATCTGACAGGAATTGTGAGAGATAAACTCGATGGTTTGTTGTGACGATGGCGCCGTTAAACTCCGATTATTTCAAAATAGCCCATGTTTTAAAGAAAATAAGTTCATTGCAGAATATGTATATGCAAAATGATATATTAACAAAACGACAAACCTTCCATGGGTTCACATAAGAAAGAAAATAACTGTTATTGTTGCCTCCTCAGGCGAAACAATGCAGAATTGTTTCGAAGCAATATTGGGTGAAATGTGGACAAACCCAACTTTGGGTTCAAAATTTAATTAACATAACTGTTGGGTTTGTCCTTATTTTACTCAAATTTAGCTCAGTCCTTTATTTAGTGCGCAATGACATGTAATTTCTAACTTTGGTGGTCACCAAAATGCAAAATATAGTCAAGACGCTTTATTTAGCAGCACACCCCTTCCCCACATAATTCGCACCCCCATGAAAAGAAACAGTTCTGATTACCATCTTCAAAAATGTCTCTATCCTCCGAGGAAAGGAAATATACACCCTATTATCATCACTTTCACAGCATATATTCAAACTACATAATCTTTACCTTTGATGACGTGTCTCTGCAGCCCGCTGCAGCTACTGGCTGCTGTTGTTTACGTGCACAAAATGACTCGCATTAGTGACACGTGGCACAGCTATAGGTAGTGAATTTGTCTTTGATTTATGAGTTTACATGACATATAGACCCGCGAACGCAGTTTGAACCGTGAGCACCGCAGGAGGGGGTCACGAGAGCACAGCCAAACAGTTCACTAAAGGGTCAGACTGAAGACTCGGATTTGAAGCCGTATAACCTGCAGTCTCTGGAGCCTCATTCCGCCTTTTATTTGCATTTAAAAATACTGTTGCTAATAAAGGCTCCGTCTTTCCTGGCCAAACCAAACTAAACGATCAGATAGTGGAATATATAAACGGCTTTAACCGTGTCAGCTGTGGTTGTTATGTTAATGCCTGTTTTGCGGTCTCTTTTAAAAGTTTTAGAAGACAGATTATGTGTACATACGTATTTGTAGGGTCTTGTTGTGTGTTTTTAGAAATAAAGATTTAACACTTAAATTTAAATAATTTCTATTTAACTTACCATATTGGCTGAGCTAACAAGTGTTAACTTCAGGGTGTAAACTTGAAGTTCATTCAGATGTTTTTAACCATTTTATTTAATAGTATTATTCTGCAATGTAACTGTGCATATTCTGTGCAATAATTCACATTATCTGTATTAATTATAAGTATAGAATCTAATTATTAGCATCTGCATTTAGCTGGCAATATTTTATCTGTTAATTCCACATTAACAATTTTATTTTTAATTTATACAATTATTTATTCATTCATTCATTTTCTTGTCGGCTTAGTCCATTTATGAATCCGGGATTGCCACAGCAGAATGAACCACCAACTTCTCCAGCACATGTTTTACGCAGCGGATGCCCTTCCAGCTGCAACCCATCTCTGGTAAACATCCAAACACACTCATACACTATGGACAATTTAGCCTACCCAATTCACCTGTACCACATGTCTTTGGATTGTGGGGGAAACCAGAGCACCCGGAGGAAACCCACGTGAACGCAGAGAGAACATGCAAACTCCAAACAGAAACGCTAACTGACCCAGCCGAGGCTTGAACCAGCAACCTTCTTGCTGTGAGGCGACATCACTATTTATTTATTTATTATAATTTGTAACCTTTTCTTGAGATGATGTCAGCAAGAAAACAAGAAAAATATGTTAAGGACACATGAAAAAACATAAAACTGTTTAGCTAAAACAATATTGATACAATAACTTAAAAAAAATCTTTTTAATGTATGTAAAATAAAATAAAACATAAAAAAATGAAATATATATTTTTTCTAATAATACTATAGATTTGCAGTAAAATATATGGTGAATCTAAATTATAAGCACAAGTTATAAATATATAAAAGTTCCAACAACAATTTATTATTAATAAAACAAAAAAAAAGCCCCTATATATGAACAAGCTGCATGTTATTTGATTGAGGAAATAATTTCTTCCTTTTTAACAAATTTTGAAGTTTTTTTTTTTTTTTGCATTATACAAATTTAAAACCAAGCAGCATCAAGTTTGGCAACTCTGAAATAAGAAAACAGATTTTCTTCAGGTATGAAATTTTCTTCACATTCCTTCCTCCACATTTCCTTTACATTGAAAATATACACTGCACTATTGAGAGTCTCCATGTAAGAGAAAAATATAGTGCAATCTGGTAACAAGTCAAGCAGCAGGACCAAATAGGTCTAAAACTTAAATAATGAATCTTATCTTCAAAGGTATAGAACGTGAAATGAACTAATGTGAACAAAAGGCACTGTCTGATCCCTCAGCAGGATGTGTTGTATGTGTTTCTGATGAGACAACACTCCAAACATTTAGGATCTGGCAACCCTGCAAAAAAAAAAAAAAAATAAATAAAATAAAACCAAGCCAAAAAAGCAGTGTATGCAAGCACTCATTTATGTGTGTATATTTATTGTCTCAAGTTTAACAAGGCTGCATTTGTTTGATTGCAAATTCAGTAAAACAGTTAATTTGGGGAAAGAAATTACATCATTTAAAATAATAATCAAAGTTAGC
This sequence comes from Danio aesculapii, assembly GCF_903798145.1. NCBI lineage: Eukaryota > Metazoa > Chordata > Actinopteri > Cypriniformes > Danionidae > Danio > Danio aesculapii. The sequence goes on from NC_079446.1 coordinate 10,282,180, forward strand.
ATTTTATTAAAGCATCTTTTCTGCAGTGAAATTTGCAGTTGATCAAGGTGAAAATCATAAAATCCTCAGTCACACTTACAATAAATAGAATAAGTTTTCATTAGCTGATGTATTTACTAACATTAACATGTACAGCATTTATTAATAATTACGAAAATCCAACATTGTGCTCTTTAACAATATTTAATAGACTGCGAGTATAAAAGTATGGCTTCCACACAATTCCTTCATGTCGTCTCAACACAAATCTGTTAAGAAAATTAATAGTTTAAAAACAAAATTATTGATTAAAAAACAATTAAATTCAAGAATTGTGTTGTTTCAACTCATTTTAAAGAAGTAGTTTGAACAAGCGTACTGTAGTGTACTGTAATAAATTTATTGTTCAAGGTTATGAGACATAAAAAATATATAAATGATTTATTTATTTATTTATTTATTTTTCTGGTCAAAAACAAATAAGACTGAACCAACATATTTGACAAGGCTTATAGTACACTTTTTCTGCCAGATGCCGAACTTGCCATCTTTGGATTTTCACAAAACACATTTTCTCTCCCGCAAACAGTGCAAGACTCTTTAATGTAAGGCATGGTGGTGGCTAAAAGACTATTGCTTAATAATTGGAAATCACCGTTACCCCCCTCATTTCAGAACGGGATTTCTGATATGATATCTGTTATTCAGATGGAAAGACTCACATTTTTATGGACTGGCTCCACGAGAAAATGATTTATTTGACAAATCTACATCTTAAGATCAATCCAGTGACCCCTCTGAGGTTTAAGCTATACACCCTCTCTAGTTTCGATTGTATGTTTTGTGACTATGATGTGTGTTTTTCTTTTTTTGTTGTTGTTCTTTTGTCTCTTTTCTTTGTTGTTTTCTTTTATATTGTCTTTTGTTTGTCTAAAATACGAGCCAATGTTTGCTCTTGTTCTGTGTGTGTGTGGATATATATAAAAATCCTTAAAATAAAGTAATAAAAAAAACAAATAAGACTTGAATTTCTGTTTAATTGAATTTTAAGCAAAAAATAATGACAACTATTAAAGGTCAAATTAAATATGTAGGTTAAACTTCCACGAGTACGGGCTCACAAAATGGTAGTCCCAGTGATATTGTTTTATCAGTCGGGCTACCTAATCTATCTAGAAAGCCCACTGTGCATGATGTTGACACATTTTTGGTAGCCTGACTGAAAAAACAATAGCCCAGGCGCCTCGGGCTACCAGATTTTGCAAACCCATGAACAATCATTTCACCCAAATTTTGACATTTGTGTTTCAAATCATTCGACAATTTGACAACATATATAATATACTAATATAACATAATAATAAACTTAATAATAACCTCTTTTCTTTTTTTTGAGGAAATTTTATTTGTTTCCTTAAAAAATATATGTTTTAAATGAACTAAAATGTCATGTTCACAAGATGCCAACAGTTTCTCTATTAAGAAATACAATGCTTTTGCATTATTATGCATAAAATAACAACACCAACAACAAATATATTTTTGTGATCATATTTTATTAAAGCACACAAATAAAAATGAGCGGACCTTGAAAACATCTGAAGTCACTTGAGTTTGAGAAACTCCAGGTAATGCAGGGAGAGACTTTGGGATATTGTGATTCTCATTAGGGTTAGACTTCATATTAACCTTAAGTAATGTTATAACAAACATTACACAATGCTTAACAGATCGTCAGTTAATGTATATTCAAAATGTCTTCATTCAATGTATTTTAAATATTTAAAGTAACTACTGATTTGTTAAGCAAGTCATGAGAGTTATTTTAAAGCGAAACCAGTATTAGTGTCGTTACAGTCGTGAGATCACAGGAAACGGAAATATGGGACCACTCAGAGCTAACGACAAATGTTTTATCTTTACATTCCATTTTTACCCGCCCGGTTTTAACAAAATAGTGTGGTATATATACAATGGTAATTTAAATACATTAGCATATACAGTTGCTTGTTGAAAGGCAAACTTAAATAATTTTTAATCAGTGCAAAAATGCCTGGTGAAAATAAATTTAAGAAACAAAATAGATTGAAACAATGACATGAACCTAACGTTTCTCTGTAGCTGGACCAATTATTGCTCGTTTTAATAATAATAAAAGAAAAATAAAGAATACTAAAGCATTTGAACCCAAAGCTTTCAATTCACCCTGAGGAAATTAAAATTAAATATAATTCTGTGGCGCATTTGTGCAACATTCCTTCAAATGGAGCCGACAGTTTTAGATTCTTTTGTTTGAAGCCTGTCGACGTAGAAGGGAAATAAAAATGTAGCACTCTCATGCAAATGTTTTTAGCATTGATAACTTACCTAATGTGAGTCAAACTCAACTCAAGGCAGACCCATGGGAAGCATGATTCCATAGGAGAGTTAAATATATTTAAAAATATGTACAATAAAAACTTCAACCATGGTACACTAGGGAGAATTTCATACAGGTTGCAATATGACCGATCAGCAGTCACACACGCGCACACACACTCTCTCAAGTGTAGTGTTAGAGTCATTGTACTTTCACAACGTACAAAACATAATTCTCAACCTTTAAAAATACATTACAAAAAATTACTGCATAACTTCTGTTCACTTCTTTGTTTTTTTTTCTTCTTCATTTTTGCCCGATATTTACATTATTAACCTACGGTGGTGAATATTTTGGCAGAAGACATGGAGGATGCAGTCAAAATATATACCACGGGTCTTTTCGGAGAGTTACTGGATTTTGAGCAAAAAAAAAAAAAAAAAAAAAAACCATGGGGGCCAAGAAAAGAAAATCTAATGTTATTTATAAGTTATATTGTCAAACCCAGTGTTTGGAGTTCATGTGGACGACTCTAGGAATGCTGGGACATGCCATTGACCAGACTTCTCAGCTGCTTTACCACAGTCTCGATCAGCTTCTGCCGGTCGCGATCATTCTTCCTGAACTGGGAGAAGATGTTGTTCTTTTTACTCGTGTCTTTCATCCTGGAAAAGGACATTGAGAAGATAGTATGTAGCAGCAGTCAAATGAATAATGAAGAAAACTACAAAAAAAAAAAAAAAAAGATTAAAAAAAAAAATATGTTTGGACGATTATTGCGCACAATTATAGTCGACATTTAACACCTCATGGCCAGGGCCAGACAGAATCTGCAGAGATTTTTTTGCTATTCCCGCTGAGAATTTTGTATAAAATTTGCGGATTTATGCAGAATAATTTTAGGAGCATCATAACTAAAAACTTAATATATGAAATAATAAAATAATACCTTTTTAACTTTTATTTAATGCTTACAATGCAAATCCATCTAGAGCCACTTATTTGGTAAACAAAGCAAGTTTCTCATAATATATCTATTAAAAGACAGAAAATATTACTTAATATCATATGAACATTTTGATATGACTATTATTATATCACAATAATATTAGTGACATGAATTTAAAAATTAAATAAATATAAATTTGCTCACATTTACACAAGTAAATACATAGACTCAATGATGGGCTAAAAATCTGTGGAAATCTCTGGATTTCTGCACACGGAGATTCTGTGAGGGCCCCCTTATGGCTAAACAAAGATTGCGAATGTGATTGTACCAGCCTGATCTCACAAGGAAACGTAACTATTTTGCATTTTGTCAGTTTAGTGGGAAATTCAGAGTTCAGTCGTATGAAAATTAGGCTTGGGCGGTAATACGGTAATATGGTATACCGCGGGATCTAAAAATAGCAATGGTATCAGTTTCAATACTGTAATACTGTCATAAAAAACAATGCACTTATATAAGAGACAAGTCTTAAATATAATTTATTTAATGCCTAAAAATGCAAATGCTTGATTGTCATCACGGGACAGAGTGGAGGAGAGAGAGAGGTGAGGTAAGATGGCGAGTCACACACCAAGTGACCTGGTCTCGAAAAAGAACACAACCTCTGCAGTTTTGCAGTATTTTGGGTTTCGACGGAACGAGAAGGGAGACGTGATAAATACAAACTAGAGGTCTGCATTCTCGCTGCTGTCCCGCGGGAGCCGCAGGACCCGACCAGATTTCTTGCGGTGTGGGAATTTTTCGAATTAAACGCGGGAGCGGTCGGTAACTGTGGTGTGGTCTGTTTGAACGGGAGCTGGTGGTCTAACAATATCGCTCCAGAGTGAGCACGCGCGTGGATGCTGTTAGTGTTAGTGTGTGTGTGTGTGTGTGCGTGCGTGCGTGCGTGCGTGCGTGCGTGCGTGCGTGCGTGCGTGCGTGCGTGAATGTGAATGAGAGAGAGAGCGTGATGCTGGGCATCGCTGGCTTGGTGCCGTCTATGTGTGTGTGATTGTGTGTGAATGAGAGAGAAAGCGTGATGCTGTGCGTTGCTGGCTTGGTGCTGTCTATGTGTGTGTATGTGTGTGAATGAGAGAGAGCGTCCTGCGCAGATCTCTAATACAAACAAGACCAACAGGTGACCGCGAGCCTAAGGTCGCATATCGGTATTCAGTTTCTGAATGGTTTAGGCCAGTGTTTCCCAACCCTGTTCCTGGAGGCACACCAACAGTACATATTTTGGATATCTCCCTTTTCTGACCCATTAACTTCAGGTGTTGGAGTCTCTTCTGATGTTATGATAAGTTGATTCAGGTGTGTTTGATTAGGGAGAGAATGAAAATGTGTACTGTTGGTGTGCCTCCAGGAACAGGGTTGGGAAACACTGGTTTAGGCACAAGCCAACAGTTTGGTGATGCTGTCTGAGCCTTACATCATTGTTTTTTATTATGCACAGTAATTCCGTATACTGAGGTAAAATAGGGAGGAGGTTTGACAGTATCAAAATTTGGATACCGCCCAAGCCTAATGAAAATGAAGGTTTCCAAACCCACCAAAGCCCACCCCTAAACTCAACCGTCATTAGGGATAAGCAAATCGCACTAAATTGTACGAATGAGATCCTATGAATTCATATGAATTAGCCACTAAATCGAAAAGTTACGAACTGCTGTGAGATAGTATTGGATTGTATACAAAATGGCAGGCATTTTAAAAAGTAATTTAAAAGAAGACAACACCTCAGTTTTGTTTTGTGTTTTTGGTTTGACGCACCATGATAAAAAATGGCCGACCAATGAGATTGGCAGTTTTGTTCACATGCCTTGAGCTGCTGAAGCTACAGTAAAACACTATTTGGTGGTGTTCATGAGCAAAACATTTTTCAGATAGGATTCGATGGCGAGTTTTTTCCGCTTATTTTTAATTTATGGATTGTGATTTAAAGCTTAAGGCTGTTTTATACTTCTGCATTGAGTGATCGCTGAGTTTTGCCCACCATAATTAAAACCTAAATGTAATCTTACTAAAGACATATTGGGAGATAAAGAGTAAAAGAATGATACTATTTATAGGCATTTCGTGCAAGTAGACTACTATGCTGCTCTTTTGCCCTGTTTTCAGAGCAAAAAGTAAAACTGAGCTTTTTTTCCTCCGTATTCTCATTATATTTCATATAGGTTATTAAAGCCTGATAGTACAGGATCAATTATGATAATAACAATAATAATAATAATAATAAAAACAACAGAATACTCTGTGATGCTTGAGTGGACATTAAAATGTTTAAGTGAGGCTTAACTGGTTGATGAGAAGGATCACTGTGATAAAGGAACAACCAATGTGAAAAGGAACAAAAACTAAAGTCAAAGTTGAAGTCAGAATTATTAGCCCTCCTGAATTTTTAGCCCCCCTGTATATTTTTTTCCCCAATTTCTGTTTCAACACATTTCTAAACATAATAGTTTTGATAACTCATTTCTAATAACTGATTGTTTTATTCATCTTTGTTATAATGAAAGCACATAATATTTTACTGGATATTCTTCAAGATATTAGTATTCAGCTTAAAGTGACATTATAGGCAAGTCATTATGTAATGATGGTTTGCTCTGTAGACAATCAAAGAAAGATATAGATTAAGAAGGCTAATCATTTTGACCTTAAAATGGTTTTTAAATCATTTAAAACTGCTTTTATTCTAGCCGAAATAAAACAAATAAGACCTTCTCCAGAAGAAAAAATATTATAGAAAATACTGTGAAAAAATCCCCGCTGTTAAACATCATTTGGGAAATATTTGAAAAAGAAAAGAAATTTGACAGGAGGGCGAATAATTTTAACTTCAACTGAGTTACGTTTTTACAATTTTGCAAAAATAAATCCTGAAGCATATATTTACAATAAGCCTGTGTCAGATTTTTCAATATAGATAAAACAATCATGATATAGCGATGCATGACTTGTATATCATGATATATGAATGATTTATATTCGTAAAGTATACATGCTGTAAGGGGTTTGGGATGAAGTAATGATGATGAAATGATTTTTTAAAAAATGTATACGAATGTAACAGTCTTAGCATGCAGCATGACACATTACTATGGACATAGAAATTCAAGTTGGATCTACGTACCCTCTGTTGACTCTGCCATTGGTTAGTAAAAAAGGAAAAGAAAAAAAGAAAGAGAACCAAGTTTATATATTAAGTTTAAAGGACAAAGAAAAGCTCTATTGTTAAATCTCTTTTGTTCTTTGATGTTTGAGGTTCTGTTGGAAAATACACGTGCTGTCAGCTTCCTTCTCAAAGCCCTCAAATACTTCAAGCAAAATCATTGAGAAAAAAAAACTGTTGTAATGATTTTAACAAAATCTAGTCAAAATTAAGTTTGTTTAGAATTTGTTATCTAGTAAAAACATAATTGAACCATTTTACATATTTTTAGATGACATAATTTGACCTTTTTTCACATTTTTAATACTGTAAAGCTGATTTAGGGGCAACCTATTTATTTTAAAGGGATAGTTCACCCAAAAATAAAAAATACACTCACTTTTTTTAAACTACCGCTCAATTGGTTCCAAACCTTTAGTTTCGTTCATTCTGTTGAACACCAAAGAAGATATTTTGAAGTATGCTGAAAACCTGTAACCATTGACGTTCACAGTAGGAAAAACAATATAGAAGTCAATGGTTACAGGTCTCTAGGAATTTAAAAATGATCTTCTTCAGTGCTTAACAGAATAAAGAATGTCATAAAGGTTTGAAACAAGTGAGTAAATGAAGTTCATTTTTGGGTGAACTATCCCTTTAAGGGATATCACTTTATTAGGTACACCTGTCCAACTGCTTGTTAATGCAAATTTCTAATCATCCTATCACATGGCAGCAACTGAATGCATTTAGGCATGTAGACATGGTCAAGACGATCTGCTGCAGCTCAAACCGAGCATCAGAATGGTGAAGAAAGGATTTAAGTGACTTTGAACGTGGCATGGTTGTTGGTGCCAGAGGCGCTGGTCTGAGTATTTCAGAAACTGCAGATCTTTTGGGATTTTCACCCACAACCATCTCTAGGGTTTATAGAGAATGGTCTAAAAAAGAGAAAATGATCAGCGAGCGGCAGTTCTGTGGGCGCAAATGCCTTGTTGATGCCAGAGGTCAGAGGAGAATGGCCAGACTGGTTTCAGCTGATAGAAAGGTATGGAGAGAGATTAGACTCAATAATAATTCACGCAAAAGACACGATGTACACATGCGTAGCCAAATTCACGTACGTAAAATATTTATTTATACTTACAAAAACAATTCACATGCACAAAATAAAAATACATTTTCATAAAATACGTTTCACAAATGCAAAACACCATTTGCAAATATATAAGAGTGTACAAGAAGTTTTGAATGTTTAAAATTCACGAGTTCATCCTGAATGAGAATGTGCAAATCCTCTCTCACGTACGACTCACCCTGAATACGAGTGTGTGCATTTTTAAGACTTTCCTGTCAGCACACACCTCCCACGTGAGTCACTCGTGCCCTGTAGCCAATAAGATGCGAGCTTACTGTTCAACCAATCACAACCAATCACAACTCACCATTTGCGCAGTCTGACTTAATTAACGGAGATGATCTTAATTTACGTTATAAAGTTTACATTATAAACAACAGCAGCCATTGCTTTAACAAACGTTTGATACTTAATCTTTGCATACATAAACCACTATAGAAATCAAGTAACCACTTACCCGCGCATCCCGCTCTTCACCTGCCATGCTAAATAGAGGAGTATTCTTCTTCTTAGAGGATCATCTCCGTTAATTAAGTTAGACTGCGCAAATGGTGAGTTGTGATTGGTTGTGATTGGTTGAACAGTAAGCTCGCATCTTATTGGCTACAGGGCACGAGTGACTCACGTGGGAGGTGTGTGCTGACAGGAAAGTCTCAAAAATGCACACACTCGTATTCAGGGTGAGTCGTACGTGAGAGAGGATTTGCACATTCTCATTCAGGATGAACTCGTGAATTTTAAACATTCAAAACTTCTTGTACACTCTTATATATTTGCAAATGGTGTTTTGCATTTGTGAAACGTATTTTATGAAAATGTATTTTTATTTTGTGCATGTGAATTGTTTTTGTAAGTATAAATAAATATTTTACGTACGTGAATTTGGCTACGCATGTGTACATCGTGTCTTTTGCGTGAATTATTATTGAGTCTAATCTCTCTCCATAGAAAGGCAACAGTAACTCAAACAACCACTCAATACAACCGAGGTATGCAGAGGAGCATCTCTGAACTCACAACACGTCCAACCTTGAGGCAGATGGGTTACAGCAGCAGAGGACCACATCTGGTGCCACTCCTGTCAGCTAAGAACAGGAAACTGAGGCCACAATTTACACACTCACCAAAATTGGACAATAGAAGATTGAAAAAACATTGCCTGGTCTGATGAGTCTCAATTTCTGCTGCAACATTCGGATGGTAGGGTCAGAATTTGGCATCAACAACATGAAAGCATGGATCCATCCTGCCTTATGTCGATGGTTTAGGCAGGCGTTGGTGGTGCAGTGATGTGGGGGATATTTTCTTGGCACACTTTGGGCACCGTGTCAATGCCACAGCCTACCTGAGTATTGTTGCTGACCATGTCCATCCCTTTATGACCACAGTGTACCCATCTTCTGATGGCTACTTCCAGCAGGATAATACACCATGTCACAAAGCGTGAATCATCTCAGATTGGTTTCTTGAACATGACAATAAGTTCACTGTACTCAAATGGCCTCTACAGTCACCATATCTCAATCCAATAGTGCACCTTTGGGATGTGGTGGAATGGGAGATTCGCATCATGGATGTGCAGCCAAAAAATCTGCAGGAACTGCGTGATGCTATCAAGTCAATATGGACCAAAATCTCTGAGTAATATTTCCAGTAGCTTGTTGAATCTATGCCATGAAAGATTAAGGCAGTTCTGAAGGCAAAAGGGAGGGTTCAACCCAGTACTAGTGAGGTGTACCTAATAAAGTGGCCGGTTAGTGTATATAAATAAATGTCAATTGACTGGAGATGCCAGAGATTCACTGTGTTGGATGTTTTTATAACTGTCATTTTTGTTGTATGTTCATTTACTTATTTAGAGGAGCGCATAGAGCACATATTTACATATTTCATCTAAACACTTTTTCTAGTAAGAGTATGGCAATCCTGAAAGACATTCAAAAATGATTTTAAACTTAAAAAAATGCCAAATACAAACAAAATAATTTTGCTGTTAAGTATTTCAGGGCTTTAAGGCAACATTATAAGCATTAAGGTTTGATATGTAATCTGTAATAAGTCTGTAATAAGTTTTTTTTTCATTTTTCAAACAAATAGTAACAAAATAACACTTTCAGATGACTATATACAAACAAAACGACATAAAATACCAAGAACCAAGGTCACTAAATACAATCTTATTTAGATTCATAAGTATTTATATTTGAACAGATCCTGCCATACAAAGTTTTGTTAAGGGTTACATATGAAAGACTGAAAAGCTCTTGAGGGAGGATTCCAGATACATATAAATAAAAACACAGCAATAAAATTAAAACACTACATGTGTTCTCAACCACTTTCCCCGGTATGACGGAAATTTATAGGATTGTTGTCTTAAGAAAAGCATCAGTACTACCATATCATACATGTTTTTATGATATCATGCCATTCACCTACAGATGAAGAATCTTCCTTAAGCCATTTCTATGTAATGGCCTTTTTACTCATTGTTAGCAGGAGATATGTATAATATTTTGGTAATTTTGAAGAATAAATTCCCAGGTACATAGTTTTAAAATGACATTCAATCCCATTCTTGTCAGAGATGTAATTATTTTAAGCATTTTAGAAAGTTGAAATGATTTCCCAGGAGTGCACTTGAAAGAAAAGAAAATACGTACTTCTCCAAAAGTGCTAGCGCAGTGGAGGGGTTCACCCGCAGGTACTTTGAGGTGGGCTGTCCGTAGTCTGCCAGATACGTGGACCAATCCCACACCATGAACAGATCTAAGAGCTGAAACACAGATGTCTCACGTGAGCAAAGACTGATATAACAAAACTTGTTTTAAACCTTGTTGTAAACCAGTTATACAGGCTTTAAGTTAATATTGAAGAATAAAATAAATGGAGTTTTGATTTAGCATATTAATAATTAGCACTGCCAGTAGCTGACCAAATACAAATTGACATTGCTGAATTTTTAAGGACATTTCAAGTTGATGTTCAATGGGAGATGTACAGTCAAGCCCGGATTTTTTTATAATGAAAGCTGAGATTTTTTTTTCCACAATTATGCATCTTGTGGATCATCTTTACCGTCTTTTGTGGAGCCAGTGTCATTTCCGTTCCAAAAAAAACTTGCTGGTTGTATAAAAGTAACTTTAAGTCAGAATTTGCCAGGTGTATGAATAACTTCAGGCATGATTGTATATATAATTGACTGTTGTAAGAAACCTTCTGATATTTAATTAACAGAGCAAAGAACAGAATTTCCTATTATAGATTTTTACAAGTCTTATTTCGCTTAGTTTGGCTGGAATAAAAAAAAAATTAAAATAAAAAGGTCAATATAATTAGGTTAAAGTAGCACAAGTAATAATCTTTAAATATTATTAACCACATATTTGAAGTAATTCCTATGATTTACTTTAAGAACTATTTCACAATCTGAAAATGAACATTTGCAACAATATACTAAAATGTTTGAAGAAAAAGACATTTATCAAAATCCAAACTTGTTTAAAGTCAATCATTCAGACTGAGGTTTGAGTGTGCATACACATATCGTTCATTTTTTTATTTACTATATGTCGAAGCATTCAGGATGAATACCAGTAACAAGTTTGAAGAACAAGAAGGTACACGTGTAAAACAACAGCCTCAGTATGGAGCCAGATCACTCTTAAAAATAATACATTTTCAATATATAATTCATACATCGACAACACAAATCACATTTACAAAATCCAATTCGTTAATTCAAAACAAGATTCATAATATACACAAATCCAATTCATTCGGTGAAAATATTTATGATTTCTACTTGTGAATTCACAAATTGTTTTGTATTTGTAAATTGTGTTTTGAGTTGAAAATGTGAATTTTGCTGTGCATGTATGAATTTTATTTCGTAAATGTATTATTTTTGACACTGATCTGGCTCCATACTGTCAGCTCATTTGTGAGTATGTGCCTAAATTCACTGAAATGTAACAGAAAGCTCCTGCTCCAGACTGTAAACACCCTGAAGATAGTTCAGCCAAAGCTGTTTGTAGATATGTTGTAAACAAGATGTTGTAAATGCATCTTGTGGATCATCTTTAATGTCTTTTTTGATCTTGTGGATCATCTTTAACGTCTTTTGTGATTGTAAACAAGATGTTGTAAATGATGTATCTGTGTTACATAAGGCTTAAATGTGGGTGACACAGTGGCGCAGTGGGTAGCGATGTCGCCTCACAGCAAGACGGTTGCTGGTTCAAGCCCTGACTGGGCCAGTTGGCATTTCTGTGTGGAGTTTGCATGTTCTCTCTGTGTTTGAATGGGTTTCATCTGAGTGCTCCGGTTTCACCCACAGTCCAAAGATATGTGCTGTAGGTGAACTAGGTAAGTTAAATTGTCCATAGTGTATGTGTGTATGTCCTGGTCCTCCACATAAACAACCTAACAACCCACCACATAAAAACTATATGTTACGAAACACCAATATGGTGCGGCTGTGTATCAACTTCCATTTAATGGCCCAGGGAGTAAATAAGCATGGCTTAAATGCATTCTCAGGAACCACATGTGTTAATATTGTTAATAAACTTGACCTGTATGTTTTTTTTGCATCTAAAACTGCCAATACCAGTTGACTTCCATTTTATGAAATCACCCAGGACCACAGTTACAGCTAAAAATCTTCTTTAAATGTTCTCCTAAAGAAAATCTTCTTAATTAACAGCAAATTTTCATTTTAGGGTGAACTCTAAATTTCTTAATGTACACTCTCAGAAATAAAGGTACGGGAGCTGTCACTGGGGTGGTACCTTTTCAAAAGGTACAAATTTGTACCTAAATGGTCGATATTAATACCTCAAGGGTACATATTAGTACCTAAAAAGTACAAAGGTGTTCCTCTTAAATTTTTTAGGTACAAATGTATACTTTTGAGGCACCAATATGGACCCTCTAAGTACAAATTTGTACCTTTTGAAAAGGTACCACCCCAGTGACAGCTCCCGTACCTTTAATTCTGAGAGTGTACAGTATACTGTATTTTCACAGTGTTATTATTATACATTTTTATACTTCTTTTACTTTGGCTGGAATTAATTAATAATAATTTTAAAAAAATGTGTCAAAAATGTAAATAAAATCAATATTATTAGCTACCTTAAAAATTATTATTGTTTCTGATTGGCTACAGAACAAACCACTGTTGTACATTGAATGTCTATTTAACTTTAACCTTATTAAGCCTTTAAATCGCACTCTAAGATAAATACCATCTTGCAAAGTAGTAAATAGTAAATATTATTTACTGTCATCATGGCAAAATGTTTACAAAATGTGCTCCAAAAAGTTGTTTCTGTTCAATAGCAATTTTCCATAATGTATTTACTAACATTAAGAAACAATAAGGAATACATTTATTATGGTATTTATTAATTTCATTAATGTTAGCAAATGTTATTTGAGTTTGAGGTTAACTCAGTGCATTGACTAATGTCAACAAGAACAACGTTAGGTTTTAATAATGCATAATGTTGAATTAATGTTTTACAAGACTATTCATACTTAGTTAATGTTAGTAAACTAACAATAACTAATGGACCATTATTCTAAAGTGTTACCGAAATATATATTAAAAAAATGAATTTTCACAAGAGGGCTGATAATTATGAGAATAGCGAATCAGAAAACCTATATTCAAATTAGTGAATTTCAATTATTATTTTTTTTAAGTTTTGAAAATTTGTCAAAAAAAAATCGTTTTAATTTTTTCTACCCGGATTTTAAAGTTAAACATATTTTTTTTTTCACATTTTTGTTTCCCTAAAGTCAGGTTTAAGTTAGGTTTTGGTGCAGTGTGCTGCCCAAAGAGAAGCGTGTGAGGTCAGCCACTAATGGCGGGGGTTAGTACTAGGGCACTTGTTGGGGAGCTGGGAGCACTTTAAATGCAAAAGGAAGAGAAATCCCTCCGTGACCTCCAGATAACCCGCAGAGGAGCTAATCCTGGCTCCGCGGTGCTCTGGTCAGCGGGCTCCCTGCCACTTTTGCAACTCGGATTCAAAAGCAAGGCTCTGGACACATTGAACTTAATTTGCTGGAGAGAGGCTCAGATCACTCACCTCTGTGTATGCAAATCAATATCAATCAATGGGGGACAATTCCTGGATGGCTCGTTCATTATGGAGGGCCGGGAGAGGAGGGTTCGGGGGGCTAATAGCACTTCACACCTACTATGTGGTCCGTATTGTCGAGGTCTGTTTTTTATCGGATCGTTATTTAGTGCTGTTTGCTGCTCCTGCTGGGCTGTGACAATATTGCTGCTAGGCACAGCAAGATCCTGCAGGGCATTGTGGACAACAGGATTGCCCATGTTGAGATTGCTTGTAAATGTCAATATTTGAGGATTTTGACCTGGATGATTTAGCCAGATCAATTAGTTTTCTGTTTATACATTTGGCTGTTTGTACACTAATCAAACAGATTTACACATTATTCATGGTATACATAAAATGAGGTCATGCTTTCGCTGAAGTCAAACCAATTATTAGTTTGGACTGCTTTTTATTAGAGCTGAATGTTTTTTAGCGTTTTGTGGATTACTCAGGAATGACAGGAGGGAAATATTATATGTATAAATATTCAAATAAATATGTCAAACAATTAAAATAACATTATAATATAAGTTAAAGTGATGTCTAAATTAAATCTAAAAAGATGTTGACCATTTAAAAAAATATATATTTAAAGAAAATGGTAATATTTGTGCTTAAATAATTAAATAATTTGAGCTTAAATAATTTCTATTTTGCTCACTAATCTATGAAAGGCCATATTTTAGCCACAGGGGGAAAATAAATAAATAATCAATAATTAGTTTTTTATATATATATATATACATATATATATATATACATATATATATATATATATATATATATATATATATATATATATATATATATATATATATATATATATATACATATATATATATATATATATATATATACATATATATATATATATATATATATATATATATATATATATATATATATATATATATATATATATATATATATGCAATATCTGGAATGAAGGAGGAAAAAAAGTATGTATAAATATTCAAATAAATAAGTAAAACAACTCAAATATAGTGGTATCTAAATTAAATCTGAAAAAGTAGATTTTTTTTATATTTAAAGGAATGAAATAATGATTTAAAATAATTATAATAAAATAAAATAATTTCTAGCTCACTAATATATGGAAAACTCATATTTTAGCCACAGGGGAAAGATAATTAAACAATCAATAATTAGTTTGGACTTTTATTTATTATAACTGAATGTTTTTAGCATCTGTGGATTACTCAGGATGCAATATCAGGAATGACGGGGAAATTATATGTATAATTATTCAAATATATATGTAAAACTATTAAAACAACATTACAATAAATGTTAAAGTGATATCTGAAAAAGTTGAAAGATTTTAAATATAAATATTTAAAAGAATTAAATAATGACAAGAAGTATTAAAAGAATTTCTAAAACACTTTTAGCTTAGTAATCTATGGAAAGCCATATTTTAGCCACAGGGGAAAAATAATTCAATAATCAACAATTATATATATATATATGCAATGTCTGGAATGAAGGGGGAAAAATGTATGTATAAATATTCAAATAAATATGTAAATCTATAATAATAACGTTATAATAAATGTTTAAGTGATTTCTAAATTAAATATAAAAAAGTTGACAATTTAAAAAAATAAATAATATGTGCTAAAATAATTTCTATTTTGTTCACTAATGTATGGAAAGCCATGTTTTAGCCATAGGGTAAAAATAATTCAATAATCAATAATTAGTTTGGACTGCTGTTTATCTGGATGTTTTTAGCGGTTGTGGATTTCTCAGGATCCAATGCCTGGAATGAGTGGAGGGAAAAATTAGGTATAAAATATTCAAATAAATATGTAAAACAATTAAAATAACTTTATAATACATGTTAAAGGGATGTCTAAATTAAATCTGAAAAAATGTTGTCCATTTTTAAAAATGAATATCTAAAGGAAATGATAAGTACTAAAACAATTTCTATTTTGCACACTAATCTATGGATGCAATATTTTAACCACATGAGAAAAAAATATCATTAATAATTAGTTATATATATTATAGTTATAAATATTACAGTTATATCTAAATTAAATCTTTAAATTAAATTGAAAAAGTTTATTTTTTTATATTTAAGGAATGAAATAATGATAAGTATTATAATAATTTCTAGCTCACTTATCTATCGAAAACTCATATTTTAGCCTCAGGGGAAAAATTGATAAATAATCAATAATTAGTTTGGACTGTTGTTTATTAGAGCTGTATGTTTTCAGCGATTTGTGCATTACTAAGGATGCAATATCAGGAATGAGAGGAGGGAAATATCATGAATTTAAATATTCAAATAAATATGTAAAACTATTAAAATAACATTACAATAAACATTAAACAAACAAAGTGAAATCTGAAAAAAGTTGAGCATTTTTAAAAATGAATATTTAAAGGAATTAAATAATGATAATGAGTACTAAAATAATTTCCTTTTAGTGCACTAATCTATGGAAACCATTTTTTTAGCCACAGGGGAAAAATAATTAAATAACCAATACTTGCAATATCATGGTTATATACATGCAATATCTGGAACGAAGAGGGCAAATTGTTGTATAAAATACTCAAATAAACAAGTAAAACAATTAAAATAACATTATGATAAGTGTTAAATTGATCTCTAAATTAAATTTGAAAATGTTGAACATTTTTAAAAATGAATATTTAAAGGATTTAAATCTATGGAAAGCCATATTTTAGTCAAAGGAGAAAAATGACTCAATAATCAATAATTAGTTTGGACCGCTGTTTATTAGAGCTGGATGTTTTTAGCATTTTGTTGATTACCCAGGATGCAATATCTAGAACAAAAGAGGCGAAATATTATAATGTTTAAATATTCAAATAAATATGTAACCCAATTAAAATAACATTACAATAAATGTTAAAGGGATATCTTAATTAAATGTAAAAAAAGTAAAAAATTTTTTCAATATTTAAACGAATGAAATAATGATAATAAGTATTAAAATAATTTCTAATTTGCTCACATATCTATGAAAAGCCATATTTTAGCCACAGGGGAAAAATAATTAAATAATCAATAATTAGTTTGGACTGCTGTTTAATAGAGCTGGATGTTTTTAGCGTTTGTGGATTACCCAGGATGCAATATCAGGAATGAGAGGAGAGAAATGTTTAAATGTTTAAATATTCTAATAGATATGTAAAACAATTATGATTACATTATAATAAACGTTAAAGTGGTATCTGAATTAAATCTGAAAAAGTTCACATTTTTAAAAAACTAATATTTAAAATAATTTAATAATGAAAATAAACATTCAAATAATTTCTAGCTCACTATTCTATGGAAAGCAATTTTTTAGCTACAGGGGAAAAAAGTAAATAATCAATAATTAGTTTGGACTGCTGTTTATTACAACTGGGTGTTTTAGCTTTGCTAGATTACTCAGGATGCAATATCTAGAATGAAGGGGGATAGAATATGTATAAAATATTAAAATAAATATGTAAGCTAAAATAACATTACAAGAAATGTTGGGTGATAGATAAGGGATATCTAAATAAATATAAAAAAGTATAAATATTTTAAATATTTTATAGTTTTAAATATTTTGTATAAATATTTAAAAGGAATTAAATAACAACAATAAGTATTAAAATAATTTCTAAAATTATATAACTATCTTCGGGAACCCATTTTTTACCCACAAGGAAAAAACAATTATAATAAATAAAATAATTGCAATGTTTTTTCTTACAATTCTGACAACTCAGAGAGAAAACATATGTCCGAGTTTAGGTCAGTTTATATCTTAAAATTATAAGTGAATTTCTTACAATTTAATTCTTTTTCAAATATTTATATAAGCGATGATTAACGGAGATTTTTAAACATAATAGTTTAAACAATTAATTTCTAATAACTAATTATTTTGTCTTTGCTATGAAGCCACATTTAAGTTTACTGCAAGACCCTAGACGTAAATGTTAATTAGGTGTAACTAGGCAAGTTAGGGTAATTACGCTACTCATTGTCAATGATGGTTTCTTTTCATTCAAAATGTTTAAATGTTATCAAGAGAGGCGGCTCTGCTTCTTATCTTCTTCATTTATATACATAACACCTTTCAAAAGTTTGAGGTAAGCCATTAAGTTGATCAAACAGGAGAGTAAATGTATTTAAAATGATACAAAAAATGCTAATTTGAAATAAATGCTGTTATTTTAAAAAACATTTTGGAAAAACATTAGATCCACCTTATTCAATGTTGCTCACTGAAAAAAATGATTCAAAGATGAGTCCTTGGATTTACACATTTTTTTTAAGTTAAGTGGTTGTAAACAATTTATTTGGGCTGATTAAGTTGAACTTTACTAAATTTAATTTGTCTAAAATCAACAAATAAATAGTTTGCAACCATTTTGCAGAATAATTTTTTTTCAATGTAGTAATAAATGTTCTTGGAGCATATTAGAATGATTTCTACCTGATCAAGACAATTAGTGAGTAAAGGTGGTGAAAATTCAGCCTTGGGTTGCATTTAAAAAATGAATTAAACAGTAGAAAACGGTTCATTTAAATGTAAACCTGTAGCACAAAACATGTTAAAAGTTACACTGGTATATTTGGAGGAAAAGTCAACAATACACTTTAAAAAGAGATTCAAAGGCGATTGTCTTAACATAAAATTTTTTTGAACCCTCAGATTTCTTTTTTTTTTTTTCAAATTGTAGTACATTGGCCAAATTTTGTCCTAACAAATTATACATCAATGACAAGATGATTTAATTAATCTTTATATAATTATATAACTTTTAGATTTTAAAAAATTGACTGGTTTTGTCATCCACTATTTCTCAACAAGACCTGTTTGTTTCTGATCTAATAAACGTAGCATTGATTAGCAAAATGGTATTTTTTTGCTTTTTTTTTTTTTTTTTTAAATCTTACCCACCCAAACTTTTCAACATTCCTGTAGCTGAAATTGTAATATAAGGTCATTGATTGATTCAAAGGGAATTACAAATAAGAAGGAAACGAATACCTAATTAACACTATACATATACAAATCAAGTAGAATTGATTTAGACTATTCGGTATACAGCACGAAACAGGAAAAAAGTGATTTAATCATGTTTTATGTTAGAAATAACTGCTGCAATAAGTAGCCACCATGTGCATTAATCGCATGAAACTTCATTCAAGCTGGTATCATTGCTACTTTTAGTCACTAACCCCTGATACTTGTGAAAGCACCACAGTAAAATTAGGCATGTTCAGAAATGTGCCTTCAGACATATTAGTCCCTCTTAAGTGATGTGAACAAGTGAATTTTTATCAGCATTAGTACAAGCATCTGCACAGTATCACCTTACAGACAACAAGGACTTAAGCAAATGTTTAAAACACGACAGAGTAAACACCGGTCTCCATTAGCCATTGCGTGATTGGCAGGGACACGGTGACCTCTCTATTTGGTGTCGGCACAAGCTCAAAGAAAAAAGCCTAAGCCCTGCATCTATTTAACACTGCCCAGTGATAGCAGCTCTAGGGCAGATCTGCGTCATAATGCATGATGGGATGGTTATCTAGGTGGGGGGTTGGGGTGAATACGTAAATTCTGACCGCCCTTGTGCTGCTCTCCTTATCTCTGACCCTGTCCGTGTCACGCTGCCTGAATTGGAGCCAGAGATCTCGGAGCGCACTTGAGAGAAGCTGTCAGCAAATCCTCCAAGAAACCTGGTGAAGATCAAAGCGGCGTCATGCTAATGGTAATCGAGAGGTCTTGGCAAGCGGTTGAAGTCGTGACACGCTAAATAACGCCACTTTGACCAATGCGTGGCATGTAGATGAAGCCAGAGCTGAGGGTTTCTTCAGTTCCCATAAACAGGTCAAGTCAAGTGAAGTAACCTTTTTATCAATGTAGATGGATGGTCCACTGTAGAGTCGCTCCGCTGATTCCAGCTAAGCAAGCTAAATGCAACAGCAAGTAACCAAAGCTCCACCAATGGACTTTGGGAGAAACTAGACTCAGTTCTTGGACCAGTTGTCCTCTGGCCAAAAGCTGTGTCTGACCGGTGTTTAAAAAACTCACAGTAAAGGTCCCTGTATACTTGAAACAAAATTAAAGAATGAACTGAAATATTTTTGAAATACTGAAACATATTTTCAAATAAAATTCATTCGAAACAAATTTCGTTTTGACCAAATTGACAAAAATGAGGACAAAACCTTGGGAGAAACCAAATTCAGTCTTTGGACCAGTTCTCCTCTGGCCAAAATCAAACTCAAAGTAAAGGCCTCGGTATATTTCAAATGAAATTTAAGAATGAACTGAAATGACGTAATTTCAAGTAAAATCAATTCAAAACAAAGTTTGTTTTAACTGAATTGACAGAAATACAGAAAAAACTTTGAGAGAAACCAGACTCAGTCCTTGGCCCAGTTCTTTTCAGGCCAAAAGCGGTGTATTAAAGGTGTTTGAAATTCACAGTAAAGGCACGTGTATACATCAAATGAAATCAAAGAGCTGAATTGACATAATTCCAAGTACAATCTATCCAAAACAAAGTGCATTTAGACCAAATCGACAGAAATTAAAAAAAAAACTTTGGGAGAAACCAGACTCAGTCTTTGGACCAGTTTTCCTCTGTCCAAAAGCTGAGTATGACTGGTGTTTTTAAAAAAAACTCACAGTAAAGGTCCCTGTATACTTCAAATAAAATATAAGAATGAATTGAAATGACATAATTTCAACTAAAATTAATTCGAAACAAAGTTTGTTTTGATCGAATTGACAGAAATTAAGAAAAAACCTTGGGAGAAACCAGACTCAGTCCTTGGATCAGTTCTCCTCTGGCTAAAAGCTGTGTAAACAAGTGTTTTAAACTTACAGTAAAGGCCTCAGTATAATTCAAACAAAATGTGAAGTATTGCCACGGCATACTTCAAATGAAATTGAAGAATGAACAGAATTGACGTAATTGCAGATAAAATCCATCCGAAACAAATTTCGTTTTGACAGAAGCGAAGAAAAAATCTTTGGAGAAACCAGACTCAGTCCTTGGACCAGTTCTCCTTCTGCCAAAAGCTGTGTATAAAAAGGTGTTTGAAACTCACAGCTTCAGGGGCTGTCACACACTAGAGTGCATATCTTCCATTTTTTACTCTTGGTCTAAATATATTTTTCATTAAAATGAAAGTGCGCAAAAAGAGAGAGGAAGTTTCAACTTTACTGCTTTCCACATGTTGAGACATGCAGTAGATACTGTTTTTGCTTCTTGGCATGTGCCTGTTTGTCACAAGAAGAAGCCAAACTATGTTTGAGCATGGTTCTTTGCTGTTTGCCATCATGTTTTGGCCATCTATTTTAAAATGGCGCCTTCTTGTGTTGTCATTCCCCTGGCTTGTTGGACATACGAGTTTTGATTTTCTGCCAACCAATAGCTTTCAGCAGCAGATCTAGCTCCCTCTTATGTACCGCACTGTTGTGCTAGGTACCCTTGTGAATGGGTGCTAAAAAGTGGTCTTTACGGTTCACTATTTTGCTACCTTGACAGGGGAAATGGACATAAATATGTACCATACTACTGCACAGGTGTCAAACTCAGTTCCTAGAGAGAAACGCATCTCGGCACAGTTTAGTTTTAAACCTAATTAAACTCACCCGATCAAAGTAATTGAGTCATTGAGGTATGTTTAAAACCTACAAATAAGAGTGTTGAAGCAGGGTTAGAACTAAATGCTGCAGGTCTGCGGCCCTCCAGGAACTTAGTTTAACACCCCTGCTGTAGCGAATCTTACCACTCAGTGGAATAGGGCCATTAGAATATGCAAAAGGGCAGAATTGTCACTATTTTGAAAGGGATTGTGCCTTGACGCATTGACCCGTAGTGCTCATCCCAATATTAAAATCCAGCAGGCAGCATTACCAGACCTTGCCAAACAAAACAACCAAACGGGTTCTGGAATGATGGAAAATCAAAAACAAAGCCCACTGTGAATCACACCACCTATCAGAGATGTGAAATTCTGTCAACACAATTTTGTGGGTGTAATGAAATGTCACTGAAACCATGACATAGTTTATCTATGTGCACTACTTTTATGGATACACCTTTACTTTTTAAAACATTTTACAGAACTTAAAATATTCACGGTGGAAGTCAATGAACATTTAAAAACATCTGTTCTGCAAGAGAATGAAACTCCAGAAAAGTGTGGAATGACATGAGGGTGAGTAAATGATTATGTGAATGTAATTTTTGTAAGGTTAATTTTTATATTTTGTTCTGTCATTCTTTAATAGCATCCTGAAATCTTTTGAAAACACTTGTCTTGAGTTTTCTGAAGCTGTGTTATATAAAACAGACAGATTTTGCACTGAGCGTTAATAACACCACACCCTAATAACACTTTCTTAAACGACATACCTTTCTAGAAGAAACCTTGACATGACCTCAGTTTTGCACCTCAGGCCCAGATTAAAAGTTCATACTCCAAACAGCACAAAAAAACAGAAGCAAATGAAGAAAGAGTTCCAGATAGCATAATGAACCCCACTGCGACTAAGTGATTTCCCTTCCTGAAGGTAAGAGTGTTCAGGTTGGGATAATCCATTAGTGCTGTATGTTCTCCACCCTTCCCCTCAGCTCCACTAACAGGGGAGTCATGTCTGCAGAGAGGTCTGTACCTGTCGGAGGTCAATGAAGGCCAACTGCAGCGTGTCCCCCTGGAATCCTGGCACAGGCTCTGAACTGGCAAACACTGCAATAGGAACAGGAAATACTTCCTATTAATATGGGCATTTAAACAATCGAAAATTCAATAATAGCAATTGAAATGTATTAGCAAGGCATTTAAACAACAAAAAACAAAAGTCTTTGAAAATGATGACATCATAAGTGTGTTAAAGGAGTAAAGGTTACAGGCAAATACGTACACTGCAATGCCATAGTATGTGGTAGTGTTTCCTAATGCTTCATCAGCAAATTGTGGATTTACTTCACATTACCATGCGGAAACGCATATTACACACACCGTGCCCGGGTGTGTTTGGCCCCCATATCCTAGTTCGTTTTACAACTGTGAGTGATCCATTCTGCACCCAGGCATGGTTCAGTTGGCTGGACCTGGCCCAGTTGGAACAGGTGCACCAGAGCATGGTTCGATTGGGCTCTGTACACTTCTAGTGTGAGCGCAAAGTGCGACTGAGTGCAAAACTCAAGTCACATTGTTACTTTTAAGGTAGTGTTTATATGGATTTATTACTCATTCTTAATTTTCAATGAACGCAAACTGTCATGGATCTGTTCAACAAAAGATTCGGCCATGTGTCACTGCATCCCAAACGACTCAAAATAGTGCAAAACTATATAACTAAAGCAATCTCCATAGTACTGAGCTATAGCGCTTCTCTTCCCGTTAAACTGAACAGATGCATCTTCGATGATGTAAGCGCGCTATGGCTCAGAAGGTGTGAGGGCATGCCGTCAAGGGAGTGGGGACAATCGCACCCGGGCTAGGTTCAAGGCAAGCATTCCTAGAGTGGGTACACTATAGGACGTTGTCAGTTCCTGTGGGACTAATGTGACAGCTATAAATACTGCCCAGGCATTTATAATACAGTGTTTTGGGTCATTTTACCAAAAATAAGTATATGCGGATTGTTTTGAAAAAGTTGACATGTAAATGTGAAATTTTTTCAAAACACAAGGGAAGAAACGTATCCATTTTTGGCTACATTATTGTCGCATAAACATCGCTTTGAGCCTCATTCCCACTAGCAACAACTTTATAGCTGTCTTTAACCCTGGGTGGTGACTGAAGTCACGAGTGGGCATTCCCACTAGCTTAGTTAACAGTTATGGATAATATTCACTGACAGTGCAGTTTTCTTGCCACTGAAAATAAACATTGTAAAGGGAAAACGCTAAATGTTAATAGAAACAGGATATAAAGTTTATTTCTCAATTAAATCTCAATAAATATACATCTTATTTCACCTATACAGTTAGGTCCATAAATATTGGTACATCGGCACAATTAAAAAGTTTTTTGGCTCTATACACCAACGCAATGGATCATGGATCTGAAATTAAACGAACAAGATCACCACCAGGAATGAAACCCAGCGTCTGGTGATGTCTGCGTTCCAGACTTTAGGCTGTAATTGACTGCAAAGGATTTGCCACCAAGTATTAAAAAGTGAAAGCTTGATTTATGATTATTATTTGGTCCAATTACTTTTGGTCCCTTAACAAGTGGGAGGTAGATAGGCAAACTGTTGTAATTCCTACAGTGTTCACCTGATTTGGATCTAAACACTGTCAAATTAAAGCTGACAGTCTGCAGTTAAAGTACATCTTGTTTGTTTTACTTTAAATCCATTGTGTTGGTGTATAGAGCCAAAAATGTTAGAATTGTGTTGATGTCCCAATATTTATGGAGCTAACTGTATGTCTGCAGAAAACGCCGGTCTGTGTAGGTCTACAGCATGGAGACTACAATTGGAGCTAAGATTGGCTCTCGCACACGAAAGTTGCTTTTTGTTTGCATAAAGTTGAAGGGTTCTCAACGTTGTGGCATCGCGTGACACACCCACATCACGGTCTCTTGTGTTGCCAGAACCGGAAATCACTAGATCTATATTGAATTTAATGGTCATTTGACTCTTGATCAGCGTGTGCCACCTGTAGTGCGAATGACGCTTTAGACTGCAGCTCTTCCTATTTTTCTTTTTAGCCAGTGGAGAACAGTTCTACCGGTGTAAGCCGCAGTCACACTGCACTTTTCGCCTCATTTTGACTACCATTTATATACACACAAATGCAGCAGACTGGAAAACAAGCATGTCGCTGCATTCCAAAGTTGGTGAATTCTGACCTGCGAAATCGCATCACATGATTGCGTGAGACCAATAGAAGATCGAAACGTGACTGCTCTGTACAGAAGTTTCAAATATTGAGCAATCACTCGCTTTATCACTGCCATCTTGTTTTTAGCAGCACCGTATGACAGAATTTTGCATGCTCAAACTAAACTTTCACTGCCGCTGTTCCTCCAAAGGTTTGTTTTCCACTTGGAGTTTTTTTATTTTATTTTATTTTTTAGGGGTTTTTATCTTTACTGATAGGACAGTGGAGATTTACTGACAGGAAAGTGTGGGGAGCAGAGATAGGGGAATGATCGGCAAAGGACCTCAAGCCGGGAATCAAACTCGGGTCGCCGTGAGCACTTGGGTGCTATGTGTCGACGCACTAACCACTGGGTTATCGGTGTCGACATTTGGTGGAATTTTGGTTTCCTGCACAGTCATCTTTTGAGCTTGCTCTGCAGTAAATTGTTCTTCAGCAGTGAAGTTTGTACTGAAATGAACTGAATTAGTCTCTTTGTTTGATTTAACTAGACTACAATAGCATTCATCCTGCCTAACATGCTGAATATGCCCTACAAACAGGTTTTGATACCATCCAAATGTATAAAAGGGCTATAGTCTTGACTTGACTAGACTGAAGCAGAATTCAAACGAATCATAATGTAAAATAAAACTTAGAAGAAGAATTCCTGCAGTCACGCTGTCTGTGTTTTGACTAGCCAAAGATGGACTGCCACTAATGGGATGAGCACTATTTAGACCTTAGAGAAAGGTCAGGTATTCCCTTGGTGTACCTGTGCGGTTGAACCCTCACAAACTCTCCTTCACCCTGAGACATGCGTGACCTGAGGCCACAGGTACGAGCACAAACACACAGCCTTTTCACTTCTGCTGACAGTGATGTAGCGTGACTGAAACCTTAAATGGCTAAAAAGCAGAAGACGCGATGCTAGAACCAAAGAGCTGCCCACATATTAAGATTATTGATGAACGCTTCACTCTGACATCTCCATTGTGCCATTCAGAAGCAAAGTATCTGATGAGCTTCCCAAGGGAGATATGAGTGATGAAACCTCAACAAGATCAGGTTCTGCTTTTCACCAAAAAAAATGAACATCATTAAGACTTTAGGTTCTTTTCACTTGGGATAGTAACATTTTAAGGTCAACTCCAACAGAGGTCGGCTCTGTTTTCAGTATTGTTTAGCGTGATGAAGTTCAGGTCAGGATAAAGGCATCGTGTCTAAAAGAGATCAGCAGAAATGTGTGTCGTGTCTATTTAAGAAAAAGTCTTTAAGCGGTAATTATACTGTCTAAATCAAATCCACTAACGGATTTACAGGTGATTAAGAGTTTAAACGTTTGTAGTGAATCAGCATTTACTTTTATTAGTGGGGTTTTCCCATAATAAAATAACAAAATAAAACAGAATACTTGTGAACACCTGTTATAATTATAGCATACCATCAAACTATTAAAACTACACATCGACCAGTTTTTTGGGGTAAAATCTCTTTGGTTGCACTTCATAAAACTAAGCTAATGGGGTCGGGGAAGGGGGATAACTTAATTTTTATATACAATACACTTAAATTTTTAAAAACGATTAAGTTGATTTAATCAAGTTGTGTAGAAATAACATAAAGGAATTGTTTGGAACCCAGTATTTTAACAGTGTATTTAACAGGGTAAAAAGTAGTGGTGGGCCGTTATCGATGTTAACATGCTGCGCTAACGCGAGACTCTTATTGGTCGATGAAAAAAAAAAACAAATATCGCCGTTGATCTATTTTCAACGTTGGGTGTGGAGCTGGGTCTATTCTATGCAAGCTATGATGACTTTCACCTTGACATTTTAGCGCGGATGTAAACCAGTCTGACAAAAAAGTGCCCTTCAGAATCAAATCAGCAGGATGCCCTTCTGGATCTTTCACTTACTTCGAAGACACTAGTGACTACGTTTACATGGACATCTGTAATCTAGTTATTTGCCTTGATAGACAATAATATAATTAAGGTGTTTACCTGAAGTGCTTTCATGTAAGAGTTCATGCTGTGATGTGAGAGTGCTAACTACTGGGCCACTGTGCTGCCCTGATTTTTTTATGTAAAAGTACAATATTTACAAATATGAGAATAAAAGAATAAAATAAGAACTGATGGGGGACGTCATGATGGCGCAGTGGGTAGCACTGGCATTGGCATTTCTGTGTGGAGTTCGCATGCTCTCCCCGTGTTGGCGTAGGCTTCCTCTGGGTGCTCTGGTTTCTCCCAGTCAAAAGACATGTGCTATCGGTGAATTTAGTAAGCTAAATTGGCTGTAGTGCCTGTGTGTGAATCCAAGTGTGTATGAATGTTTCCTAGTGTTGGGTTGTGGCTGGAAAGGCATCCGCGGTGTTAAACATATGCTGGATAAGTTGGCGGTTCATTCCGCTGTGGCGACCCCTGATTAATAAAGGGACTAAGGCAATAAGGAAATGAATGAATAAATGAGTTGTTGGATAAGAAGTTGCAGTTACCATTTTAGAATTTATAATTTCCATGCTAATGTTTACTAATGATGCATTTATTCAATTAAACAGCATAAGGGTATCATTTTTGGTTGAGCTCTGCCAAATAAGACTGGGTAATTCATGCAAATGCAGCACATGTAAGATGACTGACTGTAGATAAGTGAGTGACACGGCTCTAAACTGCTCATATCAGAGCAGGTGTGGATTTCCAAGAGCAGGTGGAGTGCGGGTAATCAGGAATGTTTTTTTGAAAGCGTGCAAGCAAGATAACTGCTTCTGAGAATAGCTGATAAAATCAATAATACCTGCTGCATGAATGCATCCAACTTCACACCGCATCCCAGAGCATGATGCCTACATGCCTGTCTGTTAATGCTTTAGCGATAGTCTGCTTTGAACGTGGTTTACAGTGAAGACCAATCTTTCTAAATAATTTGAAGATTACACTAGGGTTGCCAGGTCCTACTTCAAACCAATTGCAGCAGGTTATTTTTTTATATGTGAGTTAATAGTTTGACATATTGCATAAATAAAATTTATATGGTTGCATTTTTATTTTTATACACTAAAACATTTTACACAACAAAACATTATTTAAAAAAATGACAGAAAAAAAGTAACACTAGATGTAAAAAAAACTCCTTTCAAAGGAGCTGGAAATACTATGTCCTGTTCAGATACATAGTAACAGGTGCCCATCTTTGTTTAAAAAATATCCAATTTCAATTGAAGTCGAGCAGTCATATACTCTATATATAGATTCAAGTTTTTCTATCCACTGTACTATTGTTGGAGGGTGTGGCTTCATCCAATTTATTGTTATGGTCTTTCTTGCACTTAGTAAACGTATATGTAGTATATATCTCTTGTTTTTATTATATACATCCTGGGATATCCCAATAAGTAAGAAAAAGGGGGAGTAAAAGGTAGATCTAACTGCATAATTTTCATTATCTCAATCTTTACCCCTTGCCAAAATGCAAGTATCTTCAGACGTTCCCAAAATATATGTTCGTGATTACCTACATTCCCGCAACCCCTCCAGCATTCCTCTGACTGTGGACTGTTAGCATATTTTGACACCATCAATGGTGTTCTAAAAAAACAAATTTTTGTTTTCCAGTCGAACTCTTTCCAATTGTGGCTACTGATCCCCTTATGAGAATATCATCCTTAATTTTTTCATTAAGTTCGGATTCCCATTTTGCCTTAATATGAAGCGTGTTATCTGTTGAATCCAAAATTTGTCTATTATATATCTGTGATTTGTGTCTTTTATGTAGTCCTTTTTGATTTTTTTATATCAATAAAATATTGTTCTACATTAGTTGGGACTCTTTTAAATATTTTCTTCTTTATGATTTGTAATACAGCTTCTTAATTGTAAGTATCAAAAGAAATCGCTTGACAACATAAATTTGTCTTTCAGATCAGAAAATGAGTGCATAGTGTTTTCATTTAATAACTGATCAATTATCATAAGACCCTTATCGCACCATGTTTTAAAAGTGGCATTCCATTTGGAAGGTAAGAACTCACGCTCCATTCACACGGGGCTTCCGCGTCAACGCTTGACAGAGGGCATGTTTGAAGTTGGGGATGACGCGATCATCATAGCAGTGTCAGCCAATACAGCGATCTGATTGGCTGACGCTTCCGTCGGCGCTTGAAAAGTTGAGCAAGTCCCAACTTCTGCAGCGAGCAATGCCTCTGAAGGGTATTCAACCGCATAAAGGCTGCATTGAAATGGCACTGTAAATGTGCAGTAATTGATCCTACTCACGTTCACACTGTATAACATCCAGGTTGAACTGCTGAATGGCTCCCATGCTGATCTGTTTGAGCTCAGTGTCCAGCAGCATCTGCATCAGTGACGTGGCCAGATGTTTACAGGCCGACATACATGCCGTCTGTGCCACTTTACCCTGAGGAGAGGGACAAAAACACAACGGAAAACATTACTACAAGTGTCGTCTGCTACACACAGAGCATCAGTCAGGCCTCACAGTCACTTTTCTATTCTGAAGATTTAGTTGAATTAAAGATTGATGTTGGAATTACTTGAATTTTCACTTAACTGCACATTGTACTTAAAATTACGCAGAAACTACTTAAAAAGTAATTTAAGCAGAAAGACTGAATATACTTTTATAATAAAATACTTTTGTTATATTTTTGACAAATCAAACCTCAAACTTAATATCAAGTCTTGCAATAAGCAGTATAGGAACATAATAATGGCTGATTTAGACTAATATGATTTTATTTTCTTATATATAATTTTTTCTAATTTACACTCATTGGCCACTTTATTAGGTACACCTGTCTGACTGCTTGTTAACGCAAATTTCTAATCAGCCAATCAGATGGCAGCAGCTCAATGCATTTAGGCATGTAGACATGGTCAAGACAATCTGCTGCAGTTCAAACCGAGCATCAGAATGGGGAAGAAAAGGGATTTAAGTGACTTTGAACGTGACATGGTTGTTGGTGCTAGACCTGCTGGTATGAGTATTTCAGAAACTTCTGATCTACAGGGATTTTCACGCACAGCCATTTCTATGGTTTACAGCGACTGGTCTGAAAAAGAGAAAATATCCAGTGAGCGGCAGTTCTGTGGGCGCAAATGCCTTGCTGATGTCAGAGGTCAGAGGAGAATGGCCAGGCTGGTTCCAGCTGTAATCCATCCTGCCTTGTTTTCTTGGCACACTTTAGGCCCATTAGGTACCAATCGAGCACCCTGTCAATGCCACAGCCTACCTGAGTATTGTTGCTGACCATGTCCAGCCTTTTATGACCACAGTGTACCTATCTTCTGGTGGCTATTTCCAGCAGAATAATGCACCATGTCATGAAGCATGAATCATCTCCAGTAGCACGATGCACAAATATTTCCAGTACATTGTTGAATCTATGCCACGAAGTATTAAGGCAGTTCTGAAGGCAAAAGGGTGTCCAACCCGGTACTAGAAAGGTGTACCTAATAAAGTGGCCGGTGAGTGTATATGCACACTACCAAACAAATGTTTAAAATAATTGAGATTTCTTTATGTTGTCAAATGCAGATAATTCTGCTTACTAAGAGTTGCAACAATACAATAGGTAATGCTGACAAGTATTACAGTAACAAAAAACTGTCCTATCATAACATAAATGAAACTATTTTTGATGCAAAGCTACATTTTCAGCATCATTACTACAGCATTATAAGCTGATTTTCTGCTTAATATAAACTTTAACCTGAGAAACCAGTTATGAAATAAAAGAAATCTTTATTATTACAAACTTTCAAATTGGCGTAGTGTGTATTTAACAAATTGACTGTTCTTGTTCATATTAAAAATTCACTTTAAAATCACTTAATTTAACGTCACAATGTAGCTAGATAGTATGATAAACACACTGAAATATAAGACATTAGTTTTAAAACTTGAATATTTTCATAGCTTTGCAGATCTAGTCACCTTTCACTTTCGTTGGATTTGTAAAACTAAGAGCACAGAAACTCATCTGGGTTTGGAAAAGTTGAGTGAATAACACATAGGGTGGACTCTTTTTAAGAGTATATCTGTCTTGTAAACCTTTGGAAGTGCATTGCTCGAAATATATCCACAATTCATAGAAACATCTCTAAATTAAAGGATGGTTTCCACCCCCCATAAAATGCATTTACCTTCAGGCCATTCAAGATGTAGCTGTCATTTTACATAGCAGAATATTGAAATATTGGCCCCCCCAAAAAAAGCAATAAAAATAAATACCTGCGGCTTCGATGAAGGTCTTATGAAAAAAATAATCTGACATTATTATCAGTTATCAAGATTAAAAGATCTGTCAAATCATCTTAGATAATTTAAATGTAAATATAAATCTTTTAACCTTGATAACTGATCTCTGGCTAATTTGGTTCTTCAAACAAGTTTCGAATCAGATTAAGTTATCTGGATGAACTCATCCGAGATCGTTGCGTGTGTTGTAAAGGACAGATCTATCCATCCTCGAAATCATGATCAGCAATGCAACAATTGGCTGACGGCACAGCAGCGTAATGACATCATCTGATTAATATTCAATTATCCACGTGAGCAAAATTACATAAAATTCATAGTAAACAGTTTGTTAAATATGAAATGCAATAACTTTCCACATTTGTTGTGGGCTGCAGGCTTTATACTTTCATGTGCCAAGAATATTAGCAATTTATTTAGTTTTACATTTTAGATCAGATTTTCTTTAGCCTAGGCCTATTTTTGTTTCTTAATCGGCGTAAGGAATTTTAATTAATTTTGCATCAAAAAAGCATTTTGATATTGGTAAATGCGTCTGCAACTTTAGTGAAGCATTAAATCATCGTCATATTAGTCGTCAAAACATGCATAACTGCATAAATTATTATTCCTTTATAAAAAACAAACAAACAAAAAACAGTTGAATATTGTGCATGTCTATTATCTTGCAGAACTTGTACTAAAGCTGGATCAGTAAATTTAAATAGTATGCATTTGTATCTAGAAAATCCATATTAATAAGTGTTCTCTTTGATCCCCTTGGGGAGAACCACCCCGTTTGGGTACTTTTATTTATATATATATTTAAACTTATATGTATATAAACATAAATATTATTAATTATTTAATATTAAATATTATTATAAATGTGTATTTATATGAACTTTTTTTTACTATTTTCCCAAGTGTATATAATTTATAGATTACTACTGTAAGAAAAATCAGCATTTGGTACATACTTACAGTATTATCTTTGCTTGAACTGACCCAATCCAATCCTGCTTACATGAAATAAACCTGCTCCCTAGCAGGTTTGAGCAACCAGACCTGTTGCTATGACAACAACTCTCGGAAGAGTTTTGAAGAACGAAACGATCCGGGATCATGTCAAATCGTCAATAACCAAATCCAGATAATTGAGTAATCCATGTACAAAGAACGGACCCCAGGTGTTCTCAGATTCAAAATACAATAACAATCAGGGAAAGTGTAACTGTAGTAAAAAATGACCAAGTACAGTAAACAACTTGAAAATGCACTATTTTGGGAAAACCACTAGAGATCTTTTTTTTTTTTACATTGTAAATTTAAACATTTAATTTTATAACATTATGAGGGCAAAAACTATATCTTACTTATTTTCCCTGCCCCCCTCCGTTAGTCATAATTGGGTGCACAGAGAAAATTTGCATGTTCATATGTTTTTTTTTTTCTTTCTTTCTTCCCTTTTTAATAAAAATTTTTAATTGAAATGTTTTTATTTTTCTACTGCTGTACCTTTTGCATAACTGTTTTTACATAAGGCCCAATATGTGTTAGTTTTTTTTATAATGTTATTTTATTTATCTTATTATTATATATTTTTTTATTTGTGTTTTGCCCTAAAGATGGTTTTTGATGCAAGAATATATATTTGTATACGGTTTGATTCAGAAAGGAAGAAAATGTGAACTCAATTTGCTTTCTGCTGATAGACTGCAGCAGTTAATGTCTTACCGATTCTTTATATTTGATACTGTAACTCTTTTTTGGGTGAAAATCCTCAAAACTGCTGGTGGTGACTGGCAACTTAAAAAAACTGACTAGGAAATAGTTATAAATCATCAAGGATCCCAATTTGAGCAAAAAGATCTTAATTTATGTTTTACTTAAAAAAACAAAACAAATCCCTACATCTTACATCTTGGATGGTCTTAAAAGAAGTAAATAACTCACAAATTTTCATCCAAAGATGGGTTTGCGAGTTACAGGAAATTTTGTGAGGTACAGGTTTCCAACATTTAAATTTTTTTAAAAACAACTAAATCAAACTTGTTTAAAACAAGTCACGAATGAGCAAATCATGAGCAAAAAATTATTTTGGGTGAACTATCAAGGTGTTATTTAACACCTAAAATCATAACCAGAGAAAATAATGACAACACAGAAATGACAACGCTCTTCCAACTCTTGAAAATCCACCATCTGATGGATTTCCATTGAGACAAACACACAAAAATACTTTAACATATCTCATGTCTGCAGCAGTCGCTCATGCATGCCAACACAGCTCATAATGAGCAAGGTTAAATAGAGGAAAAACCTGGCAACAACACACATCAAACACTCAAACACACGTTAACAAAAAACTCATGCAACAGCTGCTCCACCAGTACATGCTGACGACTAGCAAGGAAATCACTTACAAAATTTCACTTTATTATTCTAAAGTACAAAGAAATGCAAACCAGGCTCTCTGCAAAAGTCTTATCAGTTATGTTATCAGTTTTAATATAACTGGACACACCACAAATCCCAATTAATATTATTAATACATTACTTTACTGGTATTATTTTGTATAATAAGATAGCACCACACTGAGCAACCAATTTTGTTTAACAAGAATATGCATAGCCAAACATAAAAAGCATAAAATAAAACTGCACAGAAATAAAAAATTCTATTAAAAACACCCTACGATAAAATTATGCTTATTTAAAAATTCTTCAAGACACACTCTCTCTAAAAATACACAAATAAAAAAGTGATGTGCGTGCTTTTGTTTTGTTTGTTGTGTCTGTTTTGAATGAGATATTGCAGGTAATAAAATTCAAGCGATGCTGAAAATATCTTGCATGGATTTATTAAAACATGAACAGAGCAGCAATCTTGTTTTTAAAACCCTTGACGCTGTGCTCACATCTCTGCAAATGCAGTCATTCATGGCCTCCATTTATATTATATTACCTGACAAAAGTCATAGCCTTTCCAAGTTTTAGGAACAACAAATAATAACTTGACTTCTAGTTGATCATTTGATGTCAGAAGTGGCTTTTATGAAAGGCAAAGGCCTCTAGATTACGCTTATTTTACCAAAATAAAATATGATCATGATTTAATTTTTAATTATTTAATTAGGACAGTAAGGTCTGACTTTACTTAAACAAAAGTCTTGTCACTTAACAGAAATAATGTACAGTATAAAATATAAAGTCATGGTGCAGTGGAAAAATAATTAATATAGTGTCTGACTCCCATGACCTTGGAGGACTGCATTCATACATCTCTGCAATGACTCAAATAACTCATTAATAAAGTCATCTGGAATGGCAAAGAAAGCGTTCTTGCAGGACTCCCAAAGTCTTCAATGTCTCCTCCATCTTACCATAGACATGCGCAATAATGTTTAAGTCTGGTGACCGGGCTGGCCAATCCTGAATTTGCCCTCTTCTGTGGTTTGTAATGTAATGGGCAGCACAAAAGTCTTGATACCTCAGGCTGTTGATGTTGCCATCCACTCTGCAGATCTCTTGCACGCCCCCAAACTGAATTTACCCCAAACCATGATTTTTCCATCACCAAACTTGACTGATTTCTTTGAGAATCTTGGGTCCATGTGGGTTCCAATAGGTCTTCTGCAGTATTTGCGATGATTGGGATGCAGTTCAACAGATGATTAATCAGAAAAATCTACCTTCTGCCACTTTTCCAAATGATCAACTAGAAGTCAAGTTATTATTTGTTGCTTTTACAACTGGGATCAACAACAAGACTTTTGTCAGGTAGCGTATGTCTGCTTATCTTTGTGAATTGATCCTAATGAATTAAATGTAATGACATTAAGCTGTCTAGGTAGTAGTTTAGAATAAAAAAGCAGCATTCTGACTTGAGACACACTCTTTATTGGTGAGATTATCATATTAGAGGATAGGTCATCCAAATATCCAAATAAAATCCAATGTCGTTATAAAAAAACTTTGCTTTTGTCTACACAAGGAAGTCCAAATTACATTCTTTTATGGACAAAATTAGTTTAAATTAATTTTAAAATTATTTTGTATTCCAAAGACGAGCAGTAATCTAAAAAACTTGGAAATATCATTAAAGCCGTGTAAGGAGATGATAAATTAGCATTTTTGTGTGAACTATCCCTTTAAATCTTAGGACTAATGCAAGTGAATCTCAAGTAAGGATGGCACGGGTGGTCTGCAGATACTGGCATCAGCTTGAGACAATCATGGGCAGCAGATCAAGGGCAGCATGCCAATTAATCCGATTTACATTCTGCATAAGTGGAACAAATAAAATAAAAAAGCAAAACAAGGCTGACGGCAAGTCCACAGAGCTGACATGAACATGCAGTTTTAATGTCTTTTTTTTTTTTTTTTTTTTTTAATATTGTACTTTTTCTCTGCCTCCTCAAGAATTTGAAGAGGGTTCTACTTACCGACATGGCAGCATGATCATTGTTGTTATTCTGAGCCCAAGAAAAATAAAACACGGACAGGGAAAGAAAGTATAGCGATAATAAATGGATAGACAAAGGAAATCTGAAAAAAGCATGCCTGGCAGAACGTAAATAAATAAAATAATCAAAGGATACATTCGCTTACAGGAAAAGATGTCACATTGTTGAGAAAACAAAGCATAGCCAACTCAAACTGAAGGTTAAATGATTCATTTAAGAGGACAGGGCAGCTGAAGAGAGACGCAAGCAAGCTCTGTTATTTGGAATTATCTGTGGTGACTATGTGCATGAAACTATACTTAGAGCGATTGTTTTTGGGACTGAATTGAATAATATATTTGTGTAATGACAGATACAACACCAAATATGAAATTACACAGCAAAAACGATTTTCTTACTTAGATTTGTCTTGTTTCTAGTCCAAATATCTCAAAACTCTTAAACCAAGAAGCATTTTCTAGACTAGCAAAACATTACATTTACATTTAGTCATATAGCGGACGCTTTTGTCCAAAGCGACTTACAATTGAGGAGACAATCAGTGATTTAACAAAAAAAAAGGCAATACACACAACAAGTGCTAGTTATACAAAGTAACTTGTTTGTGCTCAGAGAATTTAGAGCTAAAGTAATGCTGTGCTCACACCAGATGAGGCTTGCGCGTTGAAATCACGATATTCCTGCGTAAATAGACGCGTGAACATTTTTAGCATCATTTGAATCATTTTTAACATCAAATTAGCTTCATTCACATGTCAAATTCACTTTACTAAAGATGCGGATTCGCGTTATGGGCAGGGCTTGTCTGCTCGGTGACTCTAGTTTCGTTGCTAAATGACTAACATGGATTTTATTAAGACAGCTGTGCTTTATGAAGGCTGAAAAACAGTGTAGATTCGTTCAGTGGCATGTCTGAGTCCACTAGATCCTTTCAGAGGTGTAGCCAGCTCCGTAAGTTCATCAAGTACTCCAGAAACTATACCTGGATGATGGAAGCTTTCAGCGCTGGCTCAGACTGAGCCAAGCCCAGTGTGATGAACTGTTGTCCAGAGTCGGCAGGAGGATTTCCCCTCGGGACACCAACAACAGGCGCTACGCCATAATCGCGCCCCTACAAGAGCAAGCTCCTGATTGCTTAACGCGGCACGAACGTTCAGATAAATAAAGTTTAGATTTTCCAACTTGAGCGATTCGTGCTTTAAATGCGTGAAACGATATATTCACGATGTGTCATTTCGCATGAATTGCGCCGCATGATGTCTATTTGCATCTTTGTATTGACTTAACATGTAAACCACTTGATGCTTGATCACCACACGCTTGATGCTGCGTCTGGTTTGTTTTTAGTTTTTTTTTGAAAGCGAGAGAGATTATAATTTAATTTGTATTTTTATTATTATTATTATTATTATTATTATTATTATACTATATTTTATAATACTCTACTACTATATACTGTGTTTCTAAATATATATCTATGTTCTTTTTAATGCGAATTTTATAAATGCTTTGGTAATACATTTGTAACATTTTTCATGCCAATAAAGCAATTATTGAATTGAATTGAATTGAATTGAATTGAATTGAATTGAGAGAGAGCTTCTACAAGTGGTTTGTTAAGCCCACTCACCCGTGTGAGGCACACTCAGAATGTATAGTATTTTGGGTTGGCTTGTGGTGTGGTGAAGTGGGGGAGAGAACAGGGTTCTTTGTTTTATTCACCGAGGTTATTCAAGGTGCTCTTGGAAAATATGAGTTTAGTTGTCAACAGAACATATTGTCTTGTTTTAAGAAAAAATGTCAAAATAAAGTGAGTTTTTCCTTAAAAACAAGCTAAATAATCTGCCAATGGGGTTAATATTTGTATGCCAATAGGAGAAACAATGGCATTGGCAGATTATTAAGCTTATTTTGGCAGATTATTTCTTAAAACAAGACCACATTTTTGCTGCTCTAGAAAAATGCTTTTTGATTTAGGAATGTTTAGATATTTGGACTACAAGACAAAAAGTCTAAGTGGGAAAAGCTTTTTTTGCAGTGTATGTTTTGACTTTCATTGTGGAAATTAGAAAATGTGTTATTTTGGTGGGCTCCTACGTTTCGCCTACGTCTAAACACCTATAAATGCCACATTGGTTTGACGGCACACATGCAATAACACACATTGACTGGTGATTGATCACAAAACCATGACGAGACTGACT
This sequence comes from Danio aesculapii, assembly GCF_903798145.1. Classification (NCBI taxonomy): domain Eukaryota; kingdom Metazoa; phylum Chordata; class Actinopteri; order Cypriniformes; family Danionidae; genus Danio; species Danio aesculapii. The sequence goes on from NC_079446.1 coordinate 10,319,755, forward strand.
GCTGGTGGATAGGATGGTGTGGAACTTACCGGAAGGTGGGTGAAGACCTGGAAGGTGCTGCGTAGGAAGTTAATGAGATCCATGAGGTAGCCGCTGGCCCTGCCGTCCGACTCCGCCATTCCCCATTCGTAATCCGCCAGCTGAATGAATTCATCAATCTTCTGGTTGAGTTTAGTGTAAATTTCTCCTTCAGCAGCATGTCTGGCATCCTGACAATAAGAAAAATGTGCATTTGAATTGCTAAGAAGTCCTCTAACACTAATACAACCAATTTCCATGTAATACCAGGACGCTTTTAAAGGAACACTCCACTGTCTACTTAGGCAAGGCAAGTTTATTTATATAGCACATTTCATACACAGTGGCAGTTCAAAGTGCTTTACATAAACGGGAATAAAAGTAATATAATAAGAATTAATATAAAAACAGCGTAAATAAAATGTTTTTCCATATTCCAAAACAATGGTGTATCATATTTTCTCATTTTACTCTGGGACTTCCCTTACCTGGTGATCACCCCCCCTCTGTGGACTTTTTCGGTACCTATTAATTTACTGGACGTCTCCAACAGATTCGATTTTTCACCTAATATTGAAAAGTTAAGCTCTACAGCTCTAAATACGTGCCCCCAATTTCAACTTCCTTTTGGAAGTAAATCGCACAGCCCCCTGATTTCAACCCCCCCTCCCGGGAGTAGATCGCTTTAGCTAGCCAAACGAATTAAAAGGTCTTGATCTCAGCCAGCTGCCATGTAAATATATATATATACACACACATACACATAAATACATATATACACATAAATACATATACACATAAATACACACATATATACATAAATACACACACACACACACGCAGACGCACACACACACACGCACACGCACACACATATATATATATATATATATATATATATATATATATATATATATAAATTTACATGGCAGCTGGCTGAGATCAAGACCTTTTAATTCGTTTGGCTAGCTAAACCGATCTACTCCCGGAGGGGGGTTGAAATCAGGGGGCCGTGCGATTTACTTCCAGAAGGAAGTTGAAATATGTATATGTATATTTGTACATATATATATATATATATATATATATATATATATATATATATATATATATATATATATATATATATATATATATATATATATAGGCGTCACGGTGGCACAGTGGGTAGCATGACTGCCTCACAGCAAGAAGGTCGCTGGTTCGAGCCTCGGCTGTGTCAGGTGGCATTTCTGTGTGGAGTTTGCATGTTCTCACCATGTTCGCGTGGGTTTCCTCTAGGTACTCCAGTTTCCCCCACAAGTCCAAAGACATGCGGTATAGATGAATTGAATAAACTAAATTGGCTGTAGTGTATGAGTGTGAAAACAAAAAACAAAATGTGAAAATTCTTATGTAACTCTTTATAATCAAACTTAAGCAATAGGAACAAGCTGCTGCGTGTTTAATGACACAAAAAAGTAGGTCATCGGATAACACCGCCGTTTAGACACATTTAACACCGTGGAATCAAAACAGGGTCTTAATGGAGTTCGTGAAGCCTGAGGCGGCTGCTGTCTCTGCAGTCGATGACAGTTTTACTCTGAACACAACACACAGCTCCAGACGGCGGATCTCTGATCACAGTCAGCCTATGGCAGAAATGCGGCAATACGACCTTAATTAAAGAGCATGTCTGTGAATGACTTTTTACCTTGAAGGTGGAAAGCCCGTAAAGTCTTGTGGTGTGAACCGTTTCCGGGGAAACATTGGTGATGTTGGTGATAAAATCCTCCAGGTATTTACATGCGTGCTCTAAGTGGGTGGTGTTGATGATGATTTGAACAAGCTGCAAACATAAAAAAAGGTGTGTTATTTTCAAACTGGGCTTCAACAGACAGAATGAGGCAAGTCTTTGCATCAACACTACCTCTGTTAATCCAATGTGCGGCTTTTTGATGAGGTTTTGTAAGCAGCTGCTCAAGGTTCTCGTCAACAGCAGGTTGGTGGATTTACGGAGCATGTCATCGATTTCGGTTGAGCTGAAACACAAATTAAAAAACAAATCTGTTCAGTCAAGCCCTAGTTTCGTAAAGCTTTTTATGATTATTATGATTTTTTTTAAGTCTTGGTAATATATAACCAGGCAAAAAATAGCTATGTTTCCATCCAAAAATGCAAAATAGACTTATGCACAAAACTGAAATATCACATAAAACATTTGCGAATAAAAACAGTTTCCATCCAGTGAGACACAATAAAAATTAAAATAATAATAATAATAATAAAAATGCCACTTCCTGATCATATATAACCAGGGGGGAAATAGCTATGTTTCCATCCAAATATGCAAAATAGACACAAAACTGGAATATAGCATAAAACATTTCAGAATAAAGTACCATTTCCATCCAGTGAGACAAAATAATAATAATAATAACAATAAAAACAAAAAAGATACTAAATAATAATAATTTTAAAATTAAAAAAAAAAATTGCCATTTCCTGATCATATATAACCAGGGGCAAAATAGCTGCATCCATCCAAAAATGCAAAGTAGACTTATGCACAAAACTGAAACATAACATATAATATTGGCGAATAAAGAAGTGTTTCCATTCAGTGAGACAATAAATAAATAAATAAATATTAATAATAAAATAATAATAATAAAAATATAATTTATATATACAGTTGAAGTCAGAATTATTAGCCCACCTTTGAATTTTTTTTCTTTTTTAAATTATTTCCCAAATGAGGTTTAACAGAGCAAGGAAATTTTCACAGTATGTCTGATAATATTTTTCTTCTGGAGAAAGTCTTATTTGTTTTATTTCGGCTAGAATAAAAGCAGTTTTTAATTTTTTAAACGCCATTTTAAAGGTCGATATTATTAGCCCCTTTAAGCTAATTTTTTTTTTATTGTCTACAGAACAAACCATCATTATACAATAACTTGCCTAATTAACCTAACCTGCCTAGTTAACCTAATTAACCTAGTTTAGCCTTTAAATGTCACTTTAAGCTGTATAGAAGTGTCTTGAAAAATATCAAGTCAAATATTATTTACTGTCATCATGGCAAAGATGAAATAAATCAGTTATTAGAAATGAGTTATTAAAACTATTATGTTTAGAAATGTGTTGGAAATATCTTCTCTCTGTTAAACAGAAATTGGGGAAAAAATAAACAGGGGGGCTAATAATTCTGACTTCAACTGTATGTAGAGGAGTGTTTTGTTAAGTATATGCTCTATATTAGAAATGTCTGCTCCGTATTCCCCCTCTGAGAAATCTGGTCATCCTAAATTTTCAAGTGGGGACAATATAAAAGTAATGTTAATAAAGGCTTTTTCATTTTTTCACTTACTTTTAAAGTGCCTTGGACTTATGATTTTGTTGTTTATCTTGATGAACCCTTTATCTAAAGAGCATCAACAAATTAACTTCCTCCGAATCACTTTTTATTTGATTTTGGGTTAATAAAAAGTCTATAATTTCATATTTTGCTCTTTTGTTTATATTGTAGTGTGGCAAAATACATTGTTTACTGTAATACATTTTCGGAATTTATACAAGCACAAAAATACACACCAATATTGGAATGCAAACAGCAACACAAATAATAGCATCGTAAATAAATAGATTTTAGATACTACAATATATCCAGTCTATATATTAAAATTTATAATAAAAATAAATAGTTTTTCCATGTGCTCAGTAAATAATTGATTGAATTAATAATAACACAGACAGCATAAGTCAAAGATTTGTTTTAATTATTAAGCCCGACATGTTTACTGTACCAAAATATTTCTAAATGTTTCTTAAAATAAAATATATTGTGCTCAATGGCGGAAAATGTTGTCGTTTTTTACCCAGACATTTAAAAAAAGAGCAGAGCAGTAATCACAATACTGTGAATTATCCAAGGTTATCATAGAGTCAGAATCTTATACCGGCCCATGCCTAATCAGGTTATGAGATGTCTTATATTGTGATATGAGATTATTGTCAAATCACCCAGCCTAGACGGGAAGGTAAGTAAATGATGTTGAGTGTACTGAGCATAGTATGTCTGCTGTCTGCACTCATTAGCACTGCTGGAGTCCTACTGTTGTCTTGCTTGCTTGTAAGGTGTGAGTGTTTACAGGACACTGCTGGTTGGTGTTGATTTTGCGGTTGGTGAGCGTGTGTCTCAGCGTGAGGTGTTGATTAGGGGGAGTGATCAGGTGGAAAACGCTCAATGAAGGGGCGCAGAGGTCGCTCATTATCGCTTGCTTAAATAACAAAGAAACCATTAGAGAGGAGTGTGAAATCTGCAGTAGTTTGCATTGATTAGCGGAGACACAAAAGGAGAAAAGACTGTTGGATCAATTAATAAGTGTCCTGACCGCCTCATGTGGGTCTCCTCAGTCCTCACACCCTTCAAAGCAAAAGGGGTTCATCATTTGGCCGGTTGTCTGTGGAAATGCCTGGGCCGGTGTTGGCTAAAGCACAAGCAACGGCGGAAAAGGAGAATATGAAAGATCTGTTTCAGATGAAGCAACTATTGTGTCTGGTTCTCGAATCTGATTGGCTGACAGCCGTGCCATATTTTGCAATAACAGAACTCGTACAGCCTCCTCACCCTTCTGTATTATTCTGCCCACATAGAGTGACAGCAGATCAATAAACTCACTGCAGTTTGACAAATACTGCAGCTGTTATGCTGTGTTAACACCAGACGTGGTACACGTGGATATATCGCGCTATTCGCATGTAAATAGATGCGTGAACATTTTGAGTTTACTAGCTTCATTTGCGCATCAAATCCACTTCACAACAAGATGCAGATTTGCGTTATGGGTGGGGCTTGTCTGTCCGGTGACTCTAGCTTCGTTGCTAAATGGCTAACATGGATTTTATTGAGAGTATAGCTGTGTTTGTGTGCTTTATGAAGGCTGAAAAACAGCGTCGACAGCTGTGTCTGAGTCCACTAGATCCATTCTGAGGTGCACCCAGCTCTGTGAGTTCATCAACTCCTCCAGAAACAGTACCTGGATGATGGAAGCTTTCAGCTGTGTTTCCGACTGAGCCAAGCCCAGTTTGATAAACTTTTTAGTCGAGAACTTAGTTGTTTTCGATCAAATCATTATTAAACAGGTAAGTAACTTTCTAAACCGATTTCTCTCTTTTGTACATTGTAGTGCTGTTTTTATACCATGATCTGGTAGTGTTTGCTTTGGCTTTTTCGGGGTTAATCATTCTGATCTACCAATTTAAACAGAGAAATACTGGGAAATGTCTCTGGACTGAGGTATTTTATGCCATTCAGCTTTATAATCTAAAAATGTGAGCAAAATCACACGTTAAGATATTTAGAGTTTTAGACTTTAGATATTACGCTAGAGAATCATTCAAATACTAGTTCTAAAGTGACGTTTGTAAAGTAGCAACAATTTCTGCTGTTCTGACGTCAGCTGCAGATGTGAAAATAAATGGCGGAAGAAAGTAGTTCCTCTTACAAAAGGATTTTTAGACTCTTTGTGTTTGATTTTCTTTTTTATATACACGATTATGCCATTAAACTGTTGTATAAATGCAATATCACACTCGTAGCAGTATGATATGGCTGTATATCGTCACTGGTGGGACACTAAGGCGCGCCTCACACCAGTGCCAATATAAGGCCATATCGCACTGCTCCTCGTGTGAGATTTCTCATATATGTATATTCATAAACATAGCTGTATATAAAATATTGTCTATTGTAATTTACCTGGACATACATTGTTCATTTGTATATTTTTATTCTTACTTTTTATATTGCTTGTTATTTTTTCAATTTCTTTATTATCTGTGTTTTTGTCCTATTACTGTCATACTATTGTCTGCATTGCCTATTCTATGTGTGTTTGTAACATTATTTACTGAAATTAGAAATCATTACAAATACAAAATGTTAAACTTAATATGAAAACCTAATGCGTTGTGCAAAAAAGCCCCCCCCCCAAAAAAAAACATTTGACAAATCTCATCACGTAATTTAAAGATTAAAATAATCTTTAACCTAAAAAAATCTCTACTGAAATAAGAGCAAATCAATGCTAAACAACTGAAAAAACATATCATTCAAAAAATTTATAATTTTAAAACACTATTTGATATTTATGACATCCCATTGAACTGAAAATTATATTATATTATATTATATTATATTATATTATATTATATTATATTATATTATATTATATTATATTAGCATTATATATGGGGGAAATAAGTATTGAACACATCACAATTTTTCTCAGAAAACATATTTCTAAAGGTGCTGTTGACTTAATTTTCACCAGATGTTGATAACAACCAAATAAATCCATATATGAAAAGAAAACAAATCTAATTCGTTTTTAAATGAAGTTATGCATAATAAAATGAAATGTCACAGGAAAAAAAGTATTGAACACATGAGGGAGGTGTAGAAATGGAGTTAAAGCCCATACAGCAGCTGGACTCTCTCAGTAGTTCTTCAGCAACCCTCTGCCCTTCCTCATTGTAAATTAATATAACAACATCTACATTATGAGGATGAAGATGAAACCAGGCGTGACTTTTCAGCAAGACAGTGATCCAAAACACAGCCAAGGAAACTCTCAAATGCTTTCAAAGAAAGGAAATCAAGCTTCAGAATGGCCCAGCCAATCCCCTGACTTGAATCCAATAGAAAATACAAAATAAAGATCATGTTTATTTTGGTGCTGTGAAAATGGGCAGGATAAAACATCGACAAAGCAACCGATTGCTCCATATTTTACATTTATGTACGGAGGCCTCATGTTTTGATCTTCTATTGGTCAATTTTGCAGGTCAGAGTTCAACAAGCTTGAACTTTGGAATGCAGCGACATGCCAGACTTTATGCACAAACACACATTTCCGGTCTGCCGCATTCATGTGCATATGAATGGAAGTCTATAGGTGAAAAGTGCAGTGCGACTATAGCTTTATGCTAGAAAAGCTGTTGCTGCAAAAAAAATTGGGGTTTTAAGTACAATTACATTCTGATACACCAGATGACCTTGGATTACTGTTGAGCAACAGGGCTGCTTTGTCTGTGATGGACGACGGGTGGTAAAATCAACCAGCTATGTGCACTTCTAACCCTCTGGGAAAGAATTTGGGGTGCCAATGACAAGCACAACACAGACCCCTCACAACGTCCAGCCGAATGCCACAGAGCTTAAAGAGAACAAATATTGGCAGAAGGGATAGCTGGAGGTGAAGGGGAGGGTGGCGCTTTTAAAGACAGACCCAAATCCATAAATGAAGGCTTCCCATGGAGAGAGTCATGTCACAATAACAGCTCCACAATCCCATACAGACAGGACAAGAGATGAGTGACAACTGACTGACAACTTCTGTCTTCTGTTTGGTTGTTTGGCTAACAAGAGCGATTCTGGTGACACTTTACTTGAAGGGGGTGTTTATAAGATATTCTTAAGAGGTGTCATTACACATTTATAGTCATGACATGACACATAGCTTGAATATGAATGATATTGTATGCATGTCTATGAAAACTGTAATTTACATTAAGTTAAGGTATTTTAAATGTAAATATGACACTGTTTGTCATGACAACTTGACGCAGACAAATATATACAACCTGATTTTGTCTGTCATGATAACTTGACCTTACCAAGACAATAAAACTTGTCATAGACATGATTTTATTATAATAATAACGTTATCAAGACCCCAAGGAGACCCATCTTTTAAGCAGGTTTCTTATGATTATTTTTAATCATGTTATTTTGTATTTGAGATGTGTTTGTATTGGGAACTTTCTCATCTTTCATGTATTTGAAATTATGTTTGGCAATATTTTATTAATTGTTTTTGGCATGTTTGTTGTAAGGTGACCCTGAGTGTCCAGAAAGGCACCATTTATAAATATCAATCAATCAATCAATCAATCAATCAATCTTTATTTACATAGCACCTTATTACAACCAGGAGGCTGCCCAAAGAGCTTAATATTCATTCATTCATTCATTTTCTTTTCAGCTTAGTCCCTTTGTTACGATGGGGTCGCCACAGCGGAATGAACCGCCAACTTATCCAGCATGTTTTTACGCAGCAGATGCCCTTCCAGCCGCAACCCTTCTCTGGGAAACATCCATACACACTCACTCACACTCATACACTGCGGACAATTTAGCCTACCTAATTCACCTAGAGCGCATGTCTTTGGACTGTGGGGGAAACCGGAGCACCCGACTGAAACCCACACAGAAAAGCCAACTGACCCAGCCGAGGGTCAAACCAGTGACCTTCTTGCTGTGAGGCGACAGCACTACCTACTGTGCCACTGCATCGGCATGCTTTACATAATTAAAACAAAATTAAACATTAAAACATAAAATTTTAAGAACACTAGTGTCAACAAAACAATAAAACAGCATTTTGTACTAACGAATTAGCAAGTCTAAATAAACAGGTTTTATATTTAGCTTTACAAAGTGCCACATCTGTGATGCAAAGTTCTAAAGGAAGGGTATTCCACAGTTTTGGACCTGCCACTGAAAATAAATGATCACTCCATTGTTTATACTTGGATCTGGGGACCTCCAGCAACAACTGACCTGCTGATCATCGTGCTGTTGTTGCCCAGTAACGCACAGTAAACAATTTGGGGCTCGCATTTTCAAAATAAAAGTCCCCCATACACAGCAAGTGAAATATACGCCTAAAATAACTAAGGGAGGAAAAAAATTAGCACTGTTGTATCACTAGAAAACATTTGACTTATCAAATGTAGCATGAGGCGTGAGGACTTTTTTTATGATTTTAGATTGTATATGAGTTGGTGTGCTCTTGATGATGCGGCTGCTTGCCATGTCCGGATGAATGACCTAAAGTAGGCATACATGCAAATGAGGAGGGCATAGCCTGTGAGTCTTGTCTGAGTTTGTTTTGTCTTCTGATTGGCCTGTTATCCACCGGGGTTTTACACTTGTGGAATTCATATGAAAACGAGAAAACAGCGGTGTCTGAGGCTCACAGTATGCCCATTTATATATACTGATCTTTTATTATTCTACTATGCCTTAGTATACCCAGATTTGTATTATAGGGCACCTTTAAGTAATGTTGTCCTATGTCATGGTAATGCCAAGTTGTCATGGCAAAGATAAACACCAGTTGAGATGTATTTGTTCAGGTCAAGTTGTCATAAAATAATTGTCACTATAATAAAGGTTTCAAGGGTGTCACAGTGGCTCAGTAGTTAGCAGTGTCCCCTCACAGCAAGAAGGTTACTGGTTCGAGTCCCAGCTGAGCCAGTTGGCATTTCTGTGTGAAGCTTGCATGTTCTCCATGTTTGCGTGGGTTTCCAGGGGCTCCGGTTTCCCCCACAGTTCAAAGACATGCGGTATAGGTGAATTGGATGAACTAAATTGGCTTTGGTGTATGTGTGTTTGTGTGTAAATGTATGGGTGTTTCAGAGTAATGGGTTGTGGCTGGAAGGGCATCAGCTGTGTAAAACATATGCTGCTGGCAGTTCATTCCGCTGTTATGACCTATGATAAATAAGGGACTAAGGAAAATGAATGAATGAATGAATGAATGAATGAATGAATGAATGAATGAAAAAAAGTTTCATGACAATCTCATGAACACCCCCTTCTTTAGCGTGATTCTTCAATATCTTCATTCAATATCAACTGATCAACAATTGAATGCTGAATGTGTCTGCTGATGTGGAGGGTGTTGGGGCATCTGCTCACCTGCGATGGAGTGACTCGGAGAACTTCAAGCTGGCGTAAATAAACTCCTTCACTTGAGAGTAGATTTGAGGCACTGACTGGGACATGGGCAGCTTCTTTGGGAATTGTTGCTGTTTAATAAAGAAAGATTTGAAACTAGTCAAAATGAAATGACATTCACAACTCATTTATTTTCTGTGACATATTTGCATTGTTTTCATGCAGTTATGAATCAAACTTGTAAACCGCATTTGGTGAATACCACCAGCTATTGAATATACCCCACTATATGGTGATGATGGCCAACTATTCTGTATGGTAAAGCAGAAAACCATCACTACAAAATACTGTTGAAGTCACAATTATTAGGCTTTCTTTGAATTTCTTTTTTAAATATTTCCCAAAAGATGTTTAACAGAGCAAGGAATTTTGCACAGTATTTCCTATAATACTTTTTCTTCTGGAGAAAGTCTTATTTGTTTTATTTCGGCTAGAATGAAAGAAGTTTTAATTTTTTTAAAAACATTTTAAGTCATTATTATTAGTCATTATTATTAGCCCCCTTAAGCAATTATTTTTAAATACCCTAACTTGCCGAATTAAAATAATTTTTATATTTAACCTAGTTAAGCCTATAAATGTCACTTTAAGCTGAATACTAGTATCTAGACAAATATCTAGTAAAATATTATGTACTGTCATCATGGCAAAGATAAAATAAATCAGTTATTAGAAATGAGTTATTAAAACTATTATGTTCAGAAATGTGTTAAAAAATATTATTTCCATTAAACAAATATTGGGGGAAAAATATAAAGGGGGCTAATAATTCAGACTTCAATTAAAGGTAAACGAAGAAAGAAATGGCAGAAAGCACAATTTAACATGTTTTGTTTAAAGCACAATGTTATGTTGTTATTTTAAGATTACACAAATAAAAGTAGACCCATTACAGTTCGATAGATGTCAATTTTTACTTCTGCATTGAGTGCACTCAGTGGGACTAACTTTTGCACAGTAGCATACTCTTTTCCGTACTCTGATGCACACCACTCAAAAATGTAACTACATGTTGCGACAATGGTCAAGGTCTGTGATTGGTTGGGTCTCAACTTGTGTGAATTGCTCCACAGACATATTATTTTTATTAAAGATTGTTTGTACGCACTGTATATTTGCCCCACTTAATCAAACTCAGTGTAATAAGGCCTTAAAGCATGATTTTTATTTCTGCGTTGAGTGATCACCTTACCAATAAGCAATAACATTTCTGGAATACATCTTGAGCGAGGCGGGACATATTAGGCACTAGAGTGCATTTGATTGGTCGGAAGATTTGATGAGAAACTGAAGTATTAGGTGACGCCGATTAGGCAGAGGTGATGATCTGTAAGCATTATCTTCAAAATGCATATTTTGTTACTGTTTTGAGCACACTAGACATCAGGGGTCTCATGTATGAAGACTTGTGTTGAATTCATACTAAAACACTGCGTACGGACAAAGCTGTAAATGTACATACTTAGTAAAAAATTCAGATGTATGAAACACTGCCTACGCTGAATCCCACCCTTATTCTCTTTGTACATCCGAATTAACGTGAAACTGAGCGCACGTGCACTAGCACAAAACCCCTTTCTGCCTCCTACCCCTAATAAATATAGTAATGACTCTACTTTGGCAAAACCAAATGAAAAAGCTATGGCAAAAGCAAGCAAGCAAGAAGAGAAACTTCACAGAATGTGAATTGGAGGTGCTACTATTGGAGATTGACCGGAGAAAAACTGTGTTATTTGCAAGTTTGTCCTCCATAATTAATAACAAAAGAAAATAATAGAATGGGAGAGTTTAGCTGACACGGATAACGCAGTGGAGTCTGAACATCGCACTGTGAGTGAATTAAAAAAGAAATGGTCTGATGTAAAGGTGCAGGTTAAGAGGAGAACAGCGGCGCACAGTCAAAGTGCGGACCGTACAGGCGGAGGAACAGGGGATGCTGAACTAACACCCTTAGAGAAGAGAGTTGCAGCACCCCTCCGCTCTTATCAAGGCAGTGCCACCGTCATTTCAGCTGCCCAATCGCCTGACAACCGACCGAGTGCCTGCCACCTTGGAGCCTCATCCCAACCATGCCGTTTGTGAGGATGAATTAATCATGATTTGACCAAGGCCACCTTGCTACAATATTTGTTAAGTGCATTTGAGCATCACATATCATTTGCACATTTATTGAATGGAAATTTTTGCAATGTGCAATGTGCGTGCAGTCGATCGCTCCGAATACATTGGGAAAACCGGCAATCGCTGCAAAATTGCGCTTTAATGTTTGGCTGGTCAACAGCATGGTATGAAACCTTATATACCTGCTAGACATGCGGATGATCCCGTCCCATACAGCTGCCATTGCACAGCTTAAAGATACTTTGTAGTGTGCAATTTAACATAATTGCCTCTAGGAGTCGAAAATGGAAATAAAACAAACACAGACAAGAAATGCAAATCTGAAATCTGGCGTATGCAAAGTTTTTGTGCGTACGCAGCATTGATACATGAGGCCCCAGGACTTTTACTTCTATCCTGAAGTTCACAAATTAACAGTGGGAGCACCACTGGTGGTGAAAACTCAAACATAGCATGAAGGGACAATTTCCCACAGCTAGCAAACTATGAATCAAGTTGTTCACTTGTGAATGGAGTAAGAACTCATTCTGAGATTATATATGAGAGTATATAAATGTATGAGAGCTTGACAAACCTTTTCTATCTCTGCATCATGGAAGGGGAAGCGACTGACCACTGCCTTATACTCCTCTTCAGTATCCACAGGAATGGGGCTGTAGTTGTCCTGCTCAAAAATATCCCTGTTTTCAGAAAAGGAGAGATATTTGTCAGTCAATAGCCATATTATGAACAATATCAATTGTTGAAGTTGAAATTCAGCTCACCTGAACACCAGGGCCCACTTCTTGAGCAACGTTTCATTGTACTGATCTCGAACCTCAAACAACAGGTCAAAAAGTCTGTTCACAGGGAAGCCATAACCCTACAAAAACAAACAAACAATTATATTGAGTAAGCAGTGCAAATCTATCAAATGAAAAGAATGTTATTAAGATATTAAGGTTTAATTCATTTATTCATTAATATGGGGTCACCACAGCGGAATAAACCGCCAACTTATCCAGCATATGTTTTACACAGCGGATGTCCTTCCAGCAGCAACACATCACTGGGAAATATTTGATTTAAATAATAATAATTTTCAAAGCAAGATGGATATGATTTGACCAAAACATTACTGGACAGTACCTGTAAAGTGTCTGCAAAAATAACTATCAGGTTCTTCAGTTCCAGGACCAGGTCAGGATCGTTGCAGTAGGACTATTGGAAGAGAAAAAGATCAGAAAGAGCAAATTTCAGTGATTTTAATCATTAACATGCTTCACAAATTAATACATTTTTATTTCCTTTATTAAGCCAGGAAATCACATTGAGACAGTACTGTCTCTTCTTCCAGTGAGACCTGGTCAACTATGGAGTTCCACAGGGATCAATCATTGGCCCTGTATTGTTCACCCTGTATATGCTCCCCCTGGCTTCCATTTTCAATAAATATAAAGTTTCCTTCCTATATGTGGATGACACTCAGATGTATTTTCCTCTAAAACAAAAGGATTTAATTGGCTTACAACCACTCCTGGTTTGCTTACAGGAGCTGAAACTTTGGGTCTCAAGCTATTTTTTTAATTTAAATGAAAAAAAAACTAAAGTAATTATATTTGGGCACAAAGAAAATCCTCTGTTAGATGTCAATGTGGGATCCTTGGCCCCACATATTACCCAGTGTGTAAGAAATCTCTGTGTTATGTTTGATGAAAACTTAAAATTTGACAAACAGATCAGTACTGTCGTAGAATCCTGCTTTTACCACCTCAGACAACCGGCTAAAGTCAAGCCATTTTTATCCCTGGGAAATTTTCAAACGGTGATTCATGCCTTCATAACAGCATGTCTAGATTACTGTAACTCTTCCTATTTTGGTATTTTTCAGTAACTTCTGAGTAATTTGTTGCAAATTATGTGACATCACCCAGACAGTGGAGCTTGGCCGGATGCACCCGGCCCAAACCAATCGAGGAAAATAAATATATTTATGCTTTTTTGGAGTGAAACACTTTGGACAACGCTTGAAGAAAATTTAAGACTTCATAAAAATGGGATTAAGACTTTTTAATACCTTTAAAGGCCTTAATTTTCTCATAATTGATTTATCAACTTTTAATACTTTTTAAGACCCCACGGACAACCTGTTATAAAGCGTGTAGTGAGGGGTTTTACAGCCTTAAAACAGCTATAATGATTGTAAAAAAATAAAGGTGACAACTTTGCAGATATTAGATTCGCCTAATGAGAATTATTTTTAGTTTCATTTAAAACTTTATTAATCCTCTTGGGGCAATTCATCCTGACATGGTGGTGCTTTACATACAACAAGAATGACACATTCAACACAATAAACACCAACACTTAACCTCAAGTACACAAACAAACACTTGGGGAAAAAATTCAGTAACAATAATAAATAATAATAACTAATAATAATAAATAATAATCCATCGATTAACTACATTTATTACGTAACCGAATTGCTTCAGGCACAAAAGTGTATTTATAACAATTTGCAGAACATCTTATAGTCCTTAGAAGTTGCCCAAGGGGCATCCACTCAAAACATTTGTTTAAGGGGTGTGTGCTGTCCTAGTATTTTATGTGCCATCCTCAACACCTGCTGTTCGTAATATAACGCAAGACTTCGCAGGGGAACTGCTCAAATTTTTGAGCACAAATTAACAATGCCTTAAAGACGATTCTTGTTTTTTATAGACAGTGAAGAAAACCAGCAAATGAAGGAAAAGGACAAAATAAAGAACGTAACTCCACGAATAACGAGGGACCACTGTATAGAATCTCTGGGTGAACATATGGAAGAAGAATGTAACATTCACTTGAAAAAAAAATCTAATAAATACATTTAGCAAATATATTTTACAAAACTATAATAAAAATCATCATTTAAATTGCTTAAACATAGTGTCATGATTTAGATATCAAATAACAAAACTTTTTTTCTCGTAATAATTAATCAGTTTTAATACTTTTATTCTACAAGGAATCAGTAAAAGCATGTTAAAAAGGAGTTCTTCGAAGCTAAACGTATAAAATCCATATGCCACAACATCATTTATTTCCTTTGTGATTAATTGTACTATGGAAGTTCTGCTGTAAGATACTGTGATAATGCTATTTGACTTTCAGCTTTCTGATATATCACCAAATATATTAAATAGTGTATATTTTTTCAACATCAACAATTATAAATGTTTCTTGAGCATTTCTTTAGATTCATTTTGAAGGACTGTGTAACACTTAAGACTGAAATGATGTTAAAACTCAGCTTGATATAAATAAACGATGTATTACAACACAGACAACTAGAAATAGATGTTTGTTTACAGCCTTCTATCAAAACCATTAATAATACCCTAATATGACTGCTGTTTAATGATTTTAAGATTAAATAAATTAAAATGACATTGTAATCCCAAAGAAGGCTTAATCTTATTACTGCAAAGTCTATTTTAATTATTTTAATGTGAAATATAAAGAAACACATCTTCCCACAATTCAACTGCAAATAAAAATGTGTTATTACTTGAATCCCACAGAGAATCCAATATCGATTGCATCACATTTCTGTGGCCCAGATTAGTTTAGGCTCAGCATTTCCCTCTGAATGTGTAACTCACAGCCAGTCACTTATTGATCAAATACACTCATGTCTTAATGAGTCTTTAGGTTACATTAGCATGTAAATGTGGGAGTCCGGGCCTCCCATGTGGCTGATGGAGCAAGGGGGAGGCCTGTCTGTAAGGTTAAATAGGAGAGAGCAGTTCTTGACCCAGGCTGGGGACTGATGACTGACAGAATCAGTCAATGTCTGAGCACACAGGCCTGCCCACCCACTGCCATAGCAAAAACCCCACAGCAACATCCAGCAGCATTTTTTAAAACAGCAGCGCTGATGATCTGGACCAATCCTTGAGGATTCATCCAATATACTTGTGACTCTTAAAAGAATTTTTAACAGGGTTCCCATGCTTTCATGGGCATGAGATTCAAGAACTTTTTAAAGTATTATTAATTTTAAATCAAGCATCTTTGTAATTCATACGCCAGCACACTTTACGTAGTTCCATGAAAGTCCTTACTGTACTTGACATTTCACTTACAATAATATTTATGTTAAAAATGTCAGAGTAATGTTCAAAAAAGTTTAAAAAGTCATGTTTAAAGAACTTTAATAAAATTAGTTGAATTCAATATTGGTAATACGTTAATATTTTGGTAATAATTGATAATTTATAAAACATGCATTATTTGTTAATGTTATTGTACAAGATTTAAATGTAATATTTTTTTTTTTATTTAAGAATTTTTCATTTTTTTCATTCAGTTTTTTGAAAACTGTTAAAAATAAAGCCCTAAACCAAGTTAATTTCTAATTGAATTCAAGCACTTTCAAGGACATATGTTTGTTTTTAAGTCCTTTCCAAGTCTTGAATCTTTATATCTGAAATTCAGGTACTTTTATGAAGCATGGGAACCCTGTTTTAAACTCAAATATGCTTTACTACATTAATGGCTTTGCAATGAAAACATGCTACCATGCTATTCGGTGTGTGACCCCTTTAAGCCATTATTCAATGATTTTACATTTAAAATGAGCTAAAATGGCCAAAACAAATAATTTTTCCATAACTTTGGATTTAAAAGTGACACGTTAAGTACCAATTCAAACTATTAACTACTGGCTTAGTTGTTTATCAAGCTAAAAGTCTTAGTTAATGGTTTGTTGAGAGTGAGGATTGTACCTTAAAATCAAGTTTGACAGATTCAAGATACAATAATGCTATCAAAACATATTAACTATGTTTGAGACTTCTAATAAGGATATATTGAAAATGCAACAAGGGTGGCATGGTGGCTCAGTGGTTAGGACTGTCACCTCAAAGCAAGAAGGTTGCTGGGTCAAGTCCCGGCTGGCCCAGTTGGCATTTCTGAGTTTGCATGTTCTCCCTGTGTTGACGTGGGTTTCCTCCAGGTGCTCCACAGTCCAAACACATAGGTCAATTGAATAAACTAAATTGTCTGTGTAGTGAATGAGTGTGTGTGGGTGTTTCAGAGTACTGGGTTGCAGCTGGAAGGACATCTGGTGCGTAAAACATACGCTGGATAAGTTGGCAGGTCATTGGCAACTTTGATTTTGAAAAAAGGTAAAAGAAAATCCGGTCCACAATTACTTTTTATAATAAAAATACGTCATTTAGTGTGTTTTTTCACCAAATCAGTGACATCCTTTATGAATTTGGCAATTAAAGAGTTAAAATCCTGTAATCTTCTAAAAAAAATTGTAGTTTTGATCAGGACTGAGGTTGATTAACAGATTTATGCAAAAATAATTGAAAATTGAACTGAAAAATATTTATCTGATGCATTTTACAGCAGTTTAATTTAGTTGATGTTTTGATCCCGAACATAACTAAAGGATAGTAAATTTGCCCAGAGCGTATCGTTGAGTTTAACAATTCAAAGCATTTTCCTAAAAAATGTGTCAAAATAAGATTTGTCACCAAAAATCATTCTGCTAGCTCAAACACAGAAAAGTTATGGCCAAATTAAAACTCAAAATTCCCCCAGAGTGGATGAACACATCCCCAACGGCACACAAAGGTTAAGAATTTTTAGATATTTGCTAGATATTTGCACTACAAAAAAGACAAAAACTACAATGATCTCCAGAGCTTTCAGCCCGTGAGCCAGACGAGTGTCTTCTGGGTTGCTGTGCTCTGATAGTGAGGCTGCTTGTACAGGAGCTGCAGGTTTGATTTACAGCCCTTGCACTAGTGAGATTCTCTTGTTAAACATTTAGATAGGGCGCAAGTGGCCTGCCTCTCAGACGCGGGGAGTGAGTGCGTAAATCACACGCTTAAATAAGCAGTGCTACACATGCCGTCACTCCACACTTCAGGACATGATGTACTTCATTGACAAAGCATGTCAAAGTCAATACACACACACAAACACGTTATTTATAAGCCCTGGAGCAAAGTAAATATTGATAGTTGATTCATAGATCAGGATTTAAAGGGATAGTTCACCCAAAACTGAAAATTCAGTCATTATTTACTCGCCTTTCTCTTTTCCCCATCCTGTTTGTTTATCATACACAGTACGATAATCAATGAAATGCTATTGCGCAAGTAGATTGCATACAAAGTCAATGGCAATCCAAATCGGCAGTACAATTCCTGAGAAAAATTAATTAATTACAGTAATTTGAGTATTTGTAATTTGTTACTTTTACCACTGGTGTGTTATATAAATAGAACTGTGCTATAAATAGAATTACACAGGTTACCTGTGCACCGAATGATAGATTTTAAGATACTTTGATTAGTTTATAAGGCACTACACAATATGACACCTACTTAAATTTCTGACTGCTTATGAAAATATAATCCAAACCCTTTGCTACGCTCTTCTAGCTCTGGACTTTTAGAATTTCACTCTGTAAACCTGATGCGATCTGGCGGCACTTCTTTTAGTCACTATGCTCCAAATTGCCTCCCAAATGATTTGAAAGAATCCCCCAGCATTCATGTTTTTTTTAAAAAGCGTGTCAACACGCACCTTTTTAAACTTGGTTATGAATACAACAGTTTGTGAAGTGTATGTATTTTATGTATATTGTGTAGGTGTATGTATGTATGCATGTACGGTGTGTGCATGCAAATGTGAGGACTAATGTGTGTGTATATATGCATATATGCGTGTACATATATGCTTTTATCTGAGTATATATTTGTTGTTTTATGCTTTATTTGTCTATACATTTTTATGTGGTTTATTTTAAGGCTTGTTTGTTGCTTGTGAAGCGCTTTGAGTTGCATGTATGTACGAAAAGTGCCATACAAATAAAATCATTATTATTATATATACAGTTGACGTCAGAATTATTAGCCCCCCCGGAATTAATAGCCCCCCTGTTTATTTTTTTCCCCAATTTCTGTTTAACGGAGAGAA